>NC_091826.1:1816666-2119444 GCF_038994185.2 Dermacentor albipictus | reverse complement strand
GGGGATCACAAGTTATACATTTCAAGGTATTGTGACAAGTGTTTAGATAGATATGTTCCAGGAGTTTAGAGCTTGTACTTGTGAGGGAAATTGGTCGGTAATTGCTAATGTCTGAAGCGTTCCCAGTTTTATGAACTGGTATTATTCTTTTATGAAGTGGTATTTTCTTCAAATTGAACGTCGTCATTGCCTTGAAAATATTCGGCTGGTATTTTTCGGATGTAATTTATTACCGCTTCTCCTTCCAGTCTGTTTTCATGTTCGTCTAGGATATGTTGTTGCATTGTTGTTGACTTCCTACCTAATAATTTTATGTGGTTCCAAAATATTCTAGGTGCGGCCTTCTTTTTTTCACGTAAGTCGGACAACTAACGTTCACTTCCACCTTTCAATTTTCTTTGCACCAGTATGTGAACCATAGACTTTGTCGCCTGGTATATTTCTCATTTACTAGTTACTTCATCCTGCGGCAACTTTGCGTTCTTTGCCTGCCTGTGCTCTCGCGATGCTTCCTGTCGTTCGGCGATCGCTTCTCGCCTCTCCCTGTTCCACCAGCTTTTCGTTTTTTTTTTATCCTTTCCAGCGACAATGTTGTTTCTCTTTCCGTATTTCTGTCGTTATAACACTTAGAAGCTCATTATATTCCCATTCTTTACTTGGTCGTTTGCCAAGTACTTCCTCGACTCTAGTGACTATATTTGTTATTTGTTCAGCGTTCAAATTTGGACTGGTCATTTTGCACTCCTTGCTCTCTTAACTACATATCCCGTTTTCAAGATGATGCGTTTATGGTCACTCCCTATGTTGCTATAATCTTACTCATCAATGACCATTTCTCTCAACTTATCAATTCCTTCTGTCATCAGACAGTAATCAATGGTTGAGTGCCAGTTTTCCGTTTCCCACGTGATCTGCCCTTCACACTCCGGCCCTGTATTCACGATAACGAGGTTATATTGCTCACAATGCCCTAGCATTGACTTTGACACTCCCGTTGTTGTCGGTATAGCCATCTAAATCCTGTGTGTGGACATTCATGTCACCTAATACGGTAATTTTAGCACCATTCCCGAAACCCTTAATATCAGCGCTTATGCATTCCACTAACTCTTTATTCTTCTCTGTGCAGTTATTTCCGGTGCACAAATACGTAAAGCCCAGCCAAGTTTTTTTCCCACTCATTGTCCCTGATAATCAACGATGCTCTTGACATTTTGAATTTACTCTTTTCCATTTGACTCCCTGATGGATGAGCATTCCGACTCCCCCTCCCTTTCTTTCCGACTTAGTTCTGTTGCACCCTTCCCAAACATAATTATCAATCACTGGCGGCTCTTCCGAGTCTTTAAGGTGCGTTTCTGTAACCGCGCACACCCCTATTTGTTCTCTATTTAAATGCTCCTCAATATGTGCCCACTTTTCCTTTCTTCTGCCGCCCTGCATGTTTAGTAGCCTATTGCATGGCGAGCTCTTTCTTGCTTTCCTTCTTTTTCTGTTATCGACGGCCATGCTCTTCTGAGGCTGCCCTAGGGCACCTTTTTCATTACTACCTACTCTGGCGTCCTGAGCGCCCTTGCGCCCCCTAAAGAAGCAACAGCGGGACCACCAAGTCGTCAGCCCACTTCTCGTGCCAGCCTGTAATTGAAGTGGGTCCCGTCTCGTTTAAAACCACCACACCTTCTCACTTCCCTGTTTACTTCGACAACCTCGAAGCCTCTCTCTCGGCTGATTTTCCATATCGCCTCATTAGCAGCCACTACGGCTCTGTGCACGTGACTGTCACGTACAGGCACCTCCGGCTCCGTGCTCACCACGATCTGCACCTGAGGGGATAGCTCGCGCAAGTCGTCCACCCCCTTCGCCAAGCGCTGGGCTAGTGCTGTCCCGTTCCTGTTTAGGACGCCATTTAGCCCACCTGCTACTAGGACAAGGTTGTGCACGTGGGCATTTTCCGCGAGCTTTTCTTTTGCTCGCTCCATTACAGAACCGAGCGTCCGTCCTGGAAATGACCCTACCGCCACTCTTCTATCGCCTTTCACCCTCTCCACAATTGCGTGTGAACAGCTAGCCAGGTTCGAGTCACCGGCGATAATCACCCTTTCACTCTCTCCTACCTCTCACTGCTTCCTTTTGTCCTTTTCCGCGTCATTCGGACTCGACAAGGGGCATTGTCCCCTGTGCTCCCGCGTTTTCCGCGTGGCGGCCTGGAGGTAGGTGCTGCTCTTTCAAGCTAACCCTTCACCACGTTGCACGCATTCCACGTACTTTGCTAGCACTCCCTCTCCTGTCACGTCGGGGACTGTGTTCCATCCTCCCCCACGTTCTTGTTTACAATGGCGGGCCTGTTCAGCTTTTCCTCGGCTGTTTCAAGTCTTTTTTCAACTACATTCCCTGCATCACGCACACTATTTAGCTAATTTTTGAGCTCTTCCACCTATTTGATAAGCTCTTCCTGAAAAGGCTCCATTTTCTGCAGCCTAGTATCGACATCAGTGTGTGCCGGATGACTCGATTCCCTCTCCATTCTCATCCGTACCCTCATCTGCGTTGAGGACCCCCGCGCACTGCCAGCTCTCCCGGCTTTCTTGCCATGTATTGCATGGCTTTTTCTGATGCGAATTCTATAGTACTATAATAATGCAGAGCATGCGCCTTTTAGCAAAAACCAATACGCACAGGATCCAAATCCTCAATATGTCGTAAAGCAATGCTCACCACTGTTTCAAAAGCAATCGATGCCTCGGAGACCCAAGGCATGGCACGCTCTCCCACGCGCTCAACCACGCGGCTACGCTCTCATTTTCCTACCAAAACAGGCACAGTAAAACCACTAATAGCTATTAGTCCTTGTGATAACCCTAATATGGGGGCAAAGGTTCGTGCACTCAAATGTTTTAACGGTTCTCTTAGGCGGAGCCTCGGAGAACCCAATTGAGGACAAAGCCGTTGGTTTCGAACACACATGCACAAAGACTTTTAATCAAACTAAAAAGAGGCATAAAGTAAAGAGATGGAAAGAGACAGCATGCATAAAATAAACACTCAAGCGGACATTGCGGCAAGGAACACACATAGGGCTTGCATGAGGTTAACTAGTGCGCGAGTCCGGGCTTGCCACGACGGCAGGGACACACAACAGTCTCGACAAGCTGACGAAAGGAGTGGCGCCGGTCTCACCAAAGGTCGTGGTGGAAGCAGTCGGCTTGGTGGCACGAGCAGACGGGGTGCCGTTGTGGCGGGCAGCTGGCGTAGAAGCCCGACTGTTCTCGTCCTGCCCACGGGCGCAGAAGCTCACCGGCCTTGAGGAGCTGGCGGCACGCTCGGGTGGACGGGCGACGCACAGGAACAGGTTGGCAGGAGGCCCCGGTCGGGTGAAGTCCTGGTGGCTCGGGTCCGGATTCCGACGGCCCGTCTTCAACGCCCGCTCCGCTGGTTGACCTCCTCCTGCCGTCGCTTCCTGGAACTCTCCTGGCGTCCCCCCTGCGTCGCCCCCTTCTGCCAGCGCACCACGCTTTTATGCGAAGCATATTACGAGAGCTCAACCCAGCTCCTCAGGCGCGGCGGTGTCGCCTTGAAACCACGTGACACCGTGACGTCACGACAGAGGAGAAGTGGCTTTGGCTCAACTCTTGCAAGACGGGCTGGGTGGGAATCGAACCAGGGTCTCCGGAGTGTGGGACGGAGACGCCACCACTGAGCCACGAGTACGATGCTTCAAAGCGGTACAAAAGCGCATCTAGTGAATGCGGTGTTGCCTTAGAAACGAGCTGTTTCTAAGGCGTGCGTCTCTTGCTCAGGCGCACATTTCGTTGCCGCGCCGAACGCTGCTTTGCTCGACGCTCACCGCGTCCAATGCGGGGCGCGTAGTCGCTGCCCTGTAGCCCACTGTCTTACACCCCTTGGCGGGTCGACGGGAATGCTGTCGCGTTCCACTCTTGAAGGCGAAGCAGTAATGCATGAGTTGTTTCTTCGTCTAGCCGAACCAAATATAGCCAAGCAACAGCAGTTCACCAGGCTAAACAGTGGTTCAACAACTAAAATAAAGGCTAGTATGCTTCGCATCCTGGGCTTAACCTTACCTAAGCCACAGCCATTTTTTTCTTGCGTTCTGGCCAATTAGGCATTCTCCGATTGGCTGCCTCACGCCCCGTGGTCTTTTCTAATTGGTTTGCTTTTCTTCTTTTAGTTGTTTTTCCTGCGCCGCGCGTTCTCGTGCCGGACGCTCTTCGGCGTCGTTGTTTTCCTTCTTCCAGCACGGAATCCGCCTCGGCGCGCGCATTCCTTGTCTGCTCCTGACCGTCCCGATCACCGCACCATGTCGCGCACCACACACCACAGTCTTGCCACCTCCAAGCTACCGTTTAAAGGCTACAAACACTCAACGTCCCACCTGGCTGCACGTTTTGAAGCACGTGACGCGAAAGGACGGTCTAACCATCCTGCAAAACCAAATGTACACGAAACGCCTGTGCACACGAAATACGAGACCAAAAAAAGCAAACCACACAATTACTATTTAAAGGCAAAAGAAATCAGCAAATCAAAAACAGAAGCAAGCTCAAAGCATGCACAAAAACTTACGATTTTGTCGCCGCCACGGAGCCCCGAAAAGCACGTCCATTCGCCGCAAAATCTCAAGCAACGTCCTGTGCTCTCACTACGAAAGCGCTCCCTGACGGCCCTCATTAGTGTCACGATGTAGTACTTAGCTTCACCACTGCTGTCTCCATCCATTGCTCCATCTCACAAGCTGACTGCAGCGCTGCCGGAGGCACGCTGCCCACTGCCCACGCAGGGCAGTGGGCAGCGTTATATAGTTCCGGGCGGAACTGGCTGATGATTGGATATATACTAGTTTTATTTTACAGCGAAAACTGTGTATTACTAACCTTCCGTAGATTTTTCGGCGTCCGGCAACAGAAACGGACTTCGCGATGTCTAACAAACCCATACAAAATGGGTTTCATTGTTTGCTTTGTGTGTGACCACGTACGGATGCAATGCGGCGGCGCAGATGTCAAAATGCGGAACATATTAGAACACTCGCCGTGAAAAATAACTTGACGTCATGGTTATCGCAGTATGTAAGTAAAAGGGGTGTCGGCGCTAAAAACAGCTGCGTCATCGATGGTCCGGACACGTATAGTTGTGGAATAGTAAGCTGTTGAGGTAGTTGGTTTGACATGATCTTTGCAAACGGGTATGTTCTTCAGGTGTACGTATAGTTCGTACACCCGAAGAGCAACATGCGTACGAGGAGCGCCGGAGCGAATAGCAACGAGAACGTAAACGGCGCCGGCGTGAGACGACCACCGACGAAGAACGTTCCTGCGATGCTGAACGAAAACGACAATAGCGAGCCCGGGCAACCATACCGCTATATGAAGGTGTAATGGCAGCGAACGCACTTTTCTTTTCAGAGCTTTGACTGCCGTCAGCTTTCGTTGCCATTTCATCTTCAGAGTGGAATGGCCATTTTTTTTATCGACACGTGATACGGTACAGCGATACGCGACATGTTATGACCTGTATTAATGCATGTTATATGCCGAGAATTACTGTGGCAGTTACCGCCGGTAACCGTAATAGCGACCGTGATCAAGCATGGCAGCGCCTACCACCCGCTTCGATCGGAATGTGCGATCGTTACTAGCTCTCCTCCCTGTCAGCAAGAAACAAGCGCGACATCCGTCATCGCCAAGTCTCATCTCAAGCTAAGGCCGAATCATAAGGTATGTTTTTTCGTAAATATTGAGATCGGCTGCTTGTTTTCACGCTAACACTACAGACACGGAAAGAGCAGTAAAACTGGTTCGCTTTCTAGTTAGTAGATGACGCCACAGCATTGGTATTTGTGATGCGTTGACGATGCAGAACGCTATAAAGTCCTAATTGTTCACTGCATCGTTACTTTACAACCCCGCTCTGTCATGGTACGCGATGACGGTAGTGAGCGAACGCCAAGTAGACGCCGAGGAAACACTGTGGCTCAGGTGAACATTTGTGAGGGCATTCGCGCGTACTACTGGTTAAGGAGGCTGCAAGGTAACTGCAGAGAAAGCATACGAGGTGAAACCTGCTGTCGCATGCGTGTCAACGCAGCTCATGGTTACGGCGTCAATCCACCAACCATGAAACATGTAGCAGGATGGCAAGCAGAGGCTGAGGAGCAGTCGACGAGGCGTGAATGAGCAAGGCGCATTCGGCTTAGAATTTGTGTAGCTTGCACAGTGCTGCAACCAGCCAGCTATTTTACTCCTAGGCGCCGACGCCACATCCGTTACAGGAAGTCCAGAGTTGGACCCCGCCATGATACTGTTAAAAGAAAAAAAATACGTCGAGTTCAATTTGGCATTCGCCGTCCCGAGCGCGCTGCTCCGTCCGCGCGGCGTCGAGACACGTGGAACGCCGCGCCTCAGCTCGCGTCATTTCCCATGCGTTCTGGTTGTTTCTACGGTGAATAATAGTAATCGAGTTTATGCAACAACCTTTTGCAACATTAGCGGCGGCCAAATCGAGGCCACAGCTTCCTGTCAAGGTTGACTGAAGCGCCGCTGCGCGAAAGGCGGCGACTCGTGCCACGCAAGACGCCAGCCGCGACCACGCTGCATACGCCTCGGGTAAATGCCAGCGCTTGGCTTCCATATTTAGCGACCCGCGAAAGCGATGACGTCATGCGTTCGAGCATTACGCGTCATCTACGCAATACCGTAATCACGCGCAAACAGCCACGCGCGCATCGGGGTTTTCGCTTGCGTACGTAGAAGCGTGTTTTTTTCCCGCGCATCACCGGCAATAATTTTGCTGGCGTTTGGCGCGTGCATACTGCTTTGTCCAGCGCGCGGTTACATCAGCGACAATCGTCGTTCGAGTGGCAAAGAAATGCAGTGATGACCACGTTTCGACGGAAGCGCTGTAAAAAATGTCTGTCCTGCGATTTCGGTTTAAGAGCCAAGTTGATGGCAGTAATCCGGAGCAACCCCCTTTCACACTTGTCTCTTTTCGTCTTTTTAGTATTTGACGCAACGCGCATGCAGTTTGTAACGACGCTGACGCAGCCAGACCTCGCTTCTGCGCTGGACGAGGCCGATGCACTGGGTCGAAGCATGGCAAGAGTTGCACCCAGCTTTTCTAATCGGCTGCCTTAAATCCGCAAGGCGAGAATAATGCGCGCGCCCCACGAGCAGCGCCAGCTATTCGTGGGTCCGGCTACGCCGGAGCGGGGCTTCTCCGTACTGCGGCCGAACACAAAGCCTTCCTTCCCGAGAATTGTTTGTCGACGGTCGCGCCTGCCGGCAGCCACACCTGCATCGGCGCGGGAACTTTTTCTCGCGGGAAACTCGACAGCACTCACGCCTTCTTCTTGCGAAAGGGGACCCCTTCTTTTTTGCATTGCTCCTTCCTGCTTCATTCGTGCATAGTGAGCTATTCGGGAAACTGAGGCGCCGCTTTGAAGGAAGCCATGCTGACGCGCATCCGATTACACAAGTTTAATGTCTGCCTTGCGGCGCGGCACAAGCTTCTCTCGAGGAAAAAAATAGTCCGCCATTAACTCAGCCATATAGCAAATAAACAGTTCTCGACATTTTTGTTTCCTTCTGTCTTTGTAGCACGGCGAAACATAAAAGAGGCTCCAGTACGAAGAACAACGCGTGTGATTTTCTGTCGGTGACGCGCAGCCTGAATCGCCGTGGAAGCGAGGTTGCGCAGCAAAAACGCGCGTTCCAGATATGACCACTGGCATGCGTCGGTACGCTTCGGCACGCGTCGGCACGCAACAAGCTCCGGCTGCGGCGCACTGTTGCCGGACTGCTTCGTGCGCCTAAGGCCGGCTGCAGACAGCCTGCTCTAAACCGAGTCTGAAACTACAGCTTAGTGATCTGTACGCGCTTTGAGGTGTAAAAAAGAAAACGGGCTTGGTTAATGAATGCACGCCTGCAGCGACGGTTTACCTGCGAAGTAACCGTAGAGCGCAAAATGACATCAGCGCTTGTAAGCTCGCGTCGTCTGTCTACGAGATTGCTCTGCATGCAACGACCATGTCATATCACATCAGAAGCTGTCGCTATGCGATTTCATTTTTGGTGGCTCATTGTAGAGCCAAACTATGTAAGAATTAGGCGCGCAAAGTATCAATGAAATATTGCCACGTTGTAGTGACGGCGAAGAATGGTGCAGAGTAAAAACTGGGAGTTACAAATTTAACTGTTGAAGCACTTATTCAAACGCATGGGGGCAGCTCATTTGCATTGTCTATATATATGTGAACATGTTATTTTCACCATTTATACACTTCAAGTCATCACACACAAGAAATACCACGTGAGGGTTTTCAACCTACTATGATGTTTTGAATGGGAAATACATTCAATTTTTTCTTCGCAACATGTTGCTTTTTAGCACAAAGAACTCGACAAAAAGAAGACAGTGAGAGGCGAAAAGAAAGGAAAGACGAGCGCTACTGTTTGTTCTGCGAGGCATGCAGTATTTGCTGTGGCATATTATTTCATTGCACAACACAGAATACGGTAGCCAATCGTTATTTAACTTCAGAAGAAATTAACAGCACATTGCATATGATCAGGCACATACCATTTTATTGCACTTTCTTAATTGATTCTTTTTTTATTGTCGCACTAAACAGTGTTGCACAAAAGCTACTGCACTGAAATAATATGCTAGAGCATACTTACAAAACACCGATTTTATACTGCATTAATAATCAATCAATCAATCAATCAATCAATCAACCGATCAATGTTTATTATAGTGCCCATGAACAGCTTGACAGCCTTCGTACTGGTGGACTTGAAAAGCAATATGCGAGCTAAAATGTACACGGAACAGAAATGTGGTAGACAAAACAATGCGAGATAAACAAATAGGGAAAAAGAAAACGAGGAAGCGTGAAACGGAGTTAATCATGTAGCCTGATTATCTACATATAGACATAGACATAGAAGATCCTTTTCGTGTGAGCAACTGAAAGGATGTGATTGAATTTTTGGGTGACAAGATGGTGCTTCACAAGCCAATTTTGCCTTTTCAGTTGATATTGAGGAGCTTTTTTATTCCATTCCCCAGACAGAGTTGTTAGACGGAGTAAAAGAGCGGATTGAAAACTGGGGGGGCTGTCCAGTTCCAAAATAGTAGCGGGGTTTCCGTAAACGACTTTGTAGCATTAGTTGAGTGCTGCCTCTCTTCCACCTACATTTGTTTTAACGACAAGTTGTTCGTGCAGGAAGATGGTATTTGCATAGGCTCCTGCATAGCTCCTATACTTAGTGAAATTTTTTTAGGCCAATTTGACAAGCGCGTGGCAGCGTGCATAAAACAGGAAAAACGTGTTGTGAGGTGTTTTAGATATGTCGATGATTTTATTGTGTTTGTAAATGTTGAAAACGAGAGCGACAAACCAATGGTAGTAAAAAGTGTTTTAGAAATTTTCGGTGATTGTTCTGGCAAATTAACGTTCACGCATGAAGTGCCGATGAACGGATGTCTCCAATTCCTCGAACTGTGTTTGCACTTTGGCACAGGGCACATCTGCTGGTCGTATCAGCCTCGCACAAAAAAGGAAATTCTAGCATATAATTCGGCTCACTCAAAACTGGTTAAGAGGGGCATTGCAAAAAATTGCCTGCGTGGTGCTCTCGAAAAGTCCTGCCACCATAAGATTGAGGTTAGCTTGCAGATGCAAGTGCTCCGGTAGCAGAACGCCGGTTTTCCGAAAGAGATCGTGACGGCTGTGGCGGAATGCCTCCTGAAAGAAATCAGAGCGGGTGGACGCCCTGGCATAGCAGCCGAAAAAAGCTGCAAGAAGCTGAAATGTACAGCTATACCGTACGTGCACCAGCTATCGCACCGGCTGAGAAAAGTTGGTGAGAAGTGCGGCGTGGACGTGATGTTCACTGCCCCCGAAAAGCTGGTGCGCATGTGCAAAGCCGTAAACGAGAAGAAAAAACCGGTCTGCGCCATAAAACATGCATGCAAGTTTGTACCCTGCATTGTTGGGGTCGTATACCGCATACCTCTTTCATGCGGTAGATGCTACGTGGGGAAGACTGGCCGCTGCCTAAATGAACGGCTACGAGAGCACCGAACGCTGGTAGATTCATTAGCGGGGGGCGGCCATTTGGCCATGCACTGTAAGCGATGCGAGTGCGTGCCTGCGTTTGACGCCACGTGTGTGCTTGGTAGGGGAGGCACAAGGTGGGGCCGCGAGATTTGTGAGGCGTATCACATTGACAGATAACTGTCTCAGCACGGCTTCACTTGCCTTGTCCAAAAAAGAAAAAATGTTCTTACAGAACAGTCTGCCACATTTTGATTAGAATGAGATTGTACTATTTTAACACTGTGTGCACATGCACCAACGAAATGTATACATGTACCTTCGCTTGAAGTAAAAAACCAGTTGATGTTTAGCGCTCGTCCTGTCGTCTTCTCTGTCTTTGTCCCTGCTATTTTGCGCTAGTCTTTTGAATAATGATGACACACCAACTAGCCCAACTTTCTGCCTTGATAGCGTATGTAAGCTGCACACCTCCGCTTCCAGGATATCATTGAAATCGTGTCTGGGAAAGCTCTTTGAGCACACTGTCCACGAATGACTCGAACCTCGCATAGAGAACCACCATATCTTCCCATACACAATGTTGGGTCGAAAGATTGGGCCGGAAACACAAGATGTTCTACTTTAACTGAAGGAAGAAGTCCTCGACCACGTCACACCCAATAGCCCAAACGCAGTACGCAATAATTGAGGTACTCGGAAAGCACGAGGGTACCTGTAAAACGTGGTTACAACAAGGTCAACGCTAGTGAAATAAAGGACAAAAGATAACGAAGATGACAATGAAAACACAACAATCAACCAAAGTTAAGGCGAAGTTGAAACAATTAAAACCTGTGAAACTTGTGAAATGGCATGAGGGAAGAGTAACCAGACACGTTAACATATGGTGAAGCTCAGCGTGAACGCACGAACTCACAAGTGGCTTCCCAAAAAAGCAATTTCTTCGTGTAAAAGCGAAACAGACGGCGTGATGACAAACTTGTCGCTAGGGTTTATAATGTGAAATGCTTCCACGGTCTGCCTTTCCGTCTGGTCTCTCGATCTGAACAGAAACGTTCTGCTTTCCAAGCTTGGCGTGCAAGGTGTCTTTTGCATACCCTCACCTTTACCACTACATCCTTTGCAATGTTGGACTAAGGTGCCTCCTGCGTTATTCTTTACATTCCAGTTATGTTCACGTGCCGTATCATTGAAACACCTACACGTTTGTCCGATGTAAAGCCTGTCACAGGTCGATGTGGTGAGCGGCTGACCGTCCTTCACGTCCTCTTGGAGTGTCGGAAAGCCGAATCTGAAAGAAAAAAATGGCTGTGGCTTAGCTAAGGTTAAGCCCAGGATGCGAAGCATACTAGCCTTTATTCTAGTTGTTGAACCACTGTTTAGCCTAGTGAGCTGCTGTTGCTTGGCTATATTTGGTTCGGCTAGACGAAGAAACAACTCATGCAGGCGAGCGCACGAGCTGAGATCCGGCTATGTAGCTACGCGGCCGCAAGCGAGCGCACGAGTTGAGCCTCCGCTTTTGCAGCTGTTATGACGTCATATGGTAGCTGCGCGGCGCAGCAAGGAAGAGCGTGGTTGTGCGGCTAGTATGCTTCGCATAATAGAAGCAACTTAATACCAAACATAGCAAACTTAAAAGACAATAGACCCACATATGAGACGCGCAGCAATGAACAATGGCTCATACCCTCAATGGTATATAGCTACGCGGCCGTGCGCGGCGCAGCAAGGAAGAGCGTGGTTCGGCTAGTATGCTTCGCATAAAAACATTTTCCTATTGCATATCATTATTGCGTGTCCTTCACCCAGCTATGTTTCTTGGTAAAGAACCGTTTTTTAACACCAAAGTAGTCCTCAATTTTTTAAATGATGTTGTCCTACATGTTACAAGCCCATTGAATTCGTAGCGCATCCTCTTTCCAGAGGATGCCGCTGTGATAGTCGTTTTGTATAGCCCATGCCTCTAGGCCCGTGTGTATCAAGGGCTCTAACGAGGCCGTGGTGCTCTAGTGAATTGTAGAATCTTATACATAATTTATATGGTATCATTATTTCGCAATGCACCTTAATGCTCATAGTACACGTCTTTCGTCATTGCCATAATCTTATTACACATAGACTTTATGCCCATTAGAGCGACCATTCTTAAGGCCCCTTTACAGCCACGTCACATCAACTTCATAGAAGTCATAACTCCACTGCAAACTCATCAACACTGACTTGGCGCTCTTTGGCCATACCTGGCCCTTGCGCCAATAAACACCACACATTCATTCTTTCAACCTGTCACAGGTGAGGGTAATTAGATAAACAACCCCACAAATGCACTCAGTCAACTGCTTATCGTGCTTCGTTGTGCGCTGAGGCCCACGCTTATTTTATTGCGTCACCGAAGGGGCGCACTCTGCCGAGTTTACATGGAGTCGAGAAGACGACCTTGATCGCGCGAAGACTTTTTTAATGTTGTGTGAAATGCGATGAATGTGGGGCATAAACTGCAGCTCACCTTTATTGAAAGTCTCATTATGTTTTTTGCGCCTTTTTGTCTCTGCAAGAGACTTTCACCCGCGCTGGTGGTTAAATTCTCCGGGTATCTAGCCGAAAGGAAGCGCTGCACTTGCTGATTAAAACTAGCTTGTGTTTTATGTTCGCAGGATTTTTCCAGGGCGGACTTGCAGGCCTGAGTGATGATAGGCTGCTTAACAAGCTTGGAATTAGCGCTTTCAAACGGCAGCGGCGTCTTCTTGGTCCTCGGATTGTAAGACCAACGTCTTTACAATGTCTTTACAACAATGTCTTCCGCGTCTAAAGGAAGCTTTAGGTTCAGGAACTGTAGGCAGTTATCACTGGCCAACTCATGGCTGAAGGTGAGACCTCCAGAGGCGGAGTTACATATTTCTAGGATGCAATTAGTGGTATCATCAAGGTGCGGACACCTGAACTATGACTAGGCAATCGTCCACATATCGGAAAATTCAAGACACTTGTTGACCTACACTCGTGGTGTGTTGTGTGTTTCTTTCGCTGTCCTCGTTTTTCGCGCAGTTTTAACCTCCCTTCAAGTATGAACCAACTAGCCCTCAAGAACGTCCTACTAAAGTATGTTCCCGAACCCAATAAGGCTTAATTTCATGTTCCCTTCTCAATATGACGGACAATGTAAATACTGTGAACAGCTAGAACCACTCCGGCACAGTGTCATAGATTGTAAACAAAATCCAGCCTCACCTCCTCTACCCCCAAGAGCGCTGGGAGACGCTGCTGTCCAGCTCCCGCCTGTTCGACCAGATAATGTCACCGCCAAGACGATGCATGGATTCCCGTGAACCACTCTGAAGATCGAGCTGTCGTGCTCATTACAGGTGCTCTCTGCTTTCGACAACGTGGCACACCATTCCAAAGAACCAGAGCAATGCCAGCTGCTGAGCCGCGCACGTATCGCTACATTCCTTGCCAATCGTATACCATTCGCAGCGAGGGACGCCCCCTATTCGCACGGGCACACCACAAGGCCTCATGTACTCAACGACGCCTTGATTGGACCCCAGCTGAATGTCCTCCCTGGTATCAGCCACGCCCTGCTTGCGGATGACATTACTATATGGACAACAGATGGCTCCGAGGGTGCATGACAAGATGGCTTGCAACGTGCAGTCAACAGCGTACAGAGCTGCGCCACACGCGGTGGACTGCAACAGTGTGCTCCAGAAAAAATCGCAGCTCCTTATCGTAACGCGAGGCGAGCCTGATGCCACACGATATTGCACTCCACAATCAACCAAATCCCCCGGGTGAACAAGCTTTTGCACATGCAGATCGACTCATGGCGGAGGGGGGGGCCATGTAGGTACTTGGTATGCAGTTTGTTACGCATCACAAACAGAAAGCCTGGCTTCAAGGAGGTCCTGCGACTCATACGTGCACTCGCGAGCCACCACTGTACGCCACATCCTTCAACAATTCGGAGATCGCATGGACACTTCTCGAGCACCTCTCAATTATTGCACCTATCTCCGCAGTCATATCCCACCCATTCGAAGAAACACGCATCCCTCGCAGCATGCTGTTCGAAGACAATCTAGGGCGCAAGGTTTTATGCTCGTACATGTGGATCCCACCCTTTACGTCGGTTCCGTTTCTCAGCGCATGCTATGAGCGGGCTGGGAGGCAAAGAAATTGTTGCGGCCAATCACGGAAAGGGAGGATGTGCACTAGTTGTAGTGCCGCAATAATGCGACTGCGTTATTGTTGTTTTTAAGACACCCAAGGATACGCCAGCGTGAATATATCTACCAAGGCTCACCACGTATGCTCCAGTCGCTGCAAGCACCCTATATATACGAACACGAGTCGGTGTATGCGGTGGCAATCAGCGCGCCTGCGCCGCTGAGCGCACGCCAACTGGGCGCTGAGACTGGAGCCACTCACATGTATACCATTTTTTTTAGGGCGCCACCATTTTGCGATCACAGCGCCGTCTATCGTCCGACGCCATGCTCGCGAGTGACTAGGTTTCAGGGTGCCGCATCAGAAAACTTTTGCCTGGTGCTGTGCCAACTGTGTTCGATGAGCCCTTACAAAAATTTTTAATGTGTTTTTTTAGAAAGTCTTTTGAACTTTCTCTATAGAACTCTATTGTGTTTATTTTGATTGCCTATAGAATTTTCCTATAGAGTTTCAAAAGTTATTTGGCCACCGCATTCTTATAGGAACTCTAAAGACATTTCTATAGAACATTTCTATCGAGTTGCTTTAGAGATGCTAAAGACAAATTTCTATAGAATATTTCTATCGAGTTGCTTTAGAGATGCTAAAGACAAATTTCTATAGAATATTTCTATCGAGTTCCTTTAGAGATGCTAAAGACAAATTTCTATAGAATATTTCTATCGAGTTTCTTTAGAGATGCTAAAGGCAAATTTCTATAGAATATTTCTATCGAGTTGCTTTAGAGATGCTAAAGACAAAAATTCTATAGAATATTTCTATGCAGTTGCTTTCGAGTCCCTACAAGCAAATGCCTATAAAAGCTAGGCCGATGTGTGTAAAGTACTTGCAATTTACCAAAGTTCTACTGTAGGCAATAAGGACTACAGTAAATGCAGTGGCAAAATAATTGGTGCTACAACCACAAAGTATTCAGTTTGGAATGTTTATTGCACTTCAGACTAGATACATGCTTCATATATGTGACATACACACTTCAGACTAGAACTTGCAACACACAAACTGTAGCTGCCAACATGCTTCTCAGGTCAAGCTGGTGGTGCAAACACACGAAACATGAGGTAAAAGAATCAGTGGCAGACTTGATTACAGTTGACACCTCGCAATAACAGGCTTGACTAGGACAAGAAACCATACCATTAAAACTGCAAAAGGAGTGCCTGTTCCAGCAGTGCACATTAAATGTTTGGATACTAAAGCCTGAAAATAGACTGATATGAATGTGCACTCCAATGTTGTGTCAGCCTGACGAAACGACACAGCATTTTAGTCTGAGCAAAAATAACACTGGCAGTCGCTGCAAAAATGTGGCAAATAATGGCTTTCACAGATAAGTACACCATATACCGAAACCACACGGCATTTTAGTCTATGTTTATGTGTAAAATTAGCACTGGTAGGCCCTGCAAAAATGTGGCAAACAGGGGTTATCATAGAGCAGTACAGCATATATCGTAAAAAGTTTAAAAGCTTGTATTTCGTTGTAAGGGAAACAATTTTGAGATCAGAGCCAATATTCTAATTAGGGTGAGAAATACAAACCAGACCGACACACGCAATGACTAAAAAAGAGATTTAGCTCAGGAGCTCCTATGTAATGCACATGAAAAGTAAAATTGTTTTTCTCGGCAACTATGCAACCAAATTTGATGAGGTTTGATACATTTAAAAATGTTTAAATAATAGTTTTTACATTAACACCATCAATTTTCATTAAAATTTTCTGAAAATAGCAAAACTTGAAGGAAAAGGACTTAGTTTGCAACTGTAAATAAAAAAAAGAGCTAGCACAAATTCGTTAATTCTGTAAATTTTCCTACTCAAATACATCCAAAATACAGAAATACTTTTGAGACAACTACAGCACTAATTTGAATTAAGTTTGCGGCATTTGAGAATTCTACCTGTTGCAGGAAGAACTATTTGGCAGGTTTAAGAAAAATAACACCACGAAGCTTACTAATCCCCGTCTCTGTGCCAGAAAGAGATATCATAGTTCTGCAGACTCCATCTGCTATGTCTAAAGTCAACAAACTGTATATATGAATTTACAGCTTACATGAAATTGTTGCAACGTTTGAGAGTTTCGCGCATCTGCTCATAAATTAGTGATTGTATATTAGAGCAGCATGTGGTATCTCTAATTTGACAGATTAAATTATGGTATTAGGTCCAACAGAAATGTGATCTCATTTTTTGTTATATAAGATTTGTTAACCTTACTGCTCTGTTTCTTCAAAATTTAGTTTCCATGAATTCGTGCTACGTGAATTATGCTTTTTCAAATAATGTTTACTTTGATGCAACAATATTTCTTTATTTTACCTGACTCCTTGCTAAAAAAACTGCACAGTATTCATGAGATATGAATAAATAAATATTAAGTGAATAAGTAAACAAACAAATATTGCGGTGTGTCTTAGCATTCCACCACCAGCATGAACTGTTGGGAGCTTTGGCTACTGCCCACACGGTTGCAAGTTCATTCTTACATGACCACCTGCTATTTCACTTCCCAGGAATGGAGCGAGGAAAGGCTAGTTTTTGGCCTCATTTGGTCCGTCTAGTAACGGCGACGGTGGAGCCTGGAAAATAAAATTGAAATTAATTTTCAAAAGGTGTAATGAACATTCAGTCATAATGTATTAGCAGGCACAAACATGCCACAAATATCTATATAGTTGTAGCATTATGCTAAGTTTCATTTCAGTATTTCAGAAAAAAATTATAACAGAAAGGTGGCAGAACGCCCCACCTCCCCACCACTCTGCCAAACAGTGGCAGTTCTTTTGAGAATCACTTTTGAGAATATTTTTACTTTCCCAAGATTCGGTGACATCAGCACTGGGCCAATGTGCCTGGCAGTAGAATATCATTGCTGATGACAAAAAGCATCTCTGAACGACAACAGCCTAGTCACACATTAATCTCATCTTGCAATGACAACACATTCCCATTTATAACATAAGCAAGCAGGAACACCCATGAGCTAAGTCCTATACAGATGTCACACTATGCATAGAAATTTTTTTTTTTAAAAAAGAAGGGAATGACCTACTGGCTTCTATTGCTGAGCGGTAGACAAAATTAATATTCCATGCGCTATTAGCCATAGTTGGTATGTACTATGCTTAACATGCGAATAATAAATTTCTCACATGGAGCCTGGGCAATCATGACGATGCATCTAAGTATGCATTGTATGGGGAACAATAATGTTTTAAGTTGTTTTCGCAAACTATGATGGATAACTGCCAATTTGTGGTATTTGGAACACAGTCGCGGTGTCACTGTCAGATACAATGGACACAGTATATTCGTGCTTTTTGAGTTATTGAAACAATTAGTTTCTAATCTAGTACGGGTATGTACACTGATATGTATCCTAAACGCAATGATAAGACTGCCCAATTGCAATTGAAAAGTTAATTCAGTTTTAATTAAAAAGGGTCCTTCTTGCAACCTGGCATGTGAAAAACAGAAAACAAAAATTATACTAATCAAGTAACTTTGAAAATTGATTGCATAACTGCTCTATAGGTTAAGCAGAAAATTTAACAAGAAATAACGTGCCTAAAACTAGTTGCAACAAACAAATTTGTTACTACGAAGGTTGCGGACAATTCAGTAAACAGATTGTGACCCAGTCTTTTTATGTGGCATTCCTCAGCGATGTTGTTGGTCAATTGGTTGCCGCAGCTGAACAAAACAGATGAACAGTCTAAATCTGGCGCGCAGCCCCAGTCCCATCGGTGCATGGTCAAGTGGGATGAACATACTGATCCGGGGAGTGAATTATGGTGCTGTCTTAGGTACGTGTTGAGGCACCGGCCAATCTGTTGCATGTACATTTGACCAAATATACACATGATCACAAGAATAGACTACACTACCCCTGACAGACAAGACAAATTTAGTGGTATCTAAGCAAGCCTTTCTTGTCAGGGTGCCATATGCACAGAAGTGTGCAAGAGAATTGAGAAAGGCAAGCAGGCAAGGGAGGCTTGCTCGGTGAAAGATACCACCAAATTTGTCGTGTGTCACAGGCAGTGAGTGCACTGTATCCCTTTCACATGTGGTCAAGCGTACATAGGGCAAACTGGCCGGTATCTTATGTGTATAAGAGATCACTATATTTCATTTAAAAGACCAGTATGGTCATCCAACTTGGTCGTACATTTCCACAACGGGACTTCATGTTGGATTACAATCGTTCATCTGTTTTCATCCACCGTAAAAACTGACAAGTGAAATCGATGAGGCATACCACATATATAGTAAGAGATGTGGGTGAGCCCCCATATTTAATGCAACAAACAAAAAAGGCATCCTGTGTAGGTCACAAGGTATCCATATCAGTCTGTGCCTATATACTACAGAAGTAAATGCAGCTTAGTAAATACTGACCTTCATATTAATTTTCAAGAAATTAAAGCTCACCAAATGTGTATTTTGCAGTGGCTGTTACTATGGGAACAGAGAAGTAACTGTAAAGATATCAATGATAAACAAAGATGTGCACACTACGTGCTTACACCTGTGACATTATTAGTCCACTACCCTTCGAATTCCTACATGCACAGAAAACTGCACGAGATTGTAGCACACACAGAAAAAAATTATGCAAATAGGGGTACAGCATAGGAAATAGTTTTCAAAGAATAAAACCCCAATAAAAAGTCATAAATACGCTATGTACAAAGCAAAAAATATATGTAACTTGCAGGTAAGCAACTTACGCAAAAGAAATACTAAACATCAGGAATGGTTGGGTATAGTTTTATACACAACACAATCATGTGGGCATAATGGCTATGCACACTAATAGGTAGCAAGTTCAATGAGGTTGCATAAATATTTAGTCTCTTTAGTATGCTGCATTAAGTAATGTGTTGACAAACTTCACCATGAATGACACCAAGCACCCTTTTTGGAACACGTACATTTCATACACACCTGTCATGGCCATCCAGATCACACGCCATGCTGCTGCAGCCATATATCCACAGGGTCTGCATTTCTTGGGGCTCCTCGATCTTGTAGTTTATGTTGTGGGTCACGGCCTCGCCACTACAAAATCAATTCTATGTTAGCTTATAGCAGTGGCACAATAAAGCTGTGATATCGTGAAAACATGCAATCAGCACCTAAAAGAGTCACGAAAACAATGTCTGCACTAATGTGGAAAGAGAGCAAATGCTTGAAATCATCGAATGTCATGACAATGCGAACCTCTACATCGAATAAGGTTTTGGACGCACCGCAGCAGCAGATTACAATCTAAACTTAATGTTTTTTTTCCATTACTTAGTATAGGCAACGTTCCCCTGTAATGCTTAGTTAAGTCAGTTATGTCAGCACCTCTTGCCTTGGAAATAAAGCTGTACTAGTAGCATGCTGTGATTGGCTTACATTTTTTTCTTAGAACTGTTCGTTAGCCAAAAACCTCGTAAGCAGAGATTGTGCACAACGTCGAAGCATTTATAAGTGAGGAAACGTCATTGAAGAAAGAATCGATGAAGAGGTAGACGGGTCGTTACTATGCAACTTTAGTAGACAAGCGGGAGCTCACGCACAACTGCACAAGGCGAACACGATTTCCGAAACTTTTCTCTGGGGAAGCAAACGCTTATCAGGATTATCAATTCCGCACTGTGGCAATAGAGTTGCGTACACAATTCTTACAACCAGCGCGTAGCAAGTATCAGCACAGGGTTCACTGTTGTCGTGGGTGTTCCACTTACTACGTTCGCAAGGCACTCTATACACACACGGGAAGCACACACAACACGGATGAACGCACGTGTAGTTGGCGAGCACGATTGCTTACCGTTTCAACAGTACGACGAGGTCGAAAGGCACTCTCCAAGTTTCCAGTGATGCGTCTGCGATGTTACTTGCAGCAAAGAAGCCACTGGGTAGTGGACGAGCTGAGGCGCGCTAATAATACGCATTATTTCTTTGCGCCGTCCACCAAACTTTCCACGAACACAAGCGGAGACAAAGGGAACGCACTCCATGGCATGAAAATCGTTGGTCCACATTTAGCCGGCGCGCCACGCATACGGCGTGCTTACAGCGAGACTCAAGCCATCTTCTGGCACTTTCGTGCTCGCGAACTACGTCTCATTTCATTACAGCAAACCTAATAACACACGATCAAACAAACACATCGACGCAGCTCGCACGACAACCGTTGAAGACGGAGCAATAACAACACGCCGTATCTTCGTATTCTACCTGTCGCGTTGAATACGAAAATACCGGCGCCGCCAGCGCCGTCTGTATAATAGTGCGGCTGCTGTGGCCTCCGTGATTCCTACAATCATACCCACTACAGCAGGTTTTGTGCTGTTTTGAGCCGGCTTTTGAGCCGAACTACATACATATATTGCTAGACAAGAAGAAACATTGACATGCTCATATTGTGTGCTATAGTTTAGGGTAGAAATAAATTACATGCAGTATTCTTGCTTTTGAATCGCTTATGCCACATGTAGTCAGCAAAAAGCATGGCCTTCAAGATCTCGACAATTTACCCTGTGTAAGCTATCGCTGCGGTGTGATTTTAACGATTTCAACCTCGGTCACTGGCCTTAAAACCCTAACTGACTTTATGCGCAGCCGTTACCTGCAGTGCCTGGCGCCCTCACTTTGTTTCTCATTGAAGTAACTTCCTGCTGTCGTTTAAATGTAGCCCAGAAATTGTCGACACAACCTCGGAGGTACACGTGTGCAGTGTGGGATGTTTCCGTGCGCTTGTGTCCGTCGCACAGCAACGTATATACGATGATGTTTAATTTTACCCGTGAGGCACAGGTTACGCTTATGTGTTCCCTATCTTGCTTTCGTGGCGATGCGCTTATCATGCGCGGATCGCGCTCATGTGGTCTGTGACTTTTCAAGATTCCTTGAAAAAAAAAAATCGTTTCTGCAGCGTGCATTTGTCGCATTTGAGTGGTATGTGCCAGAAATGTGCGGCGGCGTTCGATCTGTTTCCGCCCCAAGTGCTGCAGTCACTGCATGCCAGCAAATAGATAGGACGCGATTGCTAAGGCGCAGTTTTGCTTAGTGTTTCTTGGTATACATCTTTGTGATTTACCTGCATATGCGATATAAACCACAATGCGCGCTTCCGTTATATTTCTTTGGTTTTCCTAATTTCGATTAGTGTGATGTTTGCCTTGGTCAATGAGTGTCTTTTTAACGATGCTCTTACTTGATAGTGAAAAACCTCTGAAATGCCGATTGCAAGAACCAGCGTCTTCCAGTGCCTTCCAGTGTGAAACCAGCGCGTTTTTCTTTTTTCTTTTTCTTTCTTTTTTTTTAAGCACTGGATCGCACTGGGTACGCTGCGCTCGCTGGGACTCACTCGAGACCAGTGAGAACGCTGGATAAGAGCTGGGTCACACTGGA
Source organism: Dermacentor albipictus (assembly GCF_038994185.2). Taxonomy (NCBI): domain Eukaryota; kingdom Metazoa; phylum Arthropoda; class Arachnida; order Ixodida; family Ixodidae; genus Dermacentor; species Dermacentor albipictus. Next base: position 2,097,723 of record NC_091826.1, on the reverse strand, counting down.
AGAGACGCTCGCATTGGAAACGGTGCTGGTTGTGTTTGTGCCGCGCTGGCTCCAGCACGCAAGGACGAGCGCTGCTGAATATTAGATGCTTTATACGATTTCATGGCTTGATACTAGTATCTTGTCCTAAATAACGCTATATCTTAGGGTCATAGAACTATTTCGTGTCGCAGCATGGAATAAAGGTGCGTGAGCTGCCTTGTTTATTCCTGCACATGTGACACTGAAAATCACTTTCGTTTTTTGCATTTTGCCTTTTGACAGGGCGGACAGCTAAATTCTTTAACGAAACCACACAAACGCAGAGGACGCCGCTTTTTTAGTAGTTCGCACGTAACATATGACTGGGAGTTATCGCCATTGTCGCAGTGTTGTGAAGTGGACATGAAATCCAGAAGTCGTTCAGACGCGCTCGAACGGACCCCGAGTTCGAAGCCTACCGCTGCTTGATATTATCGCACCGATAACAAGGCTGAGGCGATTCGTGCGCTTCCACTTTCCCTATTGTACTAAAAAGAGTTCTGAGGCTCAAATACACACATTTTAGCCTTCGCCAGCTACCCGCGCCGAGATCAGTCCCATCGAAGCTTAGGCATAGCGTGTCCGCCGAGTCCGTCTGCACGCTATCGGCGCGTCTAACCTCAAGAATCAAGAAGTCTAAAAAGGATAAATTACTTTATATTTCAGATTTCGCATCGGTGCTTTTAAATAAACAATTTTTTCATGTCTACAGTGCCAGCACAAGAAGTGAGGAGCGCCGATGTGACGCATCATAAACGCAGGTATATGTGCTGTCGCCGAAGGCTCCCAGCACTAGCCTGCGTTTCTATGACGAATATATATGGCTAGACAGACGTGTAGACTGAAAGGCATCACTGAACTAAGAAAACATTGCATACCCCTCGCGTGAAGAACAAGAAACGGCTATCGAAATCGGCAGTAACAGCTCATTCATGCAGCGTCCCGGGTCGGTGGTTCATTTAGGACTTTTTTCGAAGCTAAAATACCAATCGCAGTCGATGTTATGGCACTTCCGAGCACACTATTGAATACGGAGAGCAAATTTTTCTTTGTGGTACAGGCGTGAGTTTTAGTTGCTGGCCGATAGCGCATCTACCACGTCTGTGCAAGACTCCTCTCTGTGAAACTAAAACTGCTTCTCGATTTTGATGAGCTAAATTATCCGCCCATGTCCCTATGCTGACGTGGCGTAGCGGTAATGAGCCGGGCTGCGGATCTGCAGGTACGACGATCGAATCCTGGTCAGAGCACTTCTGTTTTTACATGTTCATTTTTTCGATTTATATTGTACTAAAACGCTATCTGTTGCTTTCTGTATTAAAAAAAAGACATACGGTGTCCAGGCACCGCGTATTTAACGCGCTAGAGCTGTTTTTCGCACCAGTAACCAGCGCCTCCCAGTACGCCGCGCTTGCTCAGCGCCCCATGCATCCAGCGCGCGGCACTGGACCCATAATCCGGCGATGCACTGGATACTGGGTACTGTTTATAGAGTGAAAATATAGAGCCGTTCTTAGACAGGCCGCACTTTAGCTTGTTTAATTTCCTATAAACGTTCCTTTACAGAACTCAGTACGTATGCCATATGATGGCACACGTTTAGAACGGGAATGAAGAGCCAGTCTAGAGACAGGCCGCATTAGAAGTTCTGAAAACGTTCTATAAATTTTTCTATAGAATTTGGTACATAAGATGTCAATACGACCTCTATAGAACTTTTATGGAGGGTGTAGAGCCATTCTATAGACAGACCGCATTAGAAGTTCTGAAAAGGTTCTATTAACATTTTTCTGTAGGATTTGGCACATAAGATGTTAATACGACCTCTATAGAACGTTTCCGAAAACGTTCTATAAAACATTTTCTATAGAATTTGGTACATAAAATGTCAATACGACCTCTATAGAACATTTATGGAGGGTGAATGGAGAGTCAGTCTATAGACAAGTCGCATTAGAAGTGTTAAAAACTTTCTATAGACATTATTTTATAGAATATTGTACATATGATGACAATAAACCCTCTATAGACTGCTTATAGAGCGTGAATGGAGAGTCAGTCTATAGACAAGCCGCATTAGAAGTGTTAAAAACTTTCTATAGACATTATTTTATAGAATTTAGTACATATGATATCAATACAATCGCTATAGAACATTTATAGAGAACGAATGGAGAGCCATTCTATAGACAGGTCGCGTTAGAAGTTTTAAAGACATTCTATAAAAATTACTTTATAGAATTCAGTACATAGGACGTCAATACACCCTCTATAGAACATCTATTGTGTGTGAAATGACTTGTTTCTATAGAAAGGTTTCTATAGACTTCTTATAGAGATTCTATGCAGACGACTCTATAGATCGCGAGTTCCTATAGAGTCCCTTTTGACTCCATAGGAACTCATTAGGAGTTCTAAAGGAACTCTAAATCCATTTTCATAAGGGAGTACCCGTGCTACCTGGTGCCCAGTGAACTGTGAACTTTTCTTCTTTTTGTTTGGCGCTCTTCTCACTTCCACAGCGTTGTTCATGCCATTTTCTTTGATGGGAAGTTGTTGATCACTCATGTACTAAACCGACTGAATCTGCAATAGATGTACGTCAGTCGCGATGCTATAGATATGTAGAGTGTTTCAGCCAACTGATATTTTCTGAACGTAAAACATATTGAAGTTATGGATCTGAGCGCAGCGCATTGGACACCTTGAATTTAGCTGTGAATAAATTTGTTTTCGTTTCTCTGAATCCGTCCAACGTCATGAATTCATGCTAAATCCACTTTCGTGCAAAACAGAAACGGCAGCGCTTCAGATTTCAGGAGCTATATTTTATACGCTTCGGAATTCTTAGGAATCTGTCATATAAACGCTTCAGGTCGCTTATAATTCAACACACTGGTTAAAACCCGTGAGTAGACAAATTGAAGAGGCTGATAGATTTGTTTCTCTCCAAATTTAACGGGTAGAAAGTGTTGACGTGAGTGTACCAAAGCCTCATGCGACCATGCAGTCATACTTAAGAAGAGCACGCGATGGCGCGCGGTAGTTATTCTGTTGTTTATAACTCTTAGCTGTCAAATCGAAGAGGCTGATTGCGCGGTCTTTGAATAATGCATAGGGGTGAAATGTCAGGACCTGACGGTTGCCACTCACGCGGGATGGACTTGGAGCGGGCGCGCGTTCTCCTTCCGCATGAACGGCGGTCGCAGCGGCGGAGCAGTGGGGCAGTAGCGACCCCACCGCGGTGCGGTGGGAGACGGAAACAGACCCCATTGCGAAGGCCGTAAGAAGAGAAGCGCGCGCACCCCTCGAGACCCGCCATGGTATTGGCCTCGAGTTCCACCACTGGAAGAGCTGGCGCCACCGTCGGCATGACGTGCTATTAGGGATCACGTGGACATAGCGGCCGCGTCGGCTGCTTCGAGAGCGCCAAAGCGAGCTGAAAACGAGAGTAAATTCCCTCGTACGCCGCGGCCCTCATTTAGAGGCGAGATTTTCCCCCTTCGAGTGTCTCCTTCAAAACGCTTGAAAGCACTACAATAGGTAGAGGCTGCCTTTGAAGGCGCGCAACATGGTAGGCCAGTGCTCGGTGCCACAGTGCCGGCCGTACGCAACGGAGCCCGGTGTCAACCTTATTCACACGTAGCCGCTGGACAAGAAGCTGCGTGAAGCTTGGCTGGCGAAACATAAAACCGGCAAACAGTCATCGGCTACAACTCGGGTATGCAGCAAGCACAGACACGAGGAAGATTTCTGCTACGGCGCCGGCTCTGCGATGTTCGGAAAACGCGCACTGAGACGCTCGCCCAAGTCCTCTGCCCGACTAATGTCATGACGGTTTGGGCTATGAACTTGTCGATGCTATAGATACTGGCAAGTTAACTGGAGTGGAAAGGGAGCGGTAAGAAGCCCATTAAAAAAAAGCTTGGCATATGGTCATGTTTGTGTTACGAATTAATGCACTGGATTACAAAAAAGAAGCAGCGGGAAATCGCACGCTGAGAACACCGATAAGCATACAGTGCAACGTAACTCGAGAAATAATATTGAAACGTCCAAGAATTTAAAAGAAAAAAAATTGCGTCGTCGCGACGGCACATCACAGCCGCCGTAGGCGTCGAAGTCTCTACAATTAAATTATTTTTGAACAGCTCTGATAGCGCCCACGCAACAATGGTTGTTTGTATACTGTCAAATGCTCATATTCTGCGGCTTAAAGCTCATGGCACGGTGCGAAAACGCGCACGTGGCGAAAGCGAAACAGTGCGCGGACAAGCATGCAAACGCGCAGTCGGTCGCTGCGAACCTGTGCGATGGCTGCATTAAGGCTTAATTCTATTATGCTCCATTTAGTTATACAAACACTATAGGAATATATTTCACATAGTTTGCTCTCAGCGTTCACCTACCTTTCACGCAAGAAGCCGGTTCGGGAGATTCCATCGCGGCGACCACGCGCAGTGGCGTTCACTGTACGTATTCGGTTACGAGATAACGTCTGTGAACGATTCTGTGCTTTCAGTTTGCCCAAGATTATTATTTAGACAGTAAAAAGCTTCTCTCGTTTCGAAAGTACTTACAGAAATGTCCGGGAGAGCTCGCGCGTGGTGAGAGCTCGCGCGTAGCAAAACCTATGAGGAGCGCACCACGTGATCCCTCATACTACGGCAGCGAGGCGCTTCCGATAGATGGCGACTCCGTAAATCCTCGCCGCCATAATCGCGCTGGAGGGTGCACGGCGAACGTGCTGTTGACGACTAGTGGCAAGTTTTCGCGCTTTCCCGTGAAGTGCCAACAAATTATTTGGGTTGGGAAACTTCTCAGCATGTCGTTAGTGAGCTTTTAGCTTTGGTATAACCGACATGGAACGGCGACGGGCCTAGAGGCGCTGCCGTAGCTCTGCCCACGATCGCAATAAAAGGATAGTGAATTCTGAACATTGTCGATACGTAACGTATACATGTAACGTGTTAACATAGTATGTCTAACCTTGAACTCTATTAGGGTATCACTCAGGCGACAACAATAAGATGTATCTCCATGTGCCATGCGGTGTGCCACACGAGCTTGCAGCCCAATCCAGGTCACTGCGAAGCTACGAGGAAACAAGTGTTGCTAGCTTTCGTGCTGCTAAAATTTTCGCGATACGAGTTTCTGAACATTGTTTATCAGGCACCCGGACATAAAGCTTTACGAAATAAGATATTGTAATATAATTCGGTCGAAAAAGCTGTTAACATGGATAAATAGAACTGATGACAGCGACCGCGAATATGCCACGATCCACCAGACGCGTTGAAAAATTATGTGAGCTCTTAAGTCTCAATGGCTGCAAGCTAGGGCACCACGTCTACTCGAGGGAGTTGAAAAATGGACGACTGGTCTTTGCAACAGCAACTTCCGTTTCTGCAACAATACAGCGCGCGATGAGCGCGTCGACAGCTTGCCGGCGATAATCGGAGGCACGGGAGGGCCTACGTGAACTAGGGCACACGGTTTGCATGGCTTTGGTTACACAGATTGGAAAAGAACACACCTTCATTTCTCAGTCGGCACGTACTGTTTTCATAATACGTCCTCGGTCAACTTCCGCCAGAGCGTTGTTTGCCAAGCATGATAGTTTTAGAACATATTTGAACACAATAAATTTCGTGTGCGTGCACGAAGAAATAAACTTCATTTGCCATGCTTGACCAACTCGAATAAGCACCTTTCTTTCATATTCCGGTTCGGTCATGGGTGCCGAGTTCGTCGCCGAGCGCTCGCTGGGAACAAAACCTTTCGAACATACACGCGGCGGCATCAAACCCGTTCTGTTTATCCTGGCGATACAAGGTGGACGCTTCCCTGGTATTGCAGCGGCGGTATTCACGAAGTCGTCGCGGCTGGAGATGCACTTCACACTTGCTTCCGAAAGTTAATTTTGCAGCCAAATACAGCAGAATGCTAGCCCGTCGACTTTGAGTCATCTGACATCACAGAAATCCCAGACAGAACACGTTAGGATGGCACTTATTAAACAGCTACCTTTCCAAGCTGCCGCTGGGAGAAAACGGAATACGCACATGCGAGAAGGAGGGCGCCGCGCCGCGCTGGTTCGAGACTACGTTCCTCCTCACCGATAAAACGGCCTCGTATCCCACAGAGCGTTACATGTGCGAGTGAACCTTGCGATTCGCCTGTGTTGGTGCCGCGTTTTTTTTTCTTTTGTCTTTTCTTTAGCGTGCGTGCGCGCGCACATGAATTATAAAGTACTATGGCGGACTTTGCCGCACCAAGCAGGCACGCTCCTTGCGCTGGTCACTGACGAACGTCGAGTGCTACAAGCATCAACGTACCGCTAACCTGGTCCTCGCATTGCCTTGGTCTTCGGCAACACGAAGCCGTAGAGGCGAGGTCCGCTGTAATCGTAGACGAATGGCTCGCCAAGCGCCCCACTGTCGCGCCACAATAGAACACCCCTGACCAGTGGTGCTGTTAGCCAGCCGGAGCCCCCGGCCCTCTCGCAAGTTTCGCCCTCCTCACTTCCCCTCGGCCTGCTGGTTCTCCCGAACCAACCACCGTGGAACACCCCGTGAGCTCCGATGAGGAAGATTAGGGTTTGTCTGCCTCTCCGAAACGCGGCCGCCACAGGGATGACGCCCCAGAGCAGTCGATGCGTTCCAGTGCCCTCCCAGAAACAAAAAGTCAGCGCCTGTCCCTCCTTACCCCACAGCTGAGGACTGCGCTGCCGCTTCGACCGCATCCGCAAACACTACCGCGATGCCCGGTCTGACAGAGACTGCACCCCCGAGATGCTGTGGTTCCCCATACAACGGATTCACTTGTACGCATTCCTGCCAAGTCTACAACAGGGGCCAAGGCAATCTAGGAGGTTCCTCAGAAACCTCCACTACAGGCTCGGGCTCAGCGGCTTCTCCGCAGCAAAGGCGCCACTGAAGGACACTCCCACCAGGCCCCAGATCGCACTCCCCCCGGCACCCGAGAGCGGCGAACCAGCACAGGAGGCGTTCACCACGGTCCTCTCTAGGAATACCCCCAGCGTCGCGCCAGGGCTCTACAACAAGCCGCCGCCATACCAGTTAACCCAGTGGTGCTCGGGACGGCCCTGTTCCGCCCTTCTGTCCAGGGAGGGGCCTTCGAGCGAGGATCCCGCCTTGCGATTGCCGCTGTGCTATCTGCGCGACCAAGTGTGTCCGCGGTCCGTGTTAACACAAAGAGAAACATTCTGGCCGCGGACGTGACCTCGCAGGCCTGCTTGGAGGAGCTTGAAAGAGCGTAGGTTAGGGCGTGTTGGTATTCCATAACTCAGGTTTTTTAGCGCACGAAAAGGGACTAGGGACAGTGGCAAGACGCGGACACAGCGCTAACATCCAACAATTGTTTTATTCCACGGAGCGGTACACACATATATAGGTAACCGTACCGTAACACCACCGTACGCATGCGCATATGTACTGATTTCTAATCAAATGAGACAGCAACGAGACATGTGTAATGGAAAGTTAAGATGATATCGAAGATGAAAAAACGACCATGCATAGCCAAAAAACGTCTTTTTTTTTAATTGCAAATGTTTGCCTTTAGCCGTGTCCCCTAAGACAATCTGTTCATTGTCTTAAATAAATAAAGAAAGAAAGAAAGAAAGAAAGAGAGAAAGAGAGAAAGAGAGAAAGAGAGAAAGAAAGAAAGAAAGAAAGAAGGAAAGAAGGAAAGAAGGAAAGAAGGAAAGAAGGAAAGAAGGAAAGATTAGAATGTCATCTCCATCAGGCCACCCTCTGTGTCCCGTTTAAAAAATCGAATTCTTTTTTTGAATGATCGACTGAAGGCGCGCTGACACAAGCGCTCCCCAAACTAGCGATGTTCGCCGCTTCAATAATCTCACGTGTTGTTTGCGTTGGGCTTCTTCCTATCAGTGTGCACTGTTTATAAATGGGACTTCACCCATGCTTTCTGCAGTGAAAAGCCAGATGCCCCACTCCTTGCCAGACAAAACTTCTCGACAAAACTTCTCTAGCAGACAAAACTTATCTGGCAGGACTTTCGCAAAACTTCTCCGCAACGTCGAACGCATCTCTCCTGTCAACTATGTCATAGAGCCGCTTACACCGACATCCGACAAGTGCCGCCGTGGACGGGATGTTGTTCACGTTCACCGCCTGAAACCATCCTATGACCCGCTCGTCTCCACGTCGTAAGTTGCCAGTATGGCCCCGCTTTTGCACCGGGGGTAATTGTAATGAAGAAGAGCACAAGCACAAGGCCAGCCAGATCGTCTGTTCGGTGCCTGCAGTGGAACCAGTCGGCCAGCCGGATCGCCAGTGCTTAGCAAGAGCTTGAGCCGTTCGGGAAGCCAGCTGTTCCTGCCCTGCGTGACCTGCTTTCTCGATTACGAACATAAGCTACCAACTTAACTGTTCAATACACTCCATTACAGTTGTTTTTTCCTGTGTTTAGCCTTCGTTTATCCAAATACAAGGTATTTGTATTCTCTTATCCGCGGTATTTCCTGGCCCTTTATTGTCACTGTCTGTGAACTGTTTTCATTGAATACCATAAGACCTGATTTTCTAACACTAAATTTCAAACCTAAATTGTTCCCTTCCTGTCCACAGGTGTTAGCCAGGCGTTGCAAATTACTTCGCTTGTTAGCTAGCAACACAATGTCGTCCGCATAAAATAAACCTGGAAGCTGCTGCTGTATTACAGTACCCGCCTGTTCGTATGAGAGATTAAACCCGATATTACTACTTTGTAGCGCCCTCTCCATCCTCACCATGTACATCATAAACAGCAGAGAGGATAAAAGGCACCCCTGCCTCAGTCCCTTGTTGATATCAACTTTATCCTCGCTCCTCATGCCATTCAAAGCAAATGGTATTTTCTAGGCAAATCTCTCTGAAAAGCAGTAGGCAATCCTCACCTAAGCCTTCCCCTTCCAGAATATCCCACAAAATGTTGCGGTATACGTTGTCATAGGCTCATGTAATTTCTAAAAAGGGCGCATATAAACGGCCTGCTACCTACTTTTGATATTCCAATCCACTGAGTAAGAAAAAATAAGTTATCATCCAAACGCCCACCTATTGTGAAGTCATTCTGAAGTTCTCCCAAAATGCCATTATTCTCTGTCAATGTTTGCAGCTTTAATTCGGTTGTCTGCATTGCTAGCCTGTAAGTTACCGATGTAATGGTCAACGGTCTATACGAGTAAATTCTGTCTTTCTCCCTTTTACCTTTATGAATTAAATTCATTCTATTTTGTCGCCTACTGTATGGTATACGTCTATCTTTTAATGCTTTTTCCACTGCTTTCACCAGAGCTTCCTTACTTTTTGGTCCTAGTTCATAAATCAGCCTAACGTGAACCTGGTCTAGCCCTGTAGCTGTGCGCTTAGAACCATATTTCTACACAGGAGCGCCATCTGAAGGCAGCCGGCATGCTGGCTTGGGCGAGCGCTCCGTCTTGCATTGCAGGTATACGCTCGGTGGTAGTGTCTGGCGTTTGTTTTCGCGCTCGTGGGGTCTGTTTAGTACGACGTGCGTCTTGTACGTGGAAAATGGCTCTGAGACGTGCTGCAGTGGTTTAAGTCAGCATGGCCGGAGTTTCTGTTCGCGTTGAGGCGGGCAGAGCACACAGCGCGATGTGTACACGCGTGTAAGCCTACAGTCAACCTCGTAAATCAAGTCTGTATTTCTGAATGTTCCATTCACTAATGTGACCTTATTGCAATATTATCCTCTAGTTCTAAGCTGTGGTTTAGGAGCCATGAAAGAAACTGGATGATCGTAACAGCGTGGGTACCGTTCTAATACGATAGGAGCTGTGCTCTTATACTTTGACGAGCGTTCAAGCTGTTAGCTGCAGATTACATTGCGTGACTACTTGGTTCGGTGGATGAGGTTTCCACCCATGCATAAAGATGCTTTGGTTGGTAACAACAGCATACCTTACAGTGCTACTTAAGCTTGTACTACAAAGCGACCGTTTACGAACTGCGCGAGCGTCCTAAGCAGTGGTAGGGGCTGGGTTAGATAGTTTTCTTCTATATAGCGCATGGTCCAAGCATATGGCATCAACTTTTATAGATCTATACACGTTGGGTGGTGTGACTATGGAAAGTCGTATTGCAGCGTTAGCCCGTCCGTTTTCTCTTTCTTGGCGGCCGGCCTACCGCCAAGGCCGGCCGCCGAATGCTCGACATGGCGGATCTGGCAGCCATGGCCAAGGAGTCGTGCGCCGTCCCGCTCTGCCAGGGTGAAAGGGACACCTTTCGAGTCTCCCCCTTCGCGAGGAACGTTTACCCACAACACAACGGTGCCCGGCGCGCAACCGGGGCCCGAGCACTCATCAAGACTTCCCTGCAGAACCCAGAGCTCGCGTCCTTTGTCGACGCGGCGCAGTATCCCGAATCAAACTCGTACGCGGCCACGGTGGTTGACCCTGAGCGGAAGATCCTCAATGCAGCGTCTATCCAACACTCGACGGCGTCCGTCGCAGAGCCAGTCGTTGTGGCGCTGGCTCTGTGCGAACCCGGGCCCACCCAGAACTTCACAGACTCCGGGTTGGTGGCGATGGCCTTTCTCGCCGGCTCGGTCTCGGCCGAGGCTGCGCTGGTGCTGAGGACCCGCAAAGTAGGCACGGCCCGTCACGTCATCACTTGGTACCCGGCTCACATGGGGCGGAACGTCTCCACCGGCTCGATCAACCCCAATGAGCTGGCCCACGACCAGGCGCGAGGTCTCGTCAACCGCGACGGTTCGAGGGGCAGGGGATCGACCGAACCACGGACCCGCTCTTTGCTTTCCACGACATCACTGCTCACTACGAGCTGGGAAGCACGTAGTTTCCGGCTCCTCACCCAAAGCTAGGCAGACCCCAGGCCTCGGTGCTGAGAATGCTGTAGACGGGCTCCTTTCCGTCTCGATCCAGGCTTAGCCACTACACTCCGGGTGTGGATCGCCGCTGCCTCGACTGCGGCGAGGAACGGTCCACCTTGAACTGTTTGCTGTGGTAATGTTCTGCGTTGCACCACTCGCCTTTCAACAGGCAAGAAGACTGGGAAGGAGCCGTCAAGGGCGACGACCTCCAATTCCAGCTTCGGGCTGTCCAAAGGGCCGGCGACAGAGCTGAAGATCACGGTCTTCCGCCCCCGGCGCGGATGCGGCCCGCGACTACGACAGCGTAGTCCCTTAGGACCAAATAATGTCTGTCTGTCTGTCTGTCTGTCTGTCTGTCTGTCTGTCTGTCTGTCTGTCTGTCTGTCTGTCTGTCTGTCTGTCTGTCTGTCTGTCTGTCTGTCTGTCTGTCTGTCTGTCTGTCTGTCTGTCTGTCTGTCTGTCTGTCTGTCTGTCTGTCTGTCTGTCTGTCTGTCTCTGTCTGTCTGTGTCTCTTTTTTTTTTCAGAGGATGATAATCGAATTTTTTTTCGATTGTGTTCCTTTGGCTCTCTACGACGCATTCGCACCTATTACGAAAATTTCGTCCTCAAAAATAGCAATCGCATTCTTGTTATGCGATCCCTCTCAAGTTTATGGCTTTACAGGGCAGAAAGGCAATACCGAAACACACAGCTTGAATATATATATATATATATATATATATATATATATATATATATATATATATCATGCTGATTCAACAGCCGCACTGATCGCTGTGTTCAGCAGCGCATCGGCCTCATGCAGGTATTAATTTCAAGCCTACTAGACTTGAAATGCGTGAGAACAATGCCGCTGTATCACAGATATTTGGTAGCGCCTGGCGCTTAGTTGTTTCGTAGTTACCTCTCGTAGAGCACGCGCTCTTATGTTTTATGTATTAGTCTCTACGCCAAGCGACCAGATAGTGAGCAGATTTACCATTTCCGATGGGGGCGAAATGCGAAAACACCCGTGTGCTTAGATTTAGGTGCACGTTAAAGAACCCCAGGTGGTCAAAATTTCCGGAGTCCTCCACTACGGCGTGCCTCATAATCAGAAAGTGGTTTTGGCACGTAAAAACCCAAATATTAAAAAAAATTATTATTATTAGATTTACCATTTCATGCTGGTAGTACAGAGACACCGGTTCTCTTCATCGGATTAAAATCGATATACGCACGTATCGTTGTATACGCGCAATCGCGTATACGCGCAATCGTTGTACACGTTCTGACCGCCAGGGCGGCGCTGCAGGCGCCGTGAAAACTCCAGCGCTGGTTCCCCATAGACCATTTTATGACTGAGGAAGAAGGTAGCCTCGAACCAGCTTGCCTTCTCGCACTAGCGTGCGGATTCCGACTTCTCCCAGCGCCGGCTTGGAGAGGTAGCCGTGTAATTGCGAATTAGTGCCATTCTAACGTGCTCTGTCTTGGATTTCTGCAATGTCAGATGACTCAAGGATGACGGGCTGCCACTCTGCTGTATTCGGTTGCAAAAATTACTTTCGAAAGCAGGCGTTAAATGCATCTTCACTCGCGGCGACTTCGGGGGGACCGCCGCTGCAATACCAAGGAAGCCTCCGCTTTGTATTGCCAGCATAAGCAGAAAGCGCTTCATGCCATCGCGTGTATGCTCGGAAAGTGTCGTTCACAGTGAGCGCTCGGCGACGAACTTGGAACTCGGCGCCCATGATCAAACCGGGATCTGAAAGAAAGGTGCGCACTCGAGTCGCTCAACAATTGCGAATGGGCTTTGTTAACTTCGTGCGCGCGCATTGATCTTATTCTGTTCCAACGTGTTCTAAGATTATCATGCTTGGTAACCAACGTCCTGGTGGAAGTCGACCGAGAACGCACTATGAAAGCAGTACGCACACTACGTACTGACTAAAAGAAATGGTGTATTCTTTTCCATTCTGCAACCAATGCCATACCTATCGTGTGCCGGCCGCTCCTTGTTCACATGGGCTCTCCCGCGCTTCTGAATCTCGCCGGCAAGCTGTCGACGCCGCTCATCGCGACCTGTTTTATTGCAGAAAGTTGCTGCTGCAAAGAGTAGTTTTTGTTTTTCGCCTCTCTCAAGTAGGCGAGGTATCCTTGCACACACACGCACCATTCGAGACCAGAGAGTTCGCATAATCTTTCAACACGTCGCATGCGTCTGGTTGGTCCTGGCGTATTCGCGGCCACTATCATAAGCTCAGATTTTAGCCATGTTAAAAGCTTTTTCGATCGAGGTATACTACAATATGTTATTTTGTGAAGCTTGATGTCCGGGTGCCAGGTAAACAATGTTCAGAAACTCGTATCGCGAAAATTATAGGAGCACGAAAGCTAGTAACACTTGTTTCCTTGGAGCTTCGCAGTTTCCTGGATAGGGATGTAAGCTGTTACCGCATGACACATGGAGACACTCTGATTGTTGTCACACGAGTGATACCTTAATGGAGTTCAAGGCGAGACATCCAATAACACTTTAGATGTCTACGTTCCGCATCGACAATGTTCAGACTTGAATATGCTCCTATTTTGATCGTGGGCAGAGCTGCGGGAGCGCCTCTAGGCCTGTCGCCGTTCGATATTGCGGCTATATCGAAACTGAAAGCTTAGTGATGACACGCTATGAAGTTTCCCAATCCAAACAACTTGTTGACGCCTCTCGGGAAAGAGCGAAAACTTGCCACTCCTGGTCAACAGCACGTTCGCTGTGCACCCTCCCGCGCGATCCCACATACCAGCATGGCGCTGCACGATAGACGGCGCTGTGATCGCAACATAGTAAGAGGTGACTGGAGGATTGGTGGAAGAAAAGCAGGGAAACGACAAAAGACGGACACGTGCAAAAGCACAGTTCGCAATAGGGGATCAGAAAATTTGGGCGTGGTAGTTCAGAGTGTTTCTTTTTCTTTTTTGATTGTTTAACCTAGGTAGGATATTAGGCAGTATAGTAGCAAGAACTTGGTGGCGCATCCCACCGCCCCGTTCCAAAGGGGACGCTCATAATATCCATCCATCCATCCATCCATCGACAGCGTCCTCAATAACACGAGACTGTTTTATCACCGAGGAGGAACTTAGCCTCGAACCAGCGCGCCGCTCTCCTCCTCGCAAGGGCATGTGCAGATCGGCGTTTCTACCATTGGCAGCTTGGAACAGTAGCGCTTTCATTGCGAATTAGTGCGATTCTGACGTGGTCTGTCTGTCCGTGCTGCGGTGTCAGCTGACCCAATGTCAACGGGCTACCCTCTATTCGGCTGCAAAAATAACTTTCGGAAGCGAACGTCAAGTGTTTGTTCAGCCGCGGCGACTTTGTTGACTCCGCCGCTGTGGTTGCAGTCAAGCGTCCGCTTTGGATTGCTAGCATAAACAGGAAGGACTTGACGCCATCAGATTCGTCGCGTGTATGTTCAGAAGACTGTTTCCAGTGAGCGCACGGTGACGAACTCGTCGCCATTGATCAAACTGGGATATCAACGAAAGGTGCGTATTTGAGTCGGTCAACTATTGTGGATAGCCTAAGTCAATTGTTTATTCGTGGAGGCCCAATAAAGTTATTCTGTTCGAATGTATTCTAAGATTATCATGCTTGGTAACTAACGTTCTGGTGGAAGTTGACAGTTGACGTAGTATTCATGTACGCGTATTTAGAAGAACATTGAAAACACCCGTGTACTTTGATTTAGGTGCCCGTTAAAGAAACCCAGGTGGTCAAAATTTCCGGAGTCCTCCACTACGGCGTGCCTCATAATCAGAAAGTGGTTTTGGCATGTAAAACCCCATAATTTTTAGAAGAACATTGAAGAATGATACAATCGATGCATGTACATCATCGTTCTTTCTTTGCTGTTTCCGGCACGGCTTTCTTCTTCTTCCATATACGACAAGTATTCAAATCGAAATAAAACCAGTCGTTAATTTCCAGTAGTAGAAACAGAACTGGATGGTCATTCTGGGCTAAAAGCTAGGATAGTAGCTTGACGGAGCCCAAAAGACCTTACATGGCAACATCAACTTTCCACATGATCAAAACATTGTTGTTTGTGTGTGTGTGCATGATCAAAAACGTAATAGTCATGACTGCATTACGAATAAGTATGTCATTATTCACTGTAATAATGACAGCAAATGCATATGTAGATGAGAGAAACGTGCGTTTCTGCAAGAGACGCGTGTTTGCAAATGCAAGAAATAGAGACTACAGACACAAAATATCATAACTGAACAAAATATTGTCGGAGTTGCTTTCTACTGTAACCTGCAATACCTACATGTTTGTTGAGAATAAACGGTAAGTTGTAGGCTATAGCGACTGTTATGTATCACAAAAGCAGCTCGTGCCGACTACGAAAGGGAACGTGCGTTCATTTTCGTTTTCTAACGTGTGCTGCATAGCTCTCATTCACATGGCTTCGTCCCGTGCTTCTTACCGGCACGCTGCGTGCCCAATGCCGCGCGCTGTATTGCTTGCGAGAAAAAAACTTGTTGTTGCACAGAGTAGTTCGTTTTTCTGCTCTCTCGAATCGGCGAGGAGCCAGGTATCACTTCTAGCCTGAGAGCATGCGCATATAAATTCGACGCATCGCGTGCGTCTGGATGATTGCCCTTGCGGTTAAGTTATTTTACAGTTCCTTATTTTGTAATGTCAGTCCAGGGTGCCAGGTAAACAATGCTTAGAAAATCGTAACGCGAACGAAGGCTAGCAAATCGCGTTTCCTGCAGGCTTCGCAGGTACCTGCATTGGGATGTACGGTGGCCCGGCAGACTGCATGGCGCACGGAGATACACCTCTGATTGTTGTCGCCCGAGTGATACCTTAATAGAGTTTAAGGCTACAAATACAAGAATAGCACGCTGCACGTATTTTGCACGTCGACAATGTTCAGACGTGAATTGCCTCCTCTTTCAATCGCGGGCAGAGCTGTACCTCTAGGCCCGTCGCCTAGCTTAGTGACGATACGCTAAGTTTCCCAATCCCAAAAACTTCTTAACACCTCTCAGGAAAACGCGACAACTTTCCACTCGTCGTCAACAGCACGTTCGGGGTGCACCTTCTAGCGCGATCATCTCGCACACAAGCATGGCGCCGGACGAGAGGCGGCGCTGTGATCGCAAAATGGCCGGCGTCCTCAGTAAAATGGTTTATACCATGCCGTCCATCCCACCCGTGTAGATGTCCTCCTTATATCACACAGCGCACGCCGCCCATCCTCTACACCACCCCTGGCCAGTCGGAAGCAGCTGGCGCTGACCGGCTCCGCATGACAAACTCCGGCTGGTAGGGCGGGCACAGCAGGCAGCAGGCTTGTGCAATCCACCGGCGACTCGACCAGCTTCGACACTGTTTGGTTAATGAGTGAATGTTTTGTGCTATACGCGCTTCCAGAAAAGCGCACTCGGCGATCTTGCGTCGCCACAATCCCCGCGTGTTCACAAAAATTCGCTGGGCAATGCCACCCTGATCCAGGGGCGTAGCCAGGGGGGCTTATGGGGCTTCAGCCCCCCTCCCCCCCCCCTCCCCGAAATTTTTTCTTGCTGTCAATGCTCTGCCGACTAAAGCAACCCCCGGCGCCGGAAATCATGCTCAATTTTGTCCAGAATGTCTTTTTCATCCTCAAAAAGACATTTTACCGTGAAAATTGCAAACTCGGCCTGAATTTCGTGGTAACGCCCATGCACCGGGAGTCACATAACGCAAGCAGTCTCATCCGAGCACAAAGTTTCAACGGCGTTTGGAGCAGTATGCCTATGGTTCTCTGTGGACCAAGCGTCTCACGTTCTTTTAGATATTCCTTCAGTAGCCACATTAGGTGCGCAAACTAGGCATTCAATTGTGGCCAACATATTTTCCTTGGGGTTATTTTAATTTCGGTGCCCCCGCCCCACAAGAGGAAAAAAAATACATTGTTGGGGCGCAGCGAATTGTTGCATGGTGAAAGTTCGATTTTGTTATTTCTTCCTTTGCGGAAAGTAATGGGCCACGGGACGCTTCAGTTGCCGGATACTCTTATTGCATTATTGTGATAGCAATTATACAGACACTACAAGCGCATTCCTGCCGTCACCGTCGCCCTCATGTTTCGTATAAAGTCCAAGAGCGATAACATCGTTACCGAGCGCCGCATGCTGTATGTGCGAGTGAAAGCGTACGGGAAGGGGGGGGGGGCTGGAATGGGTGAGCCGACGATGGTGACTCAGTCTTATGTGCGCAAAGAAGAAAAGCGGAGAGCAAGCTAGTCATCTTCCGTCGCGCGTGATACATCGGGGTGAGTGGATGGAATGGGGGCGGTATCTAGGATTCTGTGAATCTGTGATTGCGCAACATGTTTATTTGTTTCGTTTCACGCATTATACACCGTGACTTTTTCTTAGATACGTACATTTCTTGGAGAATTATACGTATATTTAAATATCTTGTTGGGAGATTTTGTGTATGCGTGCAGTGAACTTTGTTTCCAGTGACACTTATTTGCCCTTTATCAAGCTCTATCTTCGCATTTGTATATCTTATTGTATCTTCGCATTTCTAATGTACGAGGGCGAGTCAAATGAAAGTGAGCCTACCCGCCCGGCGCAATAATGGTTCGGTTCTTTATCTGTAAGGCATGTGCGTAGAAGAGAGGGAAGTCTCATTTACAAAAGTGACGCGCAGGTGTGAGGATAAAAGTTCTGTAACGCTCTCATACATTAGGTTGAACATGGTTGCGTGACATATTGGAAACTCCAAAAGTTGAACAGCGTGGTGCCGTGAAGTTTTTGACTGCTGAAGGTATTTCGTGAAAATAAATTAATCGCCGTATGGCTGCCGTGTACGTTGAACATCGCATTTCATTGGCCACTGTGAAGCGTTGGAGCAAACGGTTCCAAGGAGGACGTGAAAGTTGCAAAGACGATCGAAGACGGGACTAAAGCCACCGTGAAATCACCCTTAATAAAATTGCAAAAGTTGATCAGTTGATGAGACAAGAACGGATGATAAGCATCATAAGCAACTGGCAGATTGTCTGAACATCAGTCCCGATTCGGTTCACGCCATAATTCATGAACATCTCTGTCATGGGCCTTTGTGTGCGCAATGGATGCCCAAGATTTTGAACCACCGCCAGAAGATGGAGAAGTTCGGCGCTGCCTTGGCTGGTCTGATCCGGTATCACAATAAGGGTGACGACTTCTTGTCTGCAATTGTGATCGGGGACGAACCATGGTGCCACTACTACGAGCCCGAAACATGACGGCAAAGCTTGCAGTGGAAATATTCGAATTGACCACGCCTAAAGAAAGCAAAGGCCATCATTTCCGCCGGAAAAGTGTTGTTGACTTTTTTTTTTCGATCGTAAGGGACCATTACGGATAGAATTTGCTAGTCTTCAGCGACTATCAATTGTTTCCGATACTGTGAAACGCCGGAACGGCTGCGTGTTGCCATCAAGAAGAAACAACGTGGAAAATTGACGAATGGGGTCATCTTGTTCCACGACAATGCCCGTCCCCAAATCGCTGATGTATTTAATGAAAAACTGGCAACGTTCAAGTGGGAAATGCTGCAACATCCGCCACACAGCCCAGGCCTGTCACCTTTCGACATCCACAATTTGGGGCAAGCGAAACAAAACAAAAAAAAAACAGCTCAAGGGAACCACATTCGTGTCGGACGATGACGTGAAAGAGTCAGTTGCAGATTTTTTGAAGCAGCAACACAAGGAACATTATGAGATCGGAATCATGCGACACCTTAGTCAATCGGCCAAATGTCTTAATGCTCATGGAGACTACTTTTAAATAAAGTACCCCGTTTGTCATATATTCGCATTGGCTCACTTTCATTTGTCTCGCCCTCGTATATATTGCAGAACTGCTAATTTTTATACGCGCTCTCTGTTGCGATATAATTTCAGTGCAGATACTCACGATACACGACCGGTGACAGCTGCTCCTGCGTAATACATTGGAATAAATGCCAGTGTCATTGATATTTTGCACTGGCCGTTGCATACGTACATGAATGTAAACACGGTTCTTGAATGACAAAGTTTTATTAACATATTTGTCCTCAACTTGTTCATTTCATGGCCTTTACATTTTTCATATCAGCGGCATGCGCTGCTTTGCTGGTTTCGAGCTGATATAGTTCTAATGTTTGTGTGATATTTTCTTTACTTATTAAATAGACAAAAAACATTGAAGCATTGATATCAGTTATATTGCACACAATTTTTGGCACATACGAGTACATTTTTTTATGAAGAATAATATGTTTTACTTGTTTTTACGGTGCGTAGCATTCAAGAATTCGTTTAAAGCATCATTGGCAATGGCAATGCAATTATTATTCATGTATTTGATCCCTCGACAAATTGTTTAAGAGGAATCTTTAGCTCAGGCCCCACTCCGACGCGGCCTGTTCAAGTACATGTAAAACGCAGAAATGCTTTTCTGAGATAACCTCTGGATCGCTTTTAATAAAATTTGTTGGATTTGAGGGAGAAAGTTAAATTGTAGTGTCTATTGGAAGCGGAATTTCGATTTAGGGCCTGAATTTTGTTTAAAATATCTCGAAAATTTTGAAAGCTCGAAGAATATAGGAGCACGACGTTTACAAACAGCTTTGCATCAAGAACAGATATCGCGGTTCTGTCAACGGCATCTATTATAATAGTCAAAGCGCACAAATTTGCTATGTGTATTTGTATCTTAGGTGAATTGGTTACGTTGCGTACAAGGGTTCTGCAAAAGCCGTGTTTCCATAATACTTCATTTTTAGATTCATGTGTAACATATCAACTTTGTCCGCTGTAGATGTGCTATTAGATGAAATTCACAGAATTGTGATATCATTTTTTATTGTTGAGTTACACTGTTAAATTTGATAGTTCCGTTTTCTTAAAATTTGAGATTTTGGCCAATTTCTAATAAAAAATTGACGACCTAAATGAAAAATTCGAAACAAGCAGTCACAAGAACCCCCCCCCAAGTTTTTCTTTTAAGTACAACAAACTTCGTCAAATTTGGTGCAGTGGTTGCCGAGAAAAGCGAATTGCCCTTCTACAAGTATTTAGAGAGGAGCACCCGAGCTAAAGCTTCCTCTTAAGCAGGATGCCGAGCTGCAACGTAAGCTACGCCACTGCCCTGGTCCTAACCGCGGTTACGAGGCAACAGCGTGAGGCAATGCATGAGCGTCGATGCACACCCGGCCTGGCGCTGTTGTTCGAAGGATAGGATGCGATGCCTTCGCATGGCCATCACCTCCTGCTGAAGCCGAGACTGTGTACTGCAAACTATAGCTGATATGTCACAGAGTGCGTGTTTCCTATAGAGAGAGGGGTCAGACAAGGAGACACGATCTCTCCAATGCTATTCACTGCGTGGTTGGAAGAAGTATTCAAGCTATTAAACTGGGAAGGTTTAGGAGTAAGGATCGACGGCGAATACCTCAGCAACTTTCGGTTTGCCGATGACATTGTTCTATTCAGCAACACTGTACACGAGTTACAACAAGTGATTGATGATCTTATCAGGGAGAGTGTAAGAGTGGGGTTGAAGATTAATATGCAGAAGACAAAGATAATGATGAATAACCGGGCAAAGGAACAAGAGTTCGGGATCGAAAGTCAGCGTGAAGAGTCTATGAAAGAGTACGTTTACCTAGGTCAACTAATCACAGGGAATCATTACCATGAGAAGGAAATTCACAAAAGATTAAAAATGGGTTGGACTGCATACGGCAGACATGGTGAGCTCCTGACTGGAAGCTTACCGTTAGCATTGAAAATACAGGTATAGAATCAGTGATGTCATCACTGATTCTATACCTGCATTTTCAATGCTAACGGTAAGCTTCCAGTCAGGAGCTCACCTGAGAGGCCTAGCATGCTCGCCGCAGAAATCAGAATTGTTTACATACAATCCGAAACACTTAAGGTGCAAAGCACCATCGGAGATCAAAATTAAGGTGGCGGGTAAAGAGGTACCAATAGTAGAGCAAATTAGAATCTTGGGCCTGATTCTCCAGTCACACGGCTACAATGGCGAGACCCTCAAGAGGCTGCAGAATCACGCATTACAGACCCTGAGCCTAATTAGGCGGGTGGCCAGCAAAGGTCGAGGGCTAAAGGAAAAAAATTTATTTAAGCTAATACAGGCGTACATATTCAGCCGGGTGAGCTATGCAACGCCATATCTCGATTTGAAAGTGGTGGAAAGAGAAAAGATTGATTCTCTAATGAGAAAATGTGTAAAACGAGCGCTGGGACTGCCCATGTGTACATCAACAGAGAGACTGATGGCTCTAGGAGTGCACAACACATGGGCAGAACTGGCGGAAGCGGTGCGAACGTCTCAAATTGAGAGACTTAGCACCACGAAGACAGGAAGAGCCATATTGGCCAAAGTTGGAATAAACCCGGACAGAGGCCCCACCCAAAAGGTGGAAGTAGATAGGGAAATTAGAAAAAATCTGATTATCCCCCCTCTGCCAAAAAACATGCACCCGGAACATAACAAAGACAGGAGGCATAAACGAGCCGAAGCATTAAAAATTAGATTCGGTAATATCTCGGAGCATGTGGTGGCCTATGTAGACGCGGCGGGAGGTAGCGGCAGTTTTACGGTGGCAACGGCTGTCAGCGGCCGGGGTATTCCCGTGACTGCTGTCACTCTGCGCGGGCGCAACATAGAAGTTGCCGAGGAAATTGCGATCGCATTAGCTTGCGCTGGAACGGACGCGAAATTTGTGATCAGTGACAGCAAAACTGCCATACAAAATTTTAGCAAGGGAAGGATCTCGCCCTTAGCGGCCAGAATCCTAGGCCAGAGAAAGCTAGATAGAAAAATTCAAATAATTTTGACTCCGGCGCATGAAGCCGTCCCCGGCAACGAGGCGGCCCACGAGCTGGCTCGAGATCTCTACCGCCGAGCCGCTACAGGGCCCCTCGATGACCGAGGGAGCGGAGAGCGCATGCTAAAATATGGGGAGATCACGCAGCATTATAGATTGGCTCGTAGACTGGTATCCCCGCCAGACCCAAAATTAAACAACAGACAAGCAGTCGCGTGGAGACGACTACAAACTTATACATATCCGCACCCGGTTATGGCGAACCACATGTTCCCCGAGGCCAGGAGCGATAAGTGTAATCTTTGTGGGGCGAGAGGGACCCTCGACCACATAATATGGGAATGTCCGTACTCTCCCGGGGGAACGCACAAAATAGATAGTAGAGACACCTGGGAGACCCTGCTGCGCAGCTCGGACCCTGAGCTCCAGCTCCGGCTCGTCCAACTGGCCGAAGAGGCTGCTGGGACCCAAGACCTCCCAGCCTGCATCTGAGGCGGCGGCACTCGCCCCCTGACCTGTGCGTCGGGGGGTGGGTAGATCACCTTTTTCCGTTGGACATTAAAGTTTATTCTATCTATCTATCTATAGAATCAGTGTATTTTACCGGTGCTGTCATATGGGGCAGAGACTTGGAGACTGACAAAGAAGCTTGCGAACAAGTTAAGGACCGCGCAAAGGGCGATGGAACGAAGAATGCTAGGCATAACTTTAAGAGACAGAAAAAAGAGTGGTTAGGATCAGAGAACAAACGGGTATAGGCGATATTCTAATTTACATTAAGAGAAAATAATGGCGCTGGGCAGGTCATGTAATGCGCAGATTAGATAACCGTTGGACCATTAGGGCGACAGAATGGGTACCAAGAGAAGCGAAGCGCTGTAGAGGACGGCGGAAGACTACGTGGTGCGACAAAATTAGGAAATTTGCGGGTGCTAGTTGGAATCGACTTGCGCAGGAGAAGGGTAATTTGAGATCGCAGGTAGATAGGCCTTCGTCCTGCAGGGGACATAAAATATGATGATGATGGTGATGCGTGTTTCCAGCAAGACTCAGCAGCTTTCCGCGCGTGCTGAAGGCGGCGCTGTGAGGCTGGCCAACACGTGGAGGTAACAATGGCAGCAGTAGGACACTGCAAGCGCGCAACTGCAGCCTTAGAAAAGCCTAAAATAGACACAAGGAGGGAGGCAGAGTGAGGGAGACAAAAGAATGAGGCAGCGATCAGTATACACGCACAGGGAAGGAAGTTATTGAGAGAGAGAGAGATAGAGAGCAGTGTGGCGGCAATTGGCTGTTTATTCAACATATTCGGGAAGGAGAAATTGCTGCTGACCGCAGTGACTATGTGAAAAGCCGCCAGACCAGCGTCGCGTGCATGCCGTTCTTGTGCGCATCCGGAATCGAGTGAATTAGTTCACACTCTTGGCAAGTATTTAAATTACAAATGAATTAATCTTTTTCCAATATATATGCCTCTATGTTGGTGGCCTGCTTGGCAAAAAAATCTGTCAGACATCTTGACGGGGCCACTGGCGGGTGACGGCACACACAGGACAACAAAATGTAGTGTTCATGTTAGCAATGAGATATAAAACATGATTGAGCCATCACGTTGAAATTTATACACATAACATCGCTGCTGACCAACAGTGTTAAAATCAAGCAAAAATAATTGTATATGCTGAGTGCACAAAGTATGAAAACGCTTGATAATGTCCAAACCGTATATACAGGTGAGACAAAGCAAGGATAATGCACGGCGTAATTATTTTTAGCGGCCACTGTGCCGCAGTCTCCTTCAGCGGGAAAATAGGCGGATCACGCGGCTTCCCGCGCAATGTTGCCACCAGTCGGGGACAGCGTGGTGCAAGCCGGAGACGTGCCCGGCCGCATTGCGGCGACAGCGCACGTGGCGATGCTCGGTCGCCATTTTGTGCAATATTTTGGCCTTTTCGGGCGTGTGTAATGCACCAACGGTCTGCGGTTAAAACATGTGACCGAGCGATGTCGCTGTA
Source organism: Dermacentor albipictus (assembly GCF_038994185.2). NCBI lineage: Eukaryota > Metazoa > Arthropoda > Arachnida > Ixodida > Ixodidae > Dermacentor > Dermacentor albipictus. The sequence goes on along the minus strand of NC_091826.1, from coordinate 2,073,938 downwards.
TACTAAACAGACTCCGCAACACCCACGGAGGCAAACGGGCGTGGACGGCGCGAAGAAGCGTGACATTCAGTGCCCTTGGTTTACGGAAAGCTCGATCAGCTGCTTGCCCAATGAAGGGACACTTTGCAGAAAAGCATGCGCGAGCGCCTCCTATGCGGTTGGACATTCCTGGCTGGACATTCCGGCACGCAACACCTATCTAGCTGGTGTTGGCTCAGCCGAGCTACCATGTCCACGTTTCTGAATGCCATGCCAGCGCACTGCGTCGCGTATATGGATGTACGAATGGCAAGGATGACGTCATTTCTGTTATTTAGTTGTTTCCATCCGAGCAGAGGCACCTTCTAAAAAGATCGTCGTGGGCGAATGCCGCAAAGTGCGAACCCCATGAAAGCGATCTTGCACGCGACAGCGGCTTGACGCGATTGAGCTCGCTAAGTCGTACCCCATGCGAGCGATGACTTCGAACGACGTCTCTCCAGAGTCGCCGGTATGAGGGCAGCAATATAGGCGCCGCAACTAGCGTGACGTGTGCTTTATTAACTTCAGTTGATGTTTTACCCTAAAAAGCAGCATAAAATATTTCTGAAAGTCTTGAAGTAGGCTCTTATTCTTGCACGTATAAAAATTCAATCGTTTTCTGGTTCCGTGCGACAACCGGAAATATGTACATCCAGTTCCGGCTTCGCGCTATTGTATAGTCGCTCAGCGACGAATTCCATATTGCAGCGCCGAGCGATCGCGCGACAAGACCGAGCGATCTGTTCACGCGACGGCCCGACCCGTCGCTCGTCGCTGTCGCGCACAAAATCGTGCTCGTGGGGTTTAGACTTAAAGCGGTCGAATACGGACGGCTCAGTTTGGCAACTCGGGGATTCGGATTCGCAGCGAGGACTTTATAACAGGTCATGAATTTTGGTCTGTAATGAGCCATTCGTATCAATATCTGCCCTTCATCAATTTTAGGCCAGGCTTCGAACTTTTCTAGCCCCCCTGACAAGGTGCCAACTGTGTTCAGCCCAACTTCCGGCACCGTCGTCGTCGCACGGACAGCCAAGCGGGATTTCGGTGAGGCACGTCGGTCGCTCGGGCTCGCTTCGCCGTCGGGTCGGCGCGCGTGTTCTTATCGCAATGGGGAATTGAAAATCTAGGGCTGTATTTGATAACGATTATCTTGAAAATCATGCCATACCGTTTCGCACGTCGCTACACATTCGATAGCACATAGATTGGCTACTTGATGCGACGAGTTATACGACATAAATGCAGTCTGTTGGAACTTAGGGCGCAAGGTCTGCGATCATTCCATGCTGCCAATCGAAGTGCGCGATAAGTGAGCGATATGAAGCAAAGGCTAGCTGACGGAATGCAGCCAGTTTCGACAGCTGATGATGCGACAGGTTGTATGTGTTGCCGTCTATTCAAGCCACTCGATTGAGTTGGTCCCTGAACTTCATTTTAGCGTTGTTTTAATACATACGTATAACAGTTTGCGCAGCACTAAATGTTCATTTTAATGCATAGAGTTCAGCTTCTACAACACTGCAGGAAGAGGAAACCAAGAATGAATCTACAGGCGGTCAAATCCAGGGGTGAGCTGCCTGAATAAGCAGCACCTGGGGGTCAGACTCGGCATGACGTTCTTCACGTAACCCTCTCTTTAGATGCCCAACCACGACGGGGCTGACGCACGGTCGCAGTTGTTGAATACAGGGAGCTCCACACCTGCTCGCTGGCGCTCGAGCATCGCGAAAAGTCGCAAGTCCATGTCGTGTCCAAAAGAAAAAAAAAAGGAAACGCAATGCAGTCTTCATCATCGTTCTGACACGACGTAAGGAGACTAAACAAACAACGCAAGCTGAAGTTCACGCCATGAAACTCGATGGAACAGGTAGCAACAAGGCGACGACGGGGAATGCCTTGCACACAAATACTCTCGCAACCAGTGCCCCGAACGCTTCCTCAGGCCTACGGCAGGGGGCGTTTACTTTTTTGCAAAGTGTCAAAGGGCGCGTAATGCCGCCTGAGTCTCAGCCTGTGCACTTGATTTTTGTGCACAGCAAACGCCAGTCGACACCCAGTGGTACGTAATGTCATGCCCTGCGCAAACACAGCTCGCCGACCAAGCTCTGCGCGCCCTTAGCGAAAACCGCGAGCAGCTCGCCACGTGCGGCGAGCTGTTGAGCGAAATTGATTGTTGAGCGAACAAGATTGTCGTTCACTGCTTCAACACTAAGGTCCTCTTCTTGAGTTAACGCCGAATACATGTTCTGTAGCTTGAACTGGAATTCCTCTATTTTCCCTTTTACCGCTAACTAATTGATCGGCTTCGTGTGTACCAGTTTCTTCCGTTCCCTCCTCAGGTCAAGGCTAATTCGAGTTCTCACCATCCTATGGTCACTGCAGCGCACCTTGCTGAGCACGTCCACATCTTGTATGATGCCAGCCTGTTAGCGCAGAGCATGAAGTCTATTTCATTTCTAGTCTCGCCGTTCGGGCTCTTCCACGTCCACTTTCGGCTATCCCGCTTGCGGAAGAAGGTATTCATTATCCGCATATTATTCTGTTCCGCAAACTCTACCAAGAACTCTCCCCTGCTATTCCTAGAGCTTATGCCATATTCCCCCACTGCCTTGTCTCCAGCCTGCTTCTTGCCTACCTTGGCATTGAAGTCGCCCATCAGTATGGTCTATTTTGTTTTCACTCTACCCATCGCCGATTCCACGTCTTCATAGAAGCTTTCGACTTCCTGGTCATCATGACTGGATGTAGGGGCGTAGACCTGTACAACCTTCATTTTGTACCTCTTATTAGGTTCGCAACAATACATGCCACCCTCTCGTTAATGCTATAGAATTCCTGTATGTTACTAGCTATATTCTTATTAATCAGGAATCCGACTCCTAGTCCGGGTAGCGAGACTCCGTCGACTGGGTAGCGAGACAGGCAGTCAGCGTCCTTGTGTAGACGGCCAGATTTATAGGTGACAGTATACGAATATTCTTGGAGGCGTAAAGCTCAGTGACCAAGTCTTTCTGTAGGATCTTTCAGTGAGCATAACCAGCAAAGCGCGTGATGGTCTGTGACAACGGAAAAGGGTCGGTCATATAAGTATGGGCGGAATTTCGCAACTGCCCAAACTAGGGCCAGACACTCACGCTCAGTGATGGAATAGTTGCGCTCCGTGGGTGAGAGGAACCTGCTGGCGTAAGCGATAACACGGTCGTGGCCATGCTGGCGTTGTGCCAGTACTGCGCCAATTCCGTGGCCGCTGGCCTCAGTACGGACTTAGGTAGGCGTAGAAGGATCGAAATGGGCCAGAATGGGAGGCGTTGTGAGAATGTCGATTAGATGTGAGAATGCAGAGGCCTCGTTATCGCCCCACTGGAAAGGGGCGTCTTTCTTCAAAAGATCGGTTAGTGGTCGTGCTATGGCGGCGAAATTTCTCACGAAACGGCGGAAGTACGAACAAAGGCCGATGAAGCTGCGCACATCCTTGACACACTTCGGAACAGGAAAGTGCGCAACAGCATGAATCTTGCCTGGGTCCGGTTGCACTCCGTTCGCGTCAACGAGATGTCCAAGGACGGTAATCTGGCGACGGCCGAATTGGCACTTCGATGCGTTGAGTTGCAGACCGGCTCGCCGAAAAACATCCAGGACTGCTGAGAGGCGCTCGAGGTGCGTAGCGAACGTTGGGGAGAATATGATAACGTCGTCAAAGTAGCACAGGCGCGTGGACCATTTGAAACCGTGAAGAAGGGAGTCCATCATGCATTCAAAATTGGCAGGGGCGTTACATAGACCGAACGGCATCACTTCAAATTGATAAAGACCGTTGGGTGTTACAAAAGCAGTCTTTTCGCGGTCGAGATCGTCCACGGCAATCTGCCAGTAGCCGGAGCGAAGGTCAATAGAGGAGAAATAGCGAGCACCACGGAGGCAGTCAAGGGCATCATCAATCCGATGTAGGGGATACACGTCCTTTTTGGTAACCCTGTTAAGGTGCCGATAGTCCACGCAAAAGCGCCATGAGCCATCCTTCTTTTTGACCAGTACAACAGGTGACGCCCATGGACTATATGATGGTTCAATAATGTTCTTGGCAAGCATTTTGCGAACTTCTGCGTGAATAACTTGACGCTCTGCTGGTGACACTCGATACGGGCGGCGATGAATAGGAGGGGCATCGCCTGTATTAATGCGATGTTTGACAGCTGTAGTTTGGGCCAAAGGACGATCGTTAAAGTCAAAAATATCGTGGTAGGAAAACAGAACGCGGTAGAGTTCACGAGCGTGCTCGGACGGCAAGTCGGGCGCAATCATTTTCTGTAAGACAGCGATGGTAAAATTTGCCGGCTGCGATGGTAGAGGAGCATCGGATGAAGTGTCGTCTACTGCAATGAATGCTACTGAGTGATCCGCGAATGAGCAAAGCTGGGCCAGAGACACCCCGCGTGGCAGCACTTGTGTCGTCAAGCCAAAGTTGACCACTGGCAGGCAGACGCAATTCGCCGTAATAGATAAAACTGTATGAGGTACTGTGATCCCGTGTGTAAGGAGTACGTCTTGCATAGGAGCCGCGATGTAGTGACCGTCGGGGACTGGTGAGGAAGGCACTAGGTCAACGTAAGTGCCGAAGGTGGCAAGCGAACGAAGTCGACGGAACTGAGGCGACTGGGGTATGGTTCAGCAGGATCCAGAACAGGCAGGTCAAGGCGGAGAGTACTGGCGGAACAATCGATGAGAGCAGAATGTGCGGAGAGGAAGTCTAAGCCGAGGATGATGTCGTGGGGACAGGGGGCGATGACTGTGAATAGCACGATTGTTGAGCGATCGGCGAAGGCGACGCGGGCGGTACACATACCAATTACGGGGGCTGTTCCGCCATCGGCGACACGGACAACAGGCGTCGCGGCGGGCGTGATAGTTTTCTTGATCCGGTTACGAAGGTCAGCGCTCATTACGGACAAATGCGCCCCAGTGTCTATGAGTGCAGACACAGAAACACCGTCGACTTGCACGTCAAGAAGGTTCAGATGAGTGGGCAACGTCAGTAGAGGATTTGGCGGCGTAGGGAGCAATGCAGCGTCACCTCGAGGCGCTGCATCGTCTAGTTTTCCGGCTGGGAGCGGCGTCCGAAGGGAGTCGGCGAATAGGATCGGCGGGGCTGGGGAGAGCGAGATTGTCGTTGTTGGGGCGAAGGCGAACGAGAATAGGAACGCTTCGGTGCAGGAGAATCAGCGGCGGCGTTATTGGAGCGTGCGGCATAGGGACGAGAAGGGCCACCTGGGGTGCGAGAGTAGGCGGTATAAGTAGACCGGGTCGGGGAACTCCAGCGACTGCGACAGTGCCGAGAAATGTGCCCGATTCGATGGCAGTGGAAACAAATGGGCTTGTCGTCAGCAGTGCGCCATTCAGATGGGTTGCGGAAACGTGGTGGGTAAGAAGGTGCGGGACGGGGCGGAATCGAAGAAGCCGGGCCGGTATCAGGACGATGGGCCGAGCAGGTGGTGTGAAGACCCATGTTTTCGAACTCTTGGCGGACGACTGCCTGGATCAGTGGGACCGTGACTGCAGATGTGTTGGTGGGACTGGAGTCGAAGGCAGCCGGATAGGCGGCCTCGATCTCACGCCGGACGATCCTGGTAACATCGGCTGTGGTGTTGGGACGAGGAGTGTCGGCACAGGAAGATGTCGCTGGGGTGTTGAGCAGACGGGCAAACTGCTGGTCAATACGTCGGCTTTTAGCGAGTTCCAGGCGGCGGCACTCTTTGATAACAGCATCCACCGTCGCTACGTTGTTGCAAACGAGCAAGTTGAAGGCGTCTTCGGCAATGCCTTTGAGGATGTGGGCAACCTTGTCTGACTCAGACATGGGGGTGTCAACTTTGCGGCACAGAGCCAAGACGTCCTAATGTACGTGACATAGGGCTCTGTTGACGTCTGCACACGGCCGGAAAGCGCCTTCTGCGCGGCAAGTTGGTGACCGTAGGGGTTGCCGAACAAGTCCCGAAGCTGTGTCTTAAGTGAATCCCAACTGGTGAGCTCATCTTCGTGCGTGCGATACCAAACTCTAGGTGTGCCACCGAGGTAAAAGACTACGTTGGCGAGCATAATAGTAGGGTCCCACCGTTTATTGCGGCTGACGTGTTCATACAGGCTGATCCAGTCATCGACGTCTTCCCCATCTTTGCCCGAGAATATGCCAGCATCACGGGGAGCGGGGAGAGTGATGTAGGTCGTCGAAATGGCAGCAGGTGTCGGAGCCGGGAGAGTTCGGCAGCGAGCTCACCGCCCAAAGGGCGATCGTGCAGTACGCGTGCGAAGTGGCCAGGCTCAGTGGAGCCCTGGAATAGGGGCACACCCGTGCTGAGAAGCCAGGCAGCAAGCGCAAGACGGCTCACCGCTAAGCCCCTTCATAGAACCAATAAAGTTTTTATCTCTCTCTCTCTCTCGGTTGTCGTCGCCGGGAGCCATGAAGGAAGGCTCGACGTACCGCCCACTGCGAAGCTCCGTGGCGAGGTACAGGGAAGGTCCACCTCCACCAGGTATGTTACGTAGGAAGACGCAGACGAAAAGCTATGTACAAGTATATTTACAATAAAATACGCGGCGCTTGGCCAAGAGGCAACAGCCCGCGCTAGCTTCTCATCGTCGTCGTCGTCTTCGCACTGCTCCCTTTTCGCGATCGCACATATTGTTCCGTAGCAATATTCTATAAACTTTACCTACACCTCTTCAAGATGCATTACCAACAAGCCCACATTGCAACCATCAAGAAATATTCGTTCCGATTTCTTCCGTGAATATTGTTGCAAATGCGGAATTAAGAGTGTCAGCGCATTCAGTATCGGTAATTGCCTCGTGTGAGTCATTGGTGAGCGTAGTAGTGCGAACAGGATGAGGGTTTATTACTTGCGAAAATTGTGTTTGGTCAGTGCGCAGCAACTCTGGGAGTTTGGTGACATAAAAGGAACGCTTTTACTGCGGATAGCAATCAGATATTCGTTTTCGGTTTTGTTCGTAGATTTCCCATCGATGCGAGTTCCCGTTATTTTTAGCCACTCGGTAAAGACGTTTCTTTTTATTTTCAGGTTTTTTTAAGGCCTTAGTAAACCATAGTTTTTTATTACTGGCGTGAATGTGAAATTTATGAATATATTTGTTACTCAAATCTGTTAATTTATCTTTAAACATTGACCAGTTATCAAATATTGACTGATTGCCATTTGCGGCTTCAATCGTGGGGAAGAAGGTGTCAAGTTCACGTTTAATTGCGTCATAGTCATCCTTTTCGTAAAGCGTTATAGTTTTCTTATGTGTCTTATTTAGTGTTACAGGAAAAGAGAAAGTAGCATGAATGACATTAGGGTCACTAATCCCTCGAAGATCTATGGCTTCTGCTGTATGGTATAAGTTGTCCGTTAATTGCGATGCCACAAGCAGACATTGGCTTTCTCGTGCATGCCACCATTGAGCACTTTCCGCATGAAATTTCAAGTACTTGTTGAAGAAGGCTGGAAGATGTCATTGTGGCTGCCTTCTTAAGCTGAGTGCGAAGCTGAAGTTTTGTTACACCTGATGCCTAAATGCAGATGTCGTCCGCATAGATGGAAAGTCGTACGGTGCTTGGCAGGTTGTCAACTAATCCTATGAGGGTTTGATTGGAAAGCGCCGGGCTAAGCACTCCGCCTTGAGGCACTCCTCGACTACCGTAATGCTCGGATGTCGGGCCATTTTCTGTGTGCACGTAGAATGATCTCCTCTGTAAGTAGTTGCACACCAACATATATATCTTTCCACGAAGTCCTACGGCTTCTAACGTGCCTAGGATGGCTTCATGGGTGACACTGTCGTAAGCCCCTTAAACGTCGAGAAACAGAGCAGCAGGTAGTCTTTTACAGGCCTTCTGGTGTTTCACAAATGTTGCCAAGTCAACAGTGTCCTCTGTCAACGAACGGCCACACCTGAATCCGGCCATACCATCTGGGCAGATTTCATAGTACTCTGAGTATCATTACAGACTTGTTAAAATCATTCTTTCCGTTGTTTTTCCAACACAGCTGGCCAGTGCGATCGTACGGTATGAGGAAATGTCCAAAGGCGACTTGCCAGCTATGAGATGTGGATTGAGGCGATTTGACTTCCATTCTTGCGGAACCGTACCCGTCTGCCAGGAGTCGTTGTATAGGAGCAATAGGGCCTTCCGAGCTTGGTCACCTAGGTTATACACAGGGCACGGTATGTAAGGCCATCAGGTCCTGGCGCTGAAGAACGCCTGCACAAAGCCAGCGTAGCTTCTAGTTCTTTCATAGAAAAAGGGCATTCCACGCGGGGATCGCGTGCGAACAGTGGGTGGTCGAGCGTTCCCGTAATCGTTCCATCGTAGTTTGCTTCGCCAGCAATCTTTCTACAGAAAGATTCAGCGACTGTATGTGTCAGATTTAGCAATGTGTGTGTCAGATGTGCCTTTCTGTTGTCCTTGTTCAGCTTGCGCTATAAAAAATAAGAAATGCCGTACCAACAAGCCCCTATAGCTATCCTCATCGGATTCAGCGACGTCAATATCTCTACATAGTAGATGGAGCGTCAGAGATTTAAATGGGTAGCGCCGACCAAAGGTTGTGCGAAGGCCATGAACAATCCTGCATGTTTGTGACAAAGGTTTTTGAGTGTCTAGGGACTCGCCAAAGGATACCCATTGACCGGAAGCCAGCTTGTTCATGTGAGGCTCTATTTTCTTTTGCGTTCGTCTAGCCAAGGTACTAACCACAATACGATCACGGCTGTCCCCGGGGACAGAAAGTTGTATCCATCCATCGTCTAGCCAATCTCAAATCATGATTGGGCCTCGTGCGTCTAGACCTTCGTTCCGCACGACGGCGAATCGCTGGAAGTTTCTCGAGTTCGATGTTGAAATTGGTGTGGGCAGAACTCTTCGAAAGCGAATGCGTGGTTGTTTGTATGACATTCTTTATCACGCCCTGTAGCTTATAGGAGGTGCCGTCATGACAACAGTCTTCCATGATTATTTTGTATTTAGGCCAATCGGTGCATTGTATGGTTCTAGAGGACTTGGAGCTAGTCAAACCATCGATCTTCAAATAAGTTGATGTGGTCACTACCCCGCGTTTCTAAATCCGAAAACCAGTGCACTCTTCTCGAAAGCGAACGTGAAACGAAGGTAAGGTCCAAGCAGCTACTATACGCTGATCTACACAGATAAGTGGGGCTTCCAGCATTTGAGAGGCAAAATTCGCGTTCGGAGCCAAGGACACCAACGTTCTGCCTCTAGAGTTCACTTTGGAGCTTTCCCATAGGTAATGATGGGCATTAAAGTCGCTAGTAATCACCCATGGCTGTGGAGTCGATGTCAAAATTCCCCGTAAGCGCTCACAATCTGGACTACTTGTTGGAGATAAAGGGCTCCAAAAATTGTGAACGTGAGCTTTTCTTCTTCACTGTTAAGCAAACGTATTGATTTACTTCATGAGGCACTGGGTGAAGCACATAAGCCAAGTCACGGCTTATAAACAAAACTACCTGGCTGCATTCTCCGTGGGTAGAGGACATAAAGCACTCATACCCGGACAATCTGATGGCAGCTGACAGATTCGGATCGCAAATCACGATAATGGGGAATCGGTGCGTAAAGACAAACTGTCCAAAGTCGGACATGCGTGACTTAAGCCCTATGGCGTTCCACTGAAATACATGCATTCATGACCTCCTTTTGAAAGGACAGGACTTCTCGGGCCGTGGTTTTACCCTAGAGCCGCAAGCACCGGACTCAAGGTATCCAGCACCTGCAGTGCGCTCTGTGCTGAGGGGGTTTTCATGTTGCTCAGTAGAATGGGCATGGCATCCATAAATGACTTCAGCATCACTATGGCTTGGCGATCCTCAGTCGTCGTCGCCTCAGTGGGTCGTGAGGGCATCGAGGGTGGCGCAACGTGATGTGACTCCGAGGGAGGTTGTGCTCGTGGAAGTGTAGGCCACTTTCATAAGCTGCGAGTCTTGCCTCTTTCTTCGTTTTCGCAGTGTCCGCCTTTCTGGAAGTAGGCATTGATATGCTAGCTGCTTTGCCGGAAGATGGTGTATCTCTATCGGTAGATGGAACTCTTCCTGATGCTCTTCAGTGGCGATGTCATCGTCGCCTGAGAGTAGCGGCAGCCTTTCTGTGTGTTGAATGGTCCCGTGCCATGCGTTTGAGTACCGCCCGATCGTTCCTCACCCGCGGACACACACTGGATGAGGCCTCATGAGTACCATGGCAGTTAGGGCACTTCAGCACAGTTTCGCGGCAGGCATCTGCTGCATTACATTCAGCGCACCGTCCGTACACGAGGTTAGTCCTACAGACACTTTCTACGCATACCATCTTGCAGCACTTGCAGCATTGCAGGGGCTTCGGTACGTATGGGCGGACTGGATTGACGTGGTCAACTTTGACGTGTGAGGGAAGGCTGTCTCCCTCAAACCCAAGCTTCAGGCAACGTGTGTTGACAAGTCTTGTGATGCGCGCGACAAGAGTGCCTTCTGTAGTTGGCTTTATTAATATTGGCAAGTCGTCTGTTGGTATAGAAATATCGACATCATAAATGACGCCGACAGTGCCATTGCAGCCTGCAGGAATCATGGATCGCACTTTCACTTTGTTGATCTCCGTTACGCGCCGCAGGCTTATCAGTGCACTACGGTGCAGAGCGCCTACGCGAAGGCATTCTTCCGTGCGTTTATTCCCACGTCTTTCATCGCGTTTGGCGCGATTCCCTCGGGAAAGGCAGAAATGACTTGCTTGTTTAGGAGTCGCAGATTGGACACAGGGTGCACATAGGTGAAGAGCATAGTGTACGGCCCGCGCTGTGGTGCTATCTTCACGGTGGAGACACGAGACATTCCACTCCATGACCTCCATAGCAGTCTTCTTTTGGTAGTTAGGCTCATGACAAGCATGAAATCGTCTTCCAACGCGTCGACGCTGTCCGAGTACAACTCGGTTGCCTCGCTGTGCGCGGGACTTGATGCGCTTCCATGTTTCCTGGACGGGACCCGACGTGATGGTTGGGTGTCAGCAAGGTCCTCGAGGGCTTCTTCATCCATTGCCGCAGCAAGGGATTGGCAGCTCCCAGGTTTTGGAGAGAAACGATTGGCCAATCGATCGTGAAAAACTGTCTGCCTTCATAGCCCAACTGTAAAGGCGCCTGTGTGTTCAACACACAACCTCTCATAAACCTGTTCTGCATAAATAAGACAGAAAACACTGATGGGCAGACACAGTAGAGGAATAAGCTCAAGCGCCGCAAGATGATGAGCAATGATTCTTCCTGACTGCGACAGCACTTAAATTTCGTCCGCGACTATACATCCGACGACCGCGACTTGGACATTGTTCAAGATCAGCATCACTCATCTTACCATTCGAGGGCTTCTTCTCGATATGTGCACGGCGTCGTCTTTGTATGCGCCTTATAGTAGATACTGCCTGATGTTGCCTCTGAAACGCACGGACGGGCGCCACCTTTCCTAGAGTCGGCGTGAAAACCCGCACAAGCTATCAAGCGAGAAAGTTGTAGTTCAGAAAAGTTCCGCAGCCAGCTAGTTAACACTGTTGCGCATAGCGACGAAGGGACAGGACTTGATCGAGAAAACAACACACGACACCTGAGGGAATTAACGATGCGCACATGTAGCCTAAACGCATGCGCAGGTGTGCTTTTCCCGGTCTACCTACGCCCTCTGTTGTCAATGGTAGTGCAAATCTCTTTATTGCTGAATAAGATGGAAGGCGCGCTGACACATGGGCCCTGTGGGGCCATCTTGATGGACCTATAGGGCTCAGGTCTCTGTATAACCCTAGACGCTCAGATGTCGTGTGTTGTTTTCCCGTTCAAGTCCTTTCCCTTGGTTGCTCTGCGCAACAGTGTTAAAAGAAAGTTACACTCGCCGGTTGGCGGTGCATCCTAATAAGTGCACACTCCCCATTTGGCGGTCGAACTGAGGATGGCCGTGACAAGGCGTGGGGCACTTTAGCAAGGGACCCGCGTATAATAGACTCGCGCAGAACAATGCGTGAGACGTTTATTCCGTGCAACTTGCCTCGGCCATTAAGCGTTCTCTCGAGACTTGGCTCTTGCTTTTTCCAAAAAATCTTCCACATTGCAGAGCTGAACTAGTGGTTCTTTCTGTAAGCGGTCTTGACCTGGCCGGGTCTACGAGAAGTAGACTAGCCTCCTTCTCGCGCAGCTCCAACCCAGCCAACCGAGCCAAACCCAGCACAGTCAATCACCACTTCAGCAGCAGCAGCGCACTTAAAAAATGCTCTGGCCCTCCGTGCTCCCCTACAAACTAGTATGCAAACTCCTTCGTACCGAAGACTGCCTCCATCGCTTGCAATCCTCAGGCTTGTTCGTTGAAGATCGCCGTTACTGCATTGTACACAAGTGCTATACCACTCGATCGACTCTGTAATGCCCTAGACGCCGTGCGAGCACTTAAACAAGAGAAAGAAAAGTGAGTGACCTCACTCGCAGCCACGCTAAACATCGCATGACTTCGGTTTCAGTGAATCGTCGCACAAACGTCACATAATTAGTAAAACACGTTGTGGGGCTAGTTGGTGCATAGCTTTCAATAGAATAAGCGCCAAAAAGTGACAGCACACAAGAAGAAAAACAGAGAGGACAAGGCGCTACTTGCAACTGTTTATTGAAATGACAAGTGGCTGATTATATAGCCATGGGGAGAGGAGAATGAAAAAAGAGGAACTCTGAATATATGAATGCGCACGTGCGAGAACACTGAAGATATAAGGAATCACGCTTAATCTAAATATAAAACTTATCTAAAAACATGCTTTCATTCGTGTATATATTCAAAGACGGGGTACTGACACAGTTGTCCCCTCTTTTCCTAATCTCGTTGGCCTCCAACAATTCACGCGCTACAGAATCTTTACTTTTATACATGATTGTCGTATCATGAAGCCTTGCTTACCCGCCGTGGTTGCTCAGTGGCTATGGTGTTAGGCTGCTGAGCACGAGGTCGCGGGATCGAATCACGGCCACGGCGGCCCCATTTCGATGGGGGCGAAATGCGAAAACACCCGTGTACTTAGATTTAGGTGCACGTTAAAGAACCCCAGGTGGTCAAAATTTCCGGAGTCCCCCACTACGGCGTGCCTCGTAATCAGAAAGTGGTTTTGGCACGTAAAACCCCATATATTATTATTTATGAAGCCTTGCTTCACATACCCGCTCATCCTCATTTCCGCAGGCCTTGCAATGCAGCGGCAAGTTAGAACCATATCCATTTTTCAATGAAAGCTTATGCTCGCGCAGGCGTTCATTAATACATCGGCCAGTTTGGCCGATATACTCTTTTCCACACTTCAATGGAATGTGGTATACTACCCCTTCTTCACATTTAACGAAAGGGTTCGTATGTTTAATAGAACACCCTACTTTTTTAGAGTCATCCGGACCAATCAGGCGGCACAAAGTAGCAAGCTTTCGCGGCGCGGAAAAAACAACAGGAAATGTATAAAAAAAATGTATATGTCATGTATAAAAGTAAAGATTCTGTTGCGCGTGACTTGTTGGAGGCCAACGAGATTAGGAAAAGAGGGTACAACTGTGTCAGTACCCCGTCTTTGAATATATACACGAATGAAAGCATGTTTTTAGATAAGTTTTATATTTAGATTAAGCGTGATTCCTTATATCTTCAGTGTTCTCGCACGTGCGCATTCAGATATTCAGTGTTCCTCTTTTTTCATTCTCCTCTCCTCATGGCTATATAATCAGCCACTTGTCATTTCAATAAACAGTTGCAAGTAGCGCCTTGTCCTCTCTGTTTTTCTTCTTGTGTGCTGTCACTTTTTGGCGCTTATTCTATTGAAAGCTATGCACCAACTAGCCCCACAACCTGTTTTACTGCAGTACCTTTCTTCTACAGTGGGCCCCTTTCTATGTGTGCCTTCCAGTGCGCCGAATCCTTCGGTGGTGGTCTGTCATATCGCCATTGCGACGTGCCGAGCGAGAACCCTAGGATACTGCATTAGGAAGGGACTTGTACCGACAGAATTCGCCACTCTGTTCGGTGGCGTTAGACCGTCGGTTGGCCATGTGAAAATAATGTGCAGGATACTACGTTCCGAGATATGGCGACAGGTCCGCCTGCTCTACGATTGGCTTCACCTGGTATGCTTTTCGCTGGACCCAGTGGACATTGCAAGCACTAAGCTGCAGTCCCTTCGAAAGCTTGCAGCTCAGATTACAGAATTTCTATGGCGTAAGACCCTACCTACTCTTCCTAAAGGAGGCGAAACCAAGGAAACCAACAGCACGGCGCTGCAAGTTCTCGGGGGAGCCTTCATCCCGGAAGACATCGTCGACGTCCTTAACAAAGGCCCCAAGTTCAGCTCCGAGCCCAGGATCCCGGGACATGAACTTCTCGCCTTGAATAGAAGGATTTCCAGCAAAGCTGCACCAGAGGACAAGGAAAGGTGTCTGCTGGACGGAGTTGACAGCCTGACCAGAACGGTGTCTAAGAAAGGAACTCGACCAAGAACCCCCGCAAAACGTATCGTGAATTTTTTCAACGACAATGACCTTCGACTCCTGCAGGCCGACAAAGAAGGAGGGTTCGTGGCCATGCCGTCGGGCATGTTTAACGAAAAGGCTCTACAAGCCGTCCAGAAGAATTTCAAGGTAACGAAACTCAAGCCGAGTAAGGAAAAGAGCCGTGCCATAGCTTTGTGTGAAGACCTTGGACTACAGAAGCTCGCTAATAGCGTCCCGAAATGTAGGAAAAACTGTTTAAATGTATTATTTACTGCAAAAACGCACAAAGATGATATACCGTTCAGATGTATTGTGAGTGAAAGAGCTTCCTGGCAAAACAACGTTAGCCGCTACCTTCTAAAGCAGCTTAACACGTTGGTTATAGACGACCCATTCATGGTAAAGAATAGTTTTGACGTCATAGCCTTTTTACGTGAGTCCCATTCGATAGGATGCTTGTTTTCAATAGATGTTGTTGACCTTTTTTATTCTATTCCGCAAAAAGAACTGTTAGCTGCCATCCTGAGCTGCATTGAGATGAACGGGCAGGTATCCTTTCAGAATACCGCAGGAATTTCCGTGGATAACCTCATGACACTCTTGGAGTTTTATTTGTGCGCAACAGCTGTGTGTTTTCAAGGCCACTTTTATGTGCAAAGGAAAGGAATTTGTATTGGCTTATGCGTGGCTCCCGTACTTTGCAACATTTTCCTTGCGGGCATCGACAGAGCGCTATCAAAGGTGTTTGACGGAGGCAAAGTGCTCAAGGTTTTTAGGTATGTTGACGATTTTTAATTTTACTGACGGAACGATCTTCCATGACTTACTCGCATACTGTGCAGGACATTTTAACTGATTTTAAACTGCAAGGAAAAGGCTTAGATTTTACTTTCGAACTAGCCAAGGATAACGGCTTGCAGTTTTTAGATATTGACATAACCCTTACTGACGAAGGCTCCTGCTGGATGTACCGAACCCGTGCCCGCAAGGAGGTGTTGCCGTATAAGTCTACAAACTCCAAGACTGTCAAGCGAGCAATTGCTACTATGTGCCTCGAATCCGCGCTGAAAAAAACGTGCTGTCTTAAGGCACAAGCAAGCTTTGACGACCAGATTTTGAAGTTGAGGAAGGCTGGCTTTCCTTGCTTGGTTTTAAGCGCAGTTTCGGAGGCGGTATTGAAAAAACTGAAAAAAATGGTTGTGGCTTAGGTAAGGTTAAGCCCAGGATGCGAAGCATACTAGCCTTTATTTTAGTTGTTGGACCACTGTTTAGCCTGGTGAACTGCTGTTGCTTGGCTATATTTGGTTCGGCTAGACGAAGAAACAACTCATGCGTTACTCTGCTTCGCCTTCAAGAGTGGAACGCGACAGCGTTCCCGTCGACCCGCCAAGGGGTGTAAGACAATGGGCTACAGGGCAGCGACCATAGAGATGCAGCGACTACGCGCCCCGCATTGGACGCGGTGAGCGTCGAGCAAAGCAGCGTTCGGCGCGGCAACGAAATGTGCGCCTGAGCAAGAGACGCACGCCTTAGAAACAGCTCGTTTCTAAGGCAACACCGCATTCACTAGAGGCGCTTTTGTACCGCTTTGAAGCATCGTACTCGTGGCTCAGTGGTAGCGTCTCCGTCCCACACTCCGGAGACCCTGGTTCGATTCCCACCCAGCCCGTCTTGCAAGAGTTGAGCCAAAGCCACTTCTCCTCTGTCGTGACGTCACGGTGTCACGTGGTTTCAAGGCGACACCGCCGCGCCTGAGGAGCTGGGTTGAGCTCTTGTAATATGCTTCGCATAAAAAGAAAGAAAAAGAAGTGAAGAAGGTCAATCAGTCGAAAAGAAAGATAAAGCGGTGGTGATTCCATATTCTCATAAAGTGACGCATATTCTGAAACACGACGCTGTGAAATACAAAATTCCTGTTGTTTTTTCCGCGCCGCGAAAGCTTGCTACTTTGTGCCGCCTGATTGGTCCGGATGGCTCTAAAAAAGTAGGGTGTTCTATTAAACATACGAACCCTTTCGTTAAATGTGAAGAAGGGGTAGTATACCACATTCCATTGAAATGTGGAAAAGAGTATATCGGCCAAACTGGCCGATGTATTAATTAACGCCTGCGCGAGCATAAGCTTTCATTGAAAAATGGATATGGTTCTAACTTGCCGCTGCATTGCAAGGCCTAATGAGGATGAGCGGGTATGTGAAGCAAGGCTTCATGATACGACAATCATGTATAAAAGTAAAGGTTCTGTTGCGCGTGAATTGTTGGAGGCCAACGAGATTAGGAAAAGAGGGGACAACTGTGTCAGTACCCCGTCTTTGAATATATACACGAATGAAAGCATGTTTTTAGATAAGTTTTATATTTAGATTATGCGTGATTCCTTGTATCTTCAGTGTTCTCGCACGTGCGCATTCAGATATTCAGTGTTCCTCTTTTTTCATTCTCCTCTCCTCATGGCTATATAATCAGCCACTTGTCATTTCAATAAACAGTTGCAAGTAGCGCCATGTCCTGTCTGTTTTTCTTCTTGTGTGCTGTAACTTTTTGGCGCTTATTCTATTGAAAGTCACATAATTAACGTGGGCTGGCGTTTTCTTTCCATTAGGGACACCTAGGCATTTATGCAAGGACGCGTCACAGAAGGATGCGGTTTGTTCCCCCCCCCCCCCCATGCAGGTTCCCTTACGGCCTGCATGGCTCTTTCTGTTGTGGAGATACCTTGGTTGGCACTTGCCGCAGGCTAATTCAGGGTTCTTTCAATCAGGTGTCCTTGCTTGATTTCGCTGCTGTTGAAACTGCTGTCCAGTGCCCGATACTACGCAGTGAGGAAGAGGATCCAGGTTTCGCACGCAATTTCAAACGTTGCAAAGCTTACGTTCCAAGTGCAGGGCAACAACTGCAACGCAGTTTTAATCCGTTGATTGCGGATGCCTGTTTTGCTTCAATGTTACATTTGATGTTCTAATCTGAGCACCATTGAGCCCGGAGTTGATTTTTCATTAAGCGAATGTCTGTTGTGGTGATTTTAAGGTACTTCGCCGAATCGTGGGCGACCTCACCTTATCTCTTTCCTGAATGTCTTGTGTGATCCTAATCTTGTAAAATTGGGAAGACCTCTCTTATTCTTGAAATAACGGCTTATTACACCATGTGCGTTTAAATCCACTGAAAGCATGCATGCCATCGCGTCTGATACAAAAATACAAATATAGATGGCTATATTTAAATTACTTCTTCGCTAGTGAAAGAAACGCTCTGTTCTGATGCGTGAGCGCGCGCCCTCGGAGCCCGATGTATGCAAGCCGGCATTGTTTCGACCCTCTTTGCCGGCTTCCGTGGAGTCGATGATGTGCACGCTGGTCGCGCGGGAATATGCATGCAGCCGCGCTTAACGGACCAAATCGGGGCTAACGCGCCTCGCTTGCGCTGGCCACGCAACTGGTGTCGATCGCCGGCTTCGACACGAGCCTGCCTCGATCACGGTGGTCCATTTGGATGCCAAACTCTCACAGGTTTACCCGCCCTACTCATGCTTATTTTCACATGAAAGATTACGAGCTTATGGACTTGCACACGAGGGCATCTTGCATCTTGAAATGAAGTTTGCAACATTTCTGCTTTGAGAAAAGCTGTCATCTCAGGCTAATTCTCTAACGAGCACGTCATTGTCATTTCCATGCCGTGTTAGTCGCAAAACTCAGGGAAGCGTGTTTTGTCAAACAACATTCTAGTTATGCACTTTTTTTTATTGCGACAGCGTGCCTTCTGGCATAAAGAAATATTTAAACGTGTAGATACTCGCCGGATTCTCGGAGGAAGTCCAGCAATGTCCGGTTGTGGGGCCCCAAGATCCAACTGTCTACATTTGGCGGTCGACCTGGGGGTGATCCGCATCGAAGCAGATGTTTCTGGCGGAGGCCATGTAGAGAGGGGCAAGTCCAGAGGAGGTGCCCAATGTCCACCTCGCAGACAGGAGCAGGACAGAAGGGGCAGGAATCACTGATGGAGGTACGATATTGTCCCGACCACGACAAGGTTACCGCAGGGGAGAGGGCGACACGGAGGCTTAACCTTCGTAGCGAGACCTCTTCCCAGCGTGCTAGGCCGCCAGGGAGGTCGGTGCCACACGGTGGGAGAAGTGCTCGCATGGCACGTCGAAGGTGTTCTTTTTCTGTGAGGAGCCTTGTCTCCGGAGAGGTGGGCGCCAATTGAAGTGGACGACAAGTTTTGTTATGACTTGCTGCATCCACTAAGGTTTGTGTGGGATGGGCATTGCGATGTATCCATTGTACACGTACTGTGATGGGTAATTTCTCAACTGTGTCCTGAATCTTCTGTGCAAAACGTCAGAATTCAGAACACGCCGCAGGCAATGGATGGCAGCTGAGGAATCGGTGGTGATGTCAATGTGCCTACTAGACGGCGGAAGCAGCGGACAGAGCATGGATATCGAGTCTTGGATTGCCCAGAGCTCCGCCTGTGTCGACGGCCAGGCAGGGCAGCAAGCATACGAGCAGGTTGCTATGACAATATTTCCGGACAAGCGATAGCCGTGGCGACGTGATCATCACTCACACTGCGTCGACATACGCTACATGTCTACAGGAAGAGCTCGCACTCGTAGTTGAGGAGCTGTTTGCTATTATACTCGACTCACTGAGGGGGCCAACGGGTCGTGTGTGTATGCGAGTAAGAGGCTGATTGTCCGTAACTTGCTGATACAGCCGCGGTGGTCGTGGCCGGCAGGAATCGCAGGGTATCACTGAACCGTCTGCAATATACTTCTCAAGAGCTGTGGCTTCAGGGATATTATGGAACTTTGCGGAACGAGCTTGGCGACGCTGGTGGACCAGTTCGTCTAGCGTATTTAATTGCGCTTCGGCCTGGAGTGCGTGAATGGGCGTAATTTGTGGGAGGCCCCTAATAACCCACATTGCTGCTCGATTGATAGATTCCAAGCGGTCCCACTCTGCTCGTGTCATGTGGTGAAACCGGGCTTGGTATATCAATCTTGGCTGTAGCAATGTGCGTATGAGGAGGTGGGCGATGGTGGTTGTGGCACCACCTGACTTTTGAGAAATCCTACGGATGAGTTGCAGCATTTGGGATGTCTTCTGACGTGCTGTGCGAATCTAGGGACTGGCGGAGCCGGAATCGTACAGGTCCAGTCCGAGGACTCGGAGTGAGTTGACGACTGGAATTCTGCTTCCGTGCAAGAGAAGGACGATAAGGGTGGTGTTAAACGCACGGCGGCCGTGCGTTCGCGTCCGGAAGCAGAGCCGTCTTTTGAGGCGACAACGTGAGTCCTACAAAAGAACACCATTGATCTGTAATTGCAAGAGCGAGCTGTAACCTTGCGGCTTGAATTTGGGGAGACGGGGGGACGGTCTAGACTGTGATGTCATCTGCATAAATGTCGCCCAAGCAAAGTCGCCCAATCGCCATGCCAAGGGTAGGAGGCTAATGCAGCAAAGTATTGGGGCCAGCATTGACCCTTGCGGTAGATCGCGATGTGGCCGAAAGGATCCCACATTCTCCTTGTTGATGGGTATGGTGGATTCACGAGATGCAAGAAAGGTGTGAATAAACTTGCATATGTGGGTGGGTAAATGAATCCAGCATAGCACTTCAACGAGTGCAGCGTGGCTGACGTGGTCGTATGCCTTGTGCACATCCACGCCGAGAACGGACCTCAGTCAGGTCGATCAGCCACCAATCAAAACCATAGGGGACTAGTGACCTAGGCTGTCTTTGCACCAAGGTGGGGGCGGAAGCCAACTTGCGACGAATGATACCAGTGATGTATGTCTACCCACCACTCTAGACGGTTAGCCACCATTCGTTCCAACAATTTCCATAATGTACACATGAGAGAAACTGGTCGAAGACTTGATATGTTGTCATGAGGTTTGCCGCGCTTTGGAACGGCGATTATAGCTGCTTGCAGCCAGTGCTCCGGTACTTCTCCTGACAGCCATACAGCGTTTAATGAGCTGAGAACAGCTTTCAAGGTGGCTCCTTCTAGGTTTTTCAGTGCCTCATAGGTCACGCCATCAGGACCCGGGGCACTCTTCAATTTGGCCTGGTCTATTGCAGCGAGAAATTCAGCCACCGTGAGCGGACACTGCATCCCAGCGATAGCGTGAGCTGATGGGAGTGCCATTGCACTCGGCGGAAGCGTAAATGGGACCACAGGTGGTCGCTTATAATAACCGGAATATAATGCCTGCACCCTGTCAAATGCAAGAATGTTTACAGTTTTGCCAGACGCGAGGCACGCGCTGGAACCCGGGTCAGGAGAGCGTCCACGAACTTCCATTGCTCGGAACGTTTTCCAAATTAAGGTGGCGCTGGTGGTTGCACCTAGCGAAGAACACCACGCCAACCAACGTTGACGTGAGAGGCGGCGTTCGTGGCGTCTAGCTGCAGCTGTCAGCTGATGGTGGCGGACTTGAGCCTCCACGGAATCTGGGTGTCGGCTGGCATGAACCTCTGCCTGGCGACGCTGCGCCCAAAGCTGTAGGAGTCTAAGATCCGGTGCCGGACGAGATTCCTCGACCCATGACGTTAAAGTGGCTGTTTTGACCGCCGATTGTAACATTGGGATGGGGTCGCATAGAGCGGCGAGGCGTCCCTTGATAACGAAGCACGAAACGTGTCCCATTCGATAACCCTATTTTTGGCGACGGAGACCGTCGGTTTTCTGAGGGGCTAGGTCCAGCCGAATGAGATGGTGATCGCTCCTCCAGCAGTCCGGTTCCCGATGCCAGGTATCTAACTGTCTGATGGCCCAACCACCAGGCCAGGTCCGGTGAATACGGTGGAACTCGTGGGTGGTTGCAACGTCGTGTAGGCATGGGTACGTCATTAATCAGACTAAAGTTGTTCTGAGAGAGTATCAAGGATGAGACGTCCACGTTTACTGGCCACAGAGTAGCCCCACCCACGGTTAGGAGCATTGAAATCACCGGCGATGAGGATAGGACAACGAGGATGATGCCGACGAAGCCAGCTGATCCACCCTAGACGAAGACGGGGTGCCTGTCCCGAGTGGGGACGCACATAACACGACACAAGCACAATAGCACACTGAGAGAGTTGCACTTTTACAGCCACGACCTCTTGCCACGCAGTGCCCCATGTAACCATAGGTATAGCCGTCTGAGCGAGAGAGGTGGAAACATAAATAGCTGATTGGCCTGGTTTATCACCTGACAGGTACGCACGGCGATCTGGGATGGAAGGTGTTGCGTAGCTAGAAAACCCGGGATTCGAGGAAGACAGTTCTGCTCCTGCAGGAGGAACGCCCAAGCTCGGATTGAGCGCAAGAGAATGCGTTCTTGGAGCTCACCAACTTTGTTAGCGAGACCCCGACAGTTCCATTGAATTACTTATGAAGGCGGGTTAGAGGCCATTGTGGCAGCCATCCTAATAAGTGCTCAGCAAGAGTGGAAGTTAGGGTCCGTAATTGTTGCGCGACATAACGCAGAAGCGATGCCGGGTTGGAGGCGAGTTTAGGCGCTGGTTCACGCACAGATGCAATACCTGACGCTGGCACTGGTGGAGGGCATTTATGAGGCGTTTGAGCCGCCGATGACCTACTCGTTCTCGACGAAGTGTTCGCAGTGACAGGGCGGTTGCACCGAGAGTTGAATTTAGATAATTCTGTTTGCAATCTTTCGATCTTCCGATCGATGTCACCTAATTCCTTTTGAAGTTACTCCTGGGCCGTTGTTGTAGACATACGATATCTGTGACGAGTCCGGCTAGTAACATCGCTGCAAGTTGCCTGAGGAGTACATACCCCCTTGGATGATGAAGGGTCATCTTCCTCGATGGCTTCATCCTCTTCTGTTAGCGGAGCGAAGTGGTTGGGAGATATCAACAGGTCCTGGGTATGTGGATAGAGCGAAAAGTTCGAACGGCGCGTTTACTTTTCTGAGCCTTACGTTTCGTTGGGCAAGCGCGATCCATTATTGAATGGTCATTGGATTTACATAGGCCGCATCGGAATGCATGGGAGGTGTTTGGCTCATTTGTCGGCACCGGAGCCGGGTTAGGGCACGATGCACGCAGGTTGCCTTGTTGTAGGCACTGATAGCAGTATACTACGCTTGGGCGGTATGAACGAGCTCGAAGGACGCACCCACTGTAGATAAACCGTTTGGATGGGGTAGCGGGTCCTCAAACTGTTAGCAGGCATGCGCGACCACGTCCTAGGTAGAGGGCCAGTAGCACATGATGATAGTCACAAGTCCAAGTATCACGTAGGGTTTCCGGCGATTCGTCGGAATCGACCTCTGTTACCACGTAGCGAGAGATGTCCGTGCCAGAGAGCAGGTATGCTTGAATGGGCAGGACGAGTCCATTGGGAAAGTTGATTGCTGTCAATGTGCACAGGGCACACACTTTCTCTAAGGACGGAACCCGCACTGACACCGTGTTGGAGGCTCGATGATATGTGTAGCCTGAGAAGCCCGTCGCGGTGACGCAACAAGCGAGCGTCTTCTGAAGGGTCGTCGTAGGGATGCCTTCTATGTTGTAGCCTTCCTTTGGACGGATGGCAACTTTGTACGATCCAGGGGGGCTGTTAGATGGCCGTTCCAGGAGAGCGTCTGGATTCAGCAGGCACGGACTCTTTTGGACAAGAGCAACTGACGAGGCAAGCACGGGAGACGCGCCCGCTGATGCCGCGTTGCAAGGAGACGCCGGTGTTCGCGGGTCCTCTACCTCTTCTTCCATCGTCTCTTCGTTGGTGCCGGTTGCCGACTCAGCAGCAGGAATAGTCGCCATAATCTCCACAGCTAACTGCTGCTGCCGCAGCTGCTCTTTCTTGCGTGGCGTTATTGCGCCTTGGCGGGATCGCTGTTCACGCGATGATGCGGCTAAGCCTAAAGCATTCTGACTCGCTTTAGGCGACGCTGTCTTGCCCCCGGGAGCATCCCGGGGGCCGTCGATGAGTCGCTTCGGTGCCACAGGTGGGCTGCCTACAAGGAGCGGCCAAAGGGGGCGGAATTTCACAGTTCCAAAGGGAAAAAACACTTCAAAAGTCGGAGCTGCAGGAACACACGTCCGACAAAATCAAGCGCTTGCAGCGCCCCCCTTATGCACTTGAAATGTGTATACGTGGTGTGGAATGCCAAGACCTTCGTCTGCAGGCAAGAGCCTGGCGCTGGCCGACCAAAGCAGCAGAGCGCTGCGCATCAAGGGCTTTGTTTCTGTCTCGGTCACTGCCGGACAATTCTTGAGGTATGACGATCTCCAGGCGACGCTGTACAACCTCTAATTTATATTTCCCGATAAGGCCTCGGTTAGCACCCTTTCAAAATTGTTGAGCCAGGAAACATTCCTTGTGGCTCTCCTGACGGTCTATCGTGCCCGGGGCTGCAAAACCCATGGGTTAAATGGACGCTGATCGAGAGTCTGCGTTACTCCAACGCGTCCTCGAGACGACTGAGAAAAGCGTGACGTTGCCCGTCTGCGATGTGCAGTCGAATTGCACCGCACACATCCTGCGCAGTGTGCTGATGACGACTGATCGGGTGCCGCCTGGAATGTGCTCACCTAATCTTTTAAAGCACTTCCTGTTATCTCCTTAGAGCGCGTGCATGTTAAACCTGCTATTGCTTGAGTTCAGACAGATGATTGCATATATTAAAAGGGCGCTCGCATTTATTAAACCACTGCACTTTTATTTTTTCGCCGAACATGGAATAGTGTTGAACGAAGTCGAGGCATGTTGCTTTTTCCGGCTTGTACACATCCGCAGGTGCCTTCTGGCCGTCCATACGGTCCTACACTGAACGGCCACAATAAAACCAACTTTCTTCTTTTTCTTGTAGTGGTCGTTTCCGTGGTGTCACTTCCAGCAGCTTTCGACCGCACTGCGTGTCGCTTAGGTCAGACACTACGGATAACGTGTTTGTTTGCTTGTATGTCAGTCTGGTTGCTTATCTGTTTGTTCGTTTGTTTGTCAAGTGCACCCTATTCGCGTTTTGGTGGCGTTGATTTATATAATTAGCAGTGCAGGCGTGCTGCCACGGCATGGTTGCATAGTGAGCGTAGAAGTGTCGTCGCCGAGGTTCGCGAAGTACGGAAGATCCTCCGGCACTACTGAGAAGCAGAAGAAATGAACGAACGCTTAAAAGTCCTGTGAGGTTCGGTGCACTGTAAGCTAGCTTCCACTCTTAAGTGTGCATAAGGGTGTGAACCGGTCTTTAATTCACAACCTTACACTTTTTTTGGATGTGTGTGAGCCATAGACTGACTTATGCCCTTATGAACTTCTAAGGGTGTAAATTAATTAACAGTGTGGTCCGAAGTGAGCTTGGGAAGACAGCCAAGTGTTTCTAGACTTACAGCGTTCGAACCTGTGCCTTCTCAGATCTTCTCCTTTTCGAACTCATTTGTAGACCGTTTCGTTTCTTTTTTCATGCGCGCAACCATATATCGTACGCAGTGGCGACATCTATGGGCAGTCATACATGCTGGCTTGGGCTCCGTCTCGTACGTCACGTATACACGCTCGGTGCTCGTTTCTGGCATTTATTTCCGCGCGGTCTGTTTAGTGTGACGTGGCGTATTCTACACGGAAAACGCTTCTGTGAGACGTGCTGAAGAGGTTCAAGTCGGCATGGCTGGAGTTTATGCTGGCGTTGAGGCGGACGGAGCACACAGCGCGATGTGTGCGCGCGTGTTTCAGGGTACAGTGAGCTTCGGAGACCAGTTGCGTAATTCTGAAAAATTCCATTCACTAATGTACCTTATTGCAGTATTCTCCTATAGGTCTAAGCTGCGGTTTAGGCGCAAAAGAGAGTTTTAGCTTGGCGTTTTTACGCTCCGCTCAGCAGCTGAGCAGAGCGGAAGGGCGAAGGCGCATGTGCCCCCCGCTTAGCCAGAAGCGGGCTAGCGGAGCGACAACACAAGCTGCCTGAGCGGAGCGTGCTATGCAGCGCGTTGGCTAGCGTTGGCGTCCGAAAGGATTGGACTGGATGCAAAAGCAAGCTCGCTGGCTATCACGTGGCGTACCCCAAGACGGCGCTTTATTTTCCACTGGAGAAAACGGACTGGCAGCGCATTACAAGCGCATTTCTAGGTACTTCAGGGACAAATAACTTATCTGTATTCGTTTTACTTTCTAAAAGTGATCAATGGGTGTTCTTATTTTCTTTCATTGCCCTGAATTTCGCCAGGGGCCGCTGCAGCCACAAAAGGTGTTTATCTTATGCGGATGACATTGTGTTGCTTGCTAACAAGCAAAGTGATTTGCAAGTCTGTCTAATATCTGTGGACAGGAAGGCCACAATTTAGGTTTTAAATTTAGTGTTAGAAAATCAGGCGTTATGGTATTCAATGAAAACAGAAAACAGGCAGTGGCAGTACAGGGCCAGGAAATACCTCGGGTAAAAGAATATAAAAACTTTGGCAGTACAGTGGTAGTACAGGGCCAGGAAATACCTCGGGTAAAAGAATGTAAATACTTTGGTATATGGATAAACGAGGGCAATAGATATATGGAAACACAGGAAAAAACAATAACATTAGAGGGAAAGAGAAATGCAGCCATAATGAAGCACAGAGCGCTATGGGGACAATACGTACGAGGTGCTCCGAGGTATGTGGAAAGGTGTAATGGTTGCAGGACTTACGTTTCGAAGCGCGGTTGTTTGCCTTATATCAGGGGCACAATCAGCGCTCGACGGGAACCAAAGGTCAGTGGGTCGCCTCGAATTAAGCGCTCACGCGAAGACTACAAATGAAGCTGTGCAGGGTGATATGGGCTGGTCTAGTTTTGAAGTGAGTGAATCTCACGATAAAGTTGATTATGAAGAACGACTGAGAAATACGGAAGAAAGCAAATGGGCTGGGAGAGTGTTCAGGTATCTGTACCGGAAAAACGTTGATTCACAGTGGAGGAAAAGAACTAGGAAGCTTACCAGCAAGTATGCGGCCTGTAGTGGGCAACACAGCAACAAAGACGGTCAAGCGGAAAGTCAGAGAGGCTGGAATAATTTCATGGGTGGCGGCAATGGAAAGGAAACCTGCCATGAGTAAATACTTAAGAGGAAAAAACGAAATAAGGAAAGAAACAATTTATGATAACTCAATGGGAAGCTCATTACTTTTCGAAGCAAGATCAGGATGCCTTAAAACAGCACCTATAAAGCGAAGTAGAAGGAAGAACAAGCATGTGGTTGCTGCGGTAAAACTAGGGAAATGATAGAGCATGTTTTATTAAAATGGGAAGAGATCTGCCCAGCAGTCGATTTAGGCACCACTATCCTCCCTGAAGCCCTTGGATTCAGCGAGATCAGGGGAAAAGTAAACATATCCGCAATAGAGAATAGTAAGAGGCGATTGAAAGATTGGTGGAAGTAGGTAAACTACAGAAAACGGAAACGTACAAAAGCAGAGTTTGAATATTGAATATATCTTTATTTTCAACAGATTGGAGGAGGCAGGGAAGAAAAGCTGGGAGTGCAGCTTGAAATTCACCCTGCCCCCTATGATCACAAGACATGGGCAGCGCGGAGCTGCCGCGTGTTTTTGACAATACAAAAATACAGTTTTGCAAGAATGCATGAGACGCACTAAATGATGTTTCACACATCACAGCAATATATATATATATATATATATATATATATATATATATATATATATATAATGTAATATAAATGTACACAAGAAGCTATGCAATCAACTAATCTGCACTCCTGAAATAGCTGACCGTGTAAACATCAATGTTAGTCCTGCTGATTAGGCCGAGAAAATTCTTATGAGATAAGGGCACATATATCAATTCCAGATTTCTTGTAAGCATTTAAAAGCCTTAATAAGTTCACCGTTCCTTGGTTTCTTTGGTAAGTTCACTGTTGGGGGTAAGAAAATTTGGTTGTGGGAGTTCACCGCGATTTTTTTTTCTTTCTTTTTAACCTAGTTAGGATATTAGACAGTATAATACCAAGAGCTTGGTGGCGCAACCCACAGCGCCGTTTCAGAGGGGACGCTGATAACATCCATCCATCCATCGTCACAATAGCGGGTCAGAAAATTTGGTTATGGGAATTCACCGTGCGTTCATTTTTTTCGTTTTTTAACCTAGGTAGGAGATTATTTATTATTTTTTTATTTACACAATACTGCACGCAGAAATGCTGCCCAAGCAAGAGAGGGTTTACAAAAGATGCTTTTTCAACATATTTTCAAATGAAACATCAGATGTGCATTCAACAGCACATTCCGTTAAATGATTCCATCCCTCGCTCGTAAGTGGTAAAAATTATTTTAGTGCGAGCAAAGTATGACTGGACTACTTTAGAACTAAAAGTACGCGACGACCTTCCTGCAGCATGGGTAATATATGTGGCATTCGCTAAACCTGTTTGATTATGAAACAACGAGTAAAAACAATTCAGCCTGGCGATTTTACGGCGCACGTGGAGCGGATCCAATGGAAGTTGGCCTGACATGCCAGAAACTGACGTCCTTTTGTAATCGGAGCAAATAAACCGTGCAGCCAGGAGCCGAATTCGTTCAAGTTTATCAATTTCCCTATTATTGGACGCGTCCCGCAATATGGAAGCATACTCTAGGATTGGGCATATGAGGGAACGATGAGCTTGCAGCTTGACAGATGAAGGTGACTTCTTTAGCTTTCTGCGTAGAAAGCAAAGGTATTTCAAGACTTTGTTGCATATGTTGTTAATATGGGTATCCCATGTGAGGTTACTGTTAATTTTTATGCCTAAGTATTTCACAGAGTTGATAGATTCAAGGTTGCGATTGCCAATGTGGTAAGTATAGAGTAGTGGTTTTCATGTCAGTGTTATTGTCATTGACACTGTTTTGGAAAAGTTTATTTGCTTTCATGTGTCGTCGCACCAGTCCGCGAGTTTACAAAGACTATTGTTAAGTGTATCCTCGCATGAAGAACTCCTGACAACAGAATAAATGACACAGTCATCAGCAAACAAATTCACCTTGACATTAGGATCCAAATTTTTAGCAGTATCACTTACATAGATAAGAAACAGCAGGAGTCCCAACACTGACCCCTGTGGTGCACCGGATAAGACAAGCAGACTATTACATTTCACACCATCGATTTCCACAAACTGAACACGATTCGGTAAATAAGCTTGAATCCAATGCACTATATTTTCTGGTAGTCCAAGTGATTTAAGAATTCCAATTAGGTTTGCATGTGGCACAAGGTCAAATGCCTTTGACAAGTCTGGAAATACTGCGTCAATATGCAGGCGGTCATCTATGGCACTGGCAAAGTCGTGTACAATAGATAACAATTGAGTTGATGTTGAAAACTTCCTACGAAAGCCATGCTGAAAATCAACAAAACAGTTATTCGTTTCCAAGTGATTAGATATGTGATTAGCGATAATATGCTCCAAGAGCTTACAGCATGTGCTTATGAGGGAAATAGGTCTGTAATTGTTAGGAATAACTTTATCACTTGATTTATAGACCGATATTAGCTTGGCCGTGAGCCAGTATTTTGGTACTGAGCTCTGTTTAAGGGATGCATTAAAAATAATATATAGGAATTCAGAAGTTAGTTCGGAGCAGCGTCGAAGAAATTTGGCACTGTAAGAGCTTGGTGGCGCAACCCACCCCTTTTCAGAGCGGACGCTCATAACACCCAGGGTGAGACGCCGCGTTCCGAGAGGTTGGACGTGCGACGCATCGGCTCCGTCGATTTTCGACTCGAACCGCTGACCAACACATGGTACACCGCAAATGTTGCTCTTATCCGACGCCGAACATCGCAAGGATCCTGCAGACACCGACCTGAGACAGGTGGACCAATTTTCAGCGCTCTTACGCCAATCTGAAGATCTCATCATGCCGCGCTTGAGCTGACCCTAACCAGGGCTCAGCTCGGCGCAGCCGGCGTCGGAAGTTATCCGCACATGGCGACGCAGAAGATCACCGGGTACGACCCGGCATCCATGAATTGGACCGAACTCGAACATAAGCACCAAGATGAGGACATCATGCCCACCGAAAGTGAGTTTCTTCAAGCACTTGTACGCCTGCGGCAACGCAAGCAACAAGCGAACATGGCTACGAAGGGCGGCGTCGGCGCGGCGTCGCCGACGTCGGGGACTTCCCTCTGCGCCACTGCTGCAAATGAAGACGGCTCGAAACTGGCGCCCGAAACAGACACCAAGACTCCGTTCCGAAGACCTAATCGTGGTGTCGAAGCCCCGAGGCACCCTGGACCTGAGAAGGGCCTTCAAGCATAGTGACGTGGGATCGGCGGTGACCCAAAACGTGAGTGAAGTGGCCGCCGGGGATCTCAATGTGTGGCCCGTATGGGAGCAGAAGGTTATCGTGTGTGGAACCCAGAGAACACCGGTAGCTGACAAGCTGATCAAAGAATTCGACCTGTAGGTAGGGGGACACTCCTATTCCTTCCGCGGTCATCTCAAGCTGAATGGAGAGGTATGCAAGGGGTTGATCAATGTCCGCGAGGATGAAACCTCCGCCTCTCTTAAGCCCAAGCTTTACTTGAGGGAGGGCGGAATCGCTTTTGTCCGAAAATTGGGAACTAACAACGTGGCAGTGGTAACCATTGAAGGCCGAAGACTCCCCCGTTATAATTATGAATGCGTCCCGGTCAGGGAGTATAAGACCATACCCGCGTGCTACAGATACGGCACGGTGGGTCACTGCCTGGATAACTGCCCCTACACAGAAGAAGGAAGATGCGGCTTCTGTGGCGAACAAGTCGGCTCCACAACAGACGGACTCGCAGAACATTAGTGCGCATCATCCTGCATGATCTGCGGAGGAGCCCGTTTCACTGGATCCGCAGAGTGTGTAGAAAAATTCCGGAAACTTAAGCGGCCGGAATCAATGACCCAAGCAAGAGGAGCGGCCACGGCGTGAATGGGGCAGCAATGGGGAGGACAATAACCACCCTACAAAAGAAGATAGGCAAGTCCGGACAAGCACCACTGGGACAGAAGACGCAGAAGACGCAAAATGCTGTACAGTTCGAGACCGGGTTGAAGCCGCCGACTTTCAAGGATTTCCCCCTCTTGGCAACTCTTCAAGAGAGGTGAGTAACTTGGTAGAGTCGCCTCTCATTCCTGCTCTCCCCCCTCCCAATCTTCCCCAATGGAACTCGAGATGCGGAAAGAGCTAGAAGCTCTCAGGAGACAAAACGCGCAGCTTGCTAGCAGAATTCATGCACTGGAAAATGCTAGGACGAACACTCCGATTCCGGGAGGACCCATGGGTGACAAGGGGGATTCGGCATCCGTGTGCTCTGGCAGCACCGTAACGTGGGCACGCGCGTCGCCTACTAACAGCCTAGAAGCCCGGGTTACCGCCTGGGAGCAGCAAATGAAGGCCTTAACAGGACAAGTGGCTCAACTCTCAAATCTAATCAGTGAGCCAGTCCAGTCTGCCATTCAACTGCAACCACAGCAAATAACTACAATAGTCGCGCAACAGGCGACTCAAAACATCAAAACATTGATCCAAACTAACCCAAGACTCTTTCACCGCACCGGTCCCACTAGAGAGGCCGGGCGTCCGAGCAAATTTCTTCGCGTAATGGAGGACGAGGAACATGAAGAATTTGCTTATTCACTGGATACCATACAGAGTGCCGGCACGGTTATTCATAGCCAGCCAGAGTCTACTAATGCTAATCATGGCGCAGGGATCTAGAAAAAGGCGAGATAAATCAAAACACGAACCACTGTCAATCGTACAGTGCAATTGTAGGGGCTTCAAGGATCCGACTAAGCGCGCTCGTTTTCGTCTCTACTTACAAACATTGCAATCTCTAGCAGCCATCATGGCTCCACAGGAACCAGGGTCCTCAGCTAAAATTTCAGGGTACAATATATTTCAGCGAGATCCATCTACTTGCATCCTTGTAACAAAGCGTACACCGCACAAGAGGTAGACCTCGACCTACAGACAACTTATTCGTACACCATGGTCACAGTGTTACCTCTGCGACGCTCTGAACCGCAAGTATATATCCTTAACATATATTGTCCGCCCAAGCTAAAACGAATCACTTTTGCAGACATCTTCACACGGGCACTGAAGATAGCGGGTCGGGACCCCTTACTTATTGTGGGCGACTTCAATGCTCCCAGTAAGGTGGGGGGTTACAAGGAGGAGGAGGTGCGTGCTAGGAAGCTAGCGGAGCTCATTTCCACGCTAGGCAATAACCCTTCAGATCGACCCAGCACAACCAACACGTGTTGGAAACTCCGTGACTCAGGACACTTGTCCCGATCTCACGCTTTCCAAACATATACAACACGTTGAGTCGTACAACACCGAAGACACGCTAGGAAGCGATCACTGCATCCTTAACACTTTAATTCATACCCGACCCCTAAAAAGGCCAATAACTCAGGTGAAATCGCCAGACTGGACTGCTTTCCGTAAGTCCTTACCGCAGACCAGTCTTCTCAAAGAAGGGTAGAGCTCGTGGGCTCAAAATCTCATGACAGCGCTCAAGAAACATGTGACATGCATACAGATTGCGGAGGTCTGTCCAGCGGTGGATAATCATTTACTCCATCTCTGGGAAATTCGCCGCAGTCTCACGAAAAGATGGAAACGGCAAAAACACAACAAAAGACTGAAAAGACGTGTAACAGACCTGACTCAGCAGGCTGCCGGGTATGCCTCTCAATTAGCTGATTCCTACTGGGTTGATCGCTGCAACACGGCAGCCCGACAGATGTCAGGGAAGAATATATGGAAGCTCTTCCGCAGCTTGATTGATCTCGCTCAATCGCGAGGAGAAACACAGAAACACTTACAACGTGCTTGACACAATTTCCAGGGCACAACAACACAACTGGCAGAGACTTTAAGGGAAAAGTATCTCTGCACCAAACACGACCCTCGAGGTCAGGAATATCTCTATGCAGGCAGAGATAATCCAGAGATGGATCAGTCGTTCAAACTTTACGACCTCAAGGCAGCCTTAGCCAAAATGAAGAGAGGCACTGCGCCCGGTCGGAACAAGGTCACAGAGAAACTGCTGGCCAACCTGCCAGATCGCGCGTATGAAGCCCTTTTTGACTACATTTCATTTAATTTCATTTTATAACCTTAAAGGCTCCAATAAATGGAGCGTTACATAAGGGGTGGCAAGAATTAAAATACATAGTCACAATAACAGGAAGTTTTTTATATTTTCGATGAACTTGGATGGGCACATAATGACAGCAATGTCGTTAGAAAGGCCGTTCCAGTCTGCAGCTGTGCGAAGAAAAAAAGAATTTGAAAACGTGACAGTGCGTGAGCGTGGACGGGCAACCTGTAGCTGATGGCTGGTGCGGTGAGATATACGTGTAGGAGGAAGGATATAAGGTGCGATGCGCATAGGGCTATGAAAGAATTTGTGAAATAAAGATAGGCTGGCAATGCGACGACGGAGCGATAAGGGGGATAATGCGGATGCAGTTTTTAAGGCGGAAACGCTGATGTCAAAGGAATATGACGAGTGGATGAAACGAGCGGCGTGATTTTGCACAGATTCAAGATCAATAATTAGGTATGCCTGATGAGGATTCCAAATAGGCGATGCATATTCTAGTTTTGACCTGACAAATGATTTGTAGGCTAACAATTTTATATGTTGAGGAGCATGATGCAGATGGAGTTTTAGAAATCTCAACGTCCTGTTGGCGGATGATATTAGGTTAGTAACATGAGGATTCCAGGAAAGATCACTCGAAAGTGTTACTCCTAAATACTTGTATGAATGAACTAGTTCTACCGGAACTTCAGATATTACATAAGGAAATAGGAGAGAATTACGGCGACGGTGAATGGACAAATACTTACACTTACGCGGGTTAAGTTTCATTAGCCACTCGTTACACCAGTCCTGGACTGCATTAAGATTCCTTTGAAGAGAAGATTGGTCAGCGGTGGAAGTAATAACACGATATATCACACAGTCATCCGCGAACATACGTATGCTAGATGTTACGTTTAATGGTAAATCATTTATGCATATTAGGAAAAGTAGCGGGCCGAGCACGGATCCTTGTGGGACGCCTGATGTTACAGAGACTGAATTAGAATTCCTATTATTAATGGTGACGAATTGTGAACGATTAGTCAAGAATTCTTCAATCCACTTCAGTATATTAGGGTCAAAATTTAAGCGGGAAAGCTTTATAAGAAGGCGTTTATGGGGCACTTTGTCAAAGGCTTTAGCAAAATCTAAAAATATTACTTCAGACTGAAGATTACAATCAAGGTTAGAGTGCAGATCGTGTAAGAAAGCGGCAAGCTGAGTCTCGCAGGAGTAACCACGGCGAAACTCGTGCTGGGCAGGATTGAAAAAGTTATTCGAGTCGAGAAATGCCATGATGTGAGTATAGATAACGTGTTCCATGATTTTGCAGGGAATACTAGTTAGAGAAATGGGACGGTAATTTAGAGGTGAGTTCTTGTTACCTGATTTGTGGACTGGAACGACGTTCCCTTGATTCCATTCTTTGGGCAGTTGGCCTGTGAGGAGTGACTGAGTGAATAACATGCACAACAGAGATGAACATGTATCTTTAGTGTTCTGCAGAACCTTAGCGCTGATGTTGTCAATTCCAGCAGAGGATGAAAGCTTTAAGTTTTCAATTAGGGACAAAATCCCTTATGAAGAAAATACAAGTGAAGGCATTGTCTCCTGAATAATTGCGGGGTTTGGAGAAATAACCGGATCGGTTTCATTAGTAAACGCGGATGAAAAAGCTGCGTTAAAAATGTTGGCGCATTCGGATTCACAGATAGTTTCACCTGA
Source organism: Dermacentor albipictus (assembly GCF_038994185.2). NCBI lineage: Eukaryota > Metazoa > Arthropoda > Arachnida > Ixodida > Ixodidae > Dermacentor > Dermacentor albipictus. The sequence goes on along the minus strand of NC_091826.1, from coordinate 2,039,561 downwards.
TGCATCGGTGAGGGAAATTGTGCGTGTATTCTGGGGATTAATGACTTGCCAGAACCTACGGGGGTTAGTAGACAACATGTTTGGCAGGTCATAATGAAAGAAAGAGTGCTTGGCTTCTCGCACATCTTGTAGGTAAATTTTTTTCAGCTGCATAATACTTGTCCCAAGCGTTCTGACTAGGCCGCAACTTGGCTGAACGAAAAAGACGCTTCTTTTTGTTTTCAAGGCGTTTGAGTGTGTTTGTGAACCAAGGGTTTAGGGGGTTAGTTCTTATATTTATGCTCGGAATAAACCTGTCAGCCAAGCCTTCAATTCTTATCTTAAACAAGTGCCAGTTATTGTGGATAGTTCTTTGATTAAAGTCAGACTGAAAACGGGGTAAGAATGTGCGAAGTTCATTATTTATGGCAGTATAGTTTCCTTTATCATAAAGCCGGATGGTACGTTTGCTAGTGGTCCGTGAAAATGGTTTAATCGTGAAGTCGGCTTGTATGACTTGGTGATCGCTGACGCCTGGTAGATGCGTGATGGAATGAACGTATTCCGGATTATCCGTTAATATTAGGTCTAGAATGTTAGCGCAGTCCTCAGTTACACGGGTTGGCTCCGATATAATTTGAAGAAGATTAAAATTAAGGCAAACATCAAGAAATTCGTTAGCATCTCTGTTACCTGTGGTAGTTAGATTATGCCAATCAATACTCGGGAAATTGAAGTCTCCAAATAAGTGTACAGGTGTTTGAATGCTTCGTTTTAATTTCATTTATTGCATTATTCAGTTTTGTGGGGAAATCCGGACTGTTCGAAGGCCTGTAGCAAACGCCAATCAAAACGGACTGAGGTGAAGCGTGACATAAGACTCATAACATTTCTGTCTGATGAAATATTAATGGTTGTACATGATAGTTCATTGTCTGGTTGCAATCAGTACTCCCCCTCCCCTCCTGTCTGGGCTATCCTTGCGGAAGACACGGAAATTAGGCAAGTCGGCAAGGACTTCACTATCACAGATGTCGCTGGTTAGCCACGTTTCCGTCAAGATTAGTAGGTTGCTGGCGGAAGATGAGACGATATTTGAAATAATGTCGCGTTTTGAAATGAAGCTGCGCACGTTAGAAAAAATAGCTGACAATGAAAGTGCTTGTTGTTGAACATGCTTAGAATGGCCTGTCGATTGACGGTGAGATGATTGCTATTTCACTTCTTTTACTGTTTGTGAAGCTTCATCGAATGTATAGCGTTTCGGACCGATGTGCAAAGTTTTGAAGCGCAGGGAGAACTTATCGGATACCGATCTGGCATAGGATACAAGATTTTTGCGAGTGTTACGGACAGAAGCGGAAAAGTCTTCGCCAATGCTGTAGTTCGTGCCTTTAAGTTTATAACCACATGATAGAATGCGTTCTTTAGTTTTGGACGATGTGAATTTTACTATGATAGGCCTGGTACGATTAGGTGAGTGACGCCCGAGACGGTGAGCACGCTCTATTAAATGAGGGTCGATGTCAAAGCCTAGTTGTTGAGAGCAATGGCGAATGACAGTTTGTTCTGAGTCTGCAAAGGTTTCAGCGGGGTTAGTGTCCGAAACATTTTAAAAAATGAGATTGTTACGACGGGAGTGATTTTCTGCGTCGTCCACTCGTGCTTCCAGTTTGTCGACCTTGCAGGTAAGTTCGGTTGTTAAAGTTTTCAGGGTGTCTATTTCAGAGTGGAGAGCAGAAAGGGTAGTGTAGTGGGATTGTAAATCAGACAATAACGCGGTTTGCCCGGCAGTTAGTTTCTGGAGCTCGGCAAGTACGGTGTCGAAACGGTCGGGGCCTGGGTTAGTTTCTACGTCACCCGACAATAGCAAGAGAATACGAATAACATGCGAACATTCGGCAACAATACAGGCACAGCACTGAGGGCTCGGTAGCTGCATCAGGAAAAGGTTAGTACTTTTTTTACCGAACAGAGAAAATTTATTACCAACCTGCATCATGAAAAGCAGCGGATTAGTAGACTGCACTGTCGCGCAGCTACCGGGCCCACAGAGCGGTGGCGATGAGCGCACGGGTTTTGTAGCAGCAGCGGATGATGTTCCTGGCGATGGGGTTGTCCATTGATCCGAGATGCGGTAGACTGATGGCAGTGATGGCACATGCAGCACTGATGACGTTGCGGGTTGATCCAAGATGTGTTGATTGTGGTAGGGCAGGTTCACGTACGGAAGGCACAGATCCACGGGAGGCAGACGGTGGAACGGTTAGAAGTAGGCGGACGGCGAGAGCAAACACCTGCATCATGAAAAGCAGCGGATTAGTATACTGCAATGTCGCGCAGCTACCGGGCCCACACGGTAGCTGCGCTTTTCGATTAATTCCATATGGAAAGGGGAGACTCGCATATCCCTCGATGGGAAAACATCCCGTGTCACTTTCATTCCTAAAGCAGGAAAGGAAATTAACACGGACAACCTGAGACCTATCTCGCTCACATCGTGTGTAGGCAAACTAATGGAGACGATGGGGCGAGATAGGCTCTCAGAATATTTGGAAAAGCGTAACACTTTTGCAGACACCATGTTCAGCTTTCGCCCACACAAATTGGCACAAGACATTATTACAACTGAATCACGACATACTACAGCCAACGGAACACCCTCACAACGACAAAGTTGTCCTGGCCTTTTAAAGCCGCGTTTACATGAATGCGACAGTATCGCATCGCATCGCATTTCTAGCGCATCGCATTCATGTAAGCAGCGGTAATGCGCTAGGAAGGCGCATCGCATTAATGCGCCACGCGAGAGGTAGATTTATGGGCGCGAGTCGACTCTCGCGGAGCATGTAAACGCAGGATCGTTGCATTAGGAATTATGGGAAGGAATTAGCTGCTGGACTGCCGCGCTGGTGAAGCTGCCAGACAGCAGCGCCCAAAGCAGAAGCAAAATGGCGTCCCCCACAGCAACTTCGCTCGCACGCAGCGTGCTCTACGCGAAATTATTTCTCGGCACTCAGCCACCAACGTGCACTCGGCCCACTACCGGAAACCAGTAAGTCGGTTGCACTTCCCTGATATGACTCTGTGTGGCACTACGTTCTCGCGTGAGTTAATGCGCTACATGTAAACGGCTTCGCGTCGCCTTTCCCAAATGCGCTTGGAAATTCGATGCGCCACTGTTGCATTCATGTAAACGGGGCTATAGATCTAAAGGCAGCTTTCGACAACGTTAAACACAACACTATCTTAGCACACCTCAGTGAGACCCACTGTGGCAAAAACACATTTAATTATATCAAGGATTTTTGACGGATCGAGCCGCACTCGTCGGAATCCAATACACTGAATATGGACCCTACGAAATGGGTACTAGGGGGACTTCACAAGGCGCTGTGCTTTCCCCTCTGCTATTTAACCTTGATATGGTGCATCTCCCAGCCCACCTAAACCGTATTGAAGGCGTGCGGTACACGCTATACGCCGATGATATCGCCATCTGGGCCACAGAGGGGAACGTAGGGCATATGGAGGAAAACCTGCAAGCAGCCGCTGTTAGGGTTGGCGTCTGACACCACATGTTGGAAGGAATTTCAACCGACCATCTCACCCTGCCTCGTCAAAATGAGGTGTGACTTCGCCTGCTATTGTGGGCGTCCTGGTACACGTGCAGAAAGAACTTTCACCCGACCTTTTACCAGGCCTCCTAGAAATGAAGCGTGGCTTTCTAATACACCATGACCGTTTGAGTATCTGCCTTTCTGCCGGAAGCCTCGCAGTGTACAGGCCTCTTTTGTGTGTGTACGTGTGTGTGGGTGTGCGAGTTTAGAGAGACCTTTTCTCGAATTGGACCTAGAGGAGAACTTCCACGAACCCGCAACGCGCAGAAGAGGCGGTCAGGCGTCTACAATTCCAGGAGGCGGGACGACTTCTTCCTTTCAGCAGGCTCGGTATAACCAGAGGAGGAGGGGCCCTCTTTCTGCGCCGGTCACGTGACGTCGACGGAAGCAAGATCCCGCTCACGGTTGTAGAGAGCCTATTTAAGGGGCTCCGAAATGTACTTTTGCCACTTCATGCTCTTCTCATTTTCTTTCATCTACCTTTCAATAAACCGTCTAAGTTTCGCACTAGAAATCGTCTCGCCCTTGCTTGGTCACCAAGGTCTACCGGACTCCTGCAGCCCGCCGACAACGCCACGCTCCCAATAATTAACGTCGGTCGAGCTTCGTTAGGCAGTCGCCGCTACTTCTCGGTAGCAGTACGATACGCTAACCTGGAGTACGCAACGCCGCCCACGTAGTGGATCGCTACGCAGAGCGCTGTGGACTCCAGTGTGCACCAAACAAATCACAATTTGTGCACCTTAGACCAACACCTAAGGACACTACACAAGTACGTCTCTCTTTGGCTAGTGCCCCATACATGCGGCCAAGGAGCTCCGAATTCTCGGACTCTTTATCCGCAATCAAAGAGTGGACACAACACTAGAAAAGCTCCGTAAGGTTGCGGACCAAGTGGGCCGAATGGTCCGGCGTGTCTCGAACAAGAGGGGGATTACGAAGCAGGGACGCTGTGCGGCTAGCTCATGCTTTCGTAACCAGCCGAATTGTATATTCGGTCCCCTATCTCCATCTGCGGAAACATGATGAAGCTAAACTCGAGGTCATCCTCCGCAAAGTGATGAAGAGGCCCCTTGGCCTCCCTGTCGCAACTTCGAACTCGAGACTTCTCGCTTTGGGAGTAGTGCACAACTTTCAGGACCTCAAGGAAGCCCACCTTACGAGGCAATACACACGTCTAGCTCATACGAAGTCGGGACGGCATTTGCTGGACCGGTTCCACTTGTAATACAGCTTTCACATTCAGGAGTGGGTCGGAGTGCCCGAACTCTGGAGGCGCGCCATCAGAGTTCGACCCCTCCCCATAAAGATGGATAGGGGAGACCACAGAGGGCGGACGCCTTGCAACGCAACTATGGCAATAAACGCAGAGTCTTCTACGTGGATGTGGCCGGTCCATGCCGCGGGGGGGTTGTATACGGCAGCGGTCATCCACGAGGAAAAGCAAGTAGATGGGCTCACTTTCAAAGCTTCGGGCTCAACGCAAGCAGAAGAAGTAGCTATTGCCCTAGCTGCCTCTGACCCCCGGTCTCAATATATCATAACCGACTCGCGCGGGGCTTGTCGAAATTATGAAGCTGGTTGGGTCACCCCACTAGCGGAACGAATATTGGAGAACTATAGTAACGGGAGAATTGATCCTACCCCCATTGCCCGGTCTAGACTCCGAGCCACCAGGGCCTAGCATGGAATAGAGCCGCCAACACGGCGGCCCGAGCACTCATCTACCGCGCGTCCCAGTTAGATCATTAGTACCTGGAATCCGAAGGCAGCTAGCTCTCTTGTTACATTGAAAGATATCACGACTTTTCACAAAGATAGGCATCGCCAATACCCAACTCCTGTAAAAGGGGCTTGGCAAGGCTAATGAAGGAATCTTGATCCGACTTTTCAGTAACAATTTATTGTGCCCGGCGATCTCGAAACATTTCGATTGTTCCTTCACCGGGAAGTGCCATTACTGTGGGGAAGTGTGTGACACCTACCACATGGCTTGGGCTTGTCAGCTAAATTCAGCTCTTTCCCTCAACCCTAACCCAACCCGAAAGGAGTGGTAGGCGACGCTGCTCGGTTGCTCGGCCCTTCAGGGCCAGAAGGCCTTGGTTCAGATGGCTAAGCTGGCGGCTCGTGCCAAGGGAGTCCCAGAATAGGGACTCCACCCATTGCGGAGCCTTTCAAGGGCCCCACCTCTCTTTTTGTTTTCAATAAAGGCTTTCAAGCAAGCAAGCATAACATCCATTCCGCTCCACTACGCTAAACATATAACTAAAACGTGCAAATCGCCGGCTGCTCCGCTGTGACTTAGCGGGGCAACTCAGTGCGGAGAGTACTGTGAAGACGCTCAACGAAAACACTCTAATGAAACATACTCGATGATCGTAACAGCGTGGGTGCCGTTCTGCTACGATAGAAGTTGTGCTGTTATACATTGAGAAGCTTTTGAACTGTTCACTGTAGATTACATTGCGTGACTACTTGGTTCGGTGGACGTGCTTTCCACCCATGGATAAAATAGTTTCGGTTAGTAATAACAGCATACCTTACAGTGCAAATTACACTTGTCCAGCAAGGCAACTGTTTACTAACTGCGCGAACGTCCGAAGCAGTGGTAGATGCTGGATTATAGATATATTTGTTCTATATAGAGCATGGCCCAACCATGCGACATCAACGTTTATAGATCAATAAACGTTGTGCGGCTTGACCATGCGAGGTCGTATTTAGGCGTTAGCCCGTTCTTTCTTTTTTTTTGAGAAAGAGGAGGATAACAGCATTTCATTTTTTTTTTCCGGTTGTGTTCGTCCAGTTCTCCACGACGCACTCACCCGTATTACGGAAATATTGTCCTTCAAGATAGCCGTCGCATTATTTTTATGCGATTCTTCTCGTATATTACGGCTTTACTGGCCGAAAAAAGGCAATGCCGAAGCACATAGCTTACATGTATGTATCCTGCTGGTTCATCAACCGTAGTGATCGCTGTGTTGAGCACCGCCATCTGCCTCGTGCAGGAAGGTTACCGTAGAAATATAGTGATTTCAAGTCTACTAGACTTGAAACACGCGAGAACGATGCCTGGTGTATCACTAATATTTTATAGCGTCTGGCACTTAGGTGTTTCGTGGTTGCTTTAGGTTGGCCGTACACGATCATGCGCTGTTATGTTTCAATTCCTGCGCCAAGCGATCACATAGTTGAGCATATTTTCAGTTTCCAGCCAAAACACAGATGCCGGTTCTCTTGGTTGAAGTAAAACCGATACACCCAAAATAGTTCACAACACATACAAACACCGACATTGCGCGTCCCATGTTTGCATCCCGAAGGGATTTTTCCGCATGCCGTAGTAGTTACCGATGCACCGAAAGGCTGGTTCGCCGACGACCTTGTATGAACGGACATTGTGTAAATTGCACAAGTACGAGCTGAAACATCTCCAAATCGTTCCGCAGCACGCAACAGCAATGCTTTCTCAAGCATAGCAATGCCGGATCGCACAGGCCAGAGAGGAGGAGGAAAGACTCGCCCTTTCTTCCTCGCCCGATGAAAGTGTCCATAGAGCGGCGGCCACGTGGACAAAGGCGAAAGCAGAGCTCGTGAACTTGTCACGAGAAGAAGAGCTCATTTCTATTTGTAATAACGCGCCGACATTTCCACGGCAGCGCTGCGACTGACCGGCAATTTCTTTCACGCTCGCCCCGAGCCTACGGATAAACGGCGCGCCTGTTTATATTTACGCTGCGATGAGGCCGACAGCGCTCTGAGGGATCGGCGCGTGTAAATTTAATGCTCCCGTGTGGCCGCACGAGGGGCCATTGTGAGGAGCCCGCAGTGCGTCGGCCGCAAATTCCACCGTTTTGTTTGAGTGGCCTCGCACGAGATGCCCGTCGCTGCTATTAAGTGTCATGGCTACTCTGCAGGCAGATATCAGGTAGCTTTAAAATATAGTTTGTCGCCTTGCGTTCGTCAAACGTAAGCACCTCTGCGGGCAGTTACGGTGCGCGTCCTCTCAAGTGTTTTTTTTTTTACCGTACGGAAACAAAAACGTAAAGAAGACGTTATAAAACAGGGTGCCATCTGGTGCCACGTGCCAAACGTATCCAAGCCAAGACGATCCATTAGCAAGCATCCTGCTGTTGCTATATGGATGCGTCTCGTTAGGCCTACGGGCGCTAGAGTCGCCGAACGATCTCAGAAAATGGATGCGCTGTGCATTCATAACTAACATCTCAGGTGAATTTAGAGAAAGCGAAAGCTCATCACAGTAGTTACTGACGAGCAACGCGAGTGAGAGCGTAGTCATCAGGAGAATTCACACTGAAGCGCGAGCCATGGGTGGCGCCATTTTCGACAATGCTATTTCTTAGCGTCCGTAAACATTACGAACGCACGTGAACCACAGAAAACTAACAACGTTCGGAGCACACGCAGTGAGCACAACGCTATTCCTGTACGTACGTAATGCGCTTACGTTTCGTTGCAAACGCTATTTGAAAACTGCCTGTTGACAAGATTTGTAGCTGGCATGAAACGTGGGCAATGTATTTGAGAGCAGAAAAACGTTAACACATTCAGTTCACGAGCAGGAGTAAAATACTTGCTGAATCATAATTCCTAAACAGCAAATTAGTAACAAGTGTTGATTGAGTAAAATACGGTATTACTCTCACCCCTCCTATAGCTGTAACTGTTCGCACAGATGATTTTTTCAAAGAAACTTCAAGAACCCCCCTCGCGTCTTGGAAGAAACTATTTATTTTACCAATATAAAGACGGATTTTGGAGTATTTGTGCGTTACCTGGGAATTTCTTCACAACAAAATTAAAGCATCAATAGAGAAGAGTGCAGAAACGTGCGATGAGCGGTGTAATTGAAACGACAGAAGATCCGGGAGAGGCCTGGCTGGAAAACGTTGTACCCAAGAACAATAATTAAGGTTAACAATACTCACAATGATCGCATCGGTATCTATAAATCTATGTTTCTGCTTCCTCCGCATTGCATATCTAAGCGTAAATGCAGTAGTAAAATAGTAGGCGGATATACCTGTATTCTAGAAGAGTTGACTGTTGGGCTAGTTGGTCGTCAATATTTGAAGCAGTAGCTTAGCGCAAATAAAACCATGGACACAAGGAAGACAGACAAGGACAAGCGCTACTCACAACTGTTTAATGGAAGGAAGAATAGTGCATATATATATCCTCTTGTCACGCATGCGCCTACCAAGCAGAAGAGAAGCCGGTACATGCACATCAAAGGCGGTTGCGTAAGAAGTTAAATTCCCTTGCACCCTTGTGGGCAGCTCTACATTGGTCAAACTGAGCGTTGTGTGAATGACCGTTTAAGGGAACATGCGCAAAAACTAAAGAAAAAAGAGGATAAGGGCGCACATTTGGTAGCTCATGTTACCGCGTGTGGTTGCGACGCTCGATTTTATGCGACAGCTATGCTTGGCAGGAGCGGCAATGCGTCTTCCAGGCTCGCTCTTGAGGCCTTCTTTATCAAGAAGAATAGAGATAGATGTGTGAGTGAGCCTTCCATCACATTACTGGATGCCGAATTTAACTTCTTGCACAACCGCCTTTGATGTGCATGTACCGACTTCTCTTCTGCTTGGTAGGCGCATGCGTGACAAGAGGATATATATATATGCACTATCCTTCCTTCCATTAAACAGTTGTGAGTAGCGCTTGTCCTTGTCTGTCTTCCTTGTGTCCGTGGTTTTATTTGCGCTAAGCTACTCCTTCAAAAATACCTGTATTCGTTTTTCCTAACACAATTGGCGAACGGAATGAGCGCTGTGGTGTGCATTTATGAACGCCTAACTCCTTAGGTGATATTGGTAGCAAGATGCGAACCTGGTACCCAGTTCGCTGTTACCCTGCAGTACCTTGTTAACCTGTTATACCTTGTACGCTGCTTCAGTGAAGCAGCGTTCGCGTGCCTGTCATACGGAGCTGAGCGCTGGTCCGTAGGTGAAGTTTGCATCAATTGCCTTTCATAGAGAGCTGAGCGCTGGTGTAACATCTTTTCCATCGTGGTGGCTTCGGTTAAGAATTCAGCCATGGTCTTCTGCGGGCTTCGAACAAGGCCAGCAAATAGCTGTTCCTTAACTCCCTGCATGCCGCATTCCTGATTCTATTTGCAATTACCTTAAAAAATACCTTACAAAGTATTTACTAAGGTAATTGCAAATAGAATCAGGAGCACTTTAGACTTCCGTCAACCAAACGACCAGGCAGGATTCCGTAAAGGCTACTCAACCATAGACCATATTCACATTATCAATCAGGTGATAGAGAAATGTGCGGAATATAACCAACCCTTATATATAGCTTTCATTGATTACGAGAAAGCGTTTGATTCAGTCAAAACCTCAGCAGTCATGGAGGCATTGCGGAATCAGGGTGTAGACGAGCCGTATTTAAAAATACTGAAAGATATCTATAGCGGCTTCACAGCCACCGTAGCCCAACATAAAGAAAGCAACAAAATCCCAATAAAGAAAGGCGTCAGGCAGGGAGATACGATCTCTCCAATGCTATTCACAGCGTGTTTACAGAGGTATTCAGAGACCTGGATTGGGAAGAATTGGGGATAAGAGTTAATGGAGAATACCTTAGTAACTTGAGATTCGCTGATGATATTGCCTTGCTTAGTAACTCAGGGGACCAATTGCAATGTATGCTCACTGACCTGGAGAGGCAAAGCAGAAGGGTGGGTCTTAGAATTAATCTGCAGAAAACTAAAGTAATGTGTACCAGTCTCGGAAGAGAACAGCAGTTTACGATAGGTAGCGACGCACTGGAAGTGGTGAGGGAATACATCTACTTAGGACAGGTAGTGACCGCGGATACAGATCATGAGACGGAAATAATCAGAAGAATAAGAATGGGCTGGGGTGCTTTTGGCAGGCATTCTGAGATCACGAACAGCAGGTTGCCATTATCCCACAAGAGAAAAGTGTATAATAGCTGTGTCTTACCAGTACTCACCTACGGGGCAGAAACCTGGAGGCTTACTAAGAGGGTTCTGCTTAAATTGAGGACGACGCAACGAGCTATGGAAAGAAGAATGATGGGTGTAACGTTAAGGAATAAGAAAAGAGCAGATTGGGTGAGGGAACAAACGCGAGTTAATGACATCTTAGTTGAAATCAACAAAAAGAAATGGGCATGGACTGGACATGTAATGAGGAGGGAAGATAACCGATGGTCATTAAGGGTTACGGTCTGGATTCCAAGGGAAGGGAAGCGTAGCAGGGGGCGGCATAAAGTTAGATGGGCGGATGACATTAAGAAGTTTACAGGGACAACAGGACAACATGACCACTATTAGTACATAACCAGGGTAGTTGGAGAAGTATGGGAGATGCCTTTGCCCTGCAGTGGGCGTAACCAGGCTGATGATGATGATGAACTCCCCACATTAGATGACGCAGCTTCGTTTCCTCGGACATGGTTGGGTGCACCCGACGGAAGAGGCGCGTCATATCCTCGACGTACGATGTCACGCTCTCGTTCGGCCGATGAATGCGGGATTGCAGCGCCCGTTCGGCTCGTTCGGGGCCATCAGCATTTGTGTAGGTCTCCAGCAAGGCACGACGGAACTCGAGCCACGATTTGATGAGCCCTTTTCGCTTCTCGTACCAATTGCGGGCACCGTCCTCCAAGCTGAAGTAGACGTTCCTCAACTTCCCCGCATCGCTCCATTCGTTTATCTCGGCAACGCGCTCAAAATGAACTAACCAGTCTTCTACATCCTCGAAGATGTCCCTGGGAAACACTTTAGGCACTCGGAGATACTGCAGCAGGTACTGAGTTGCCGTTATGACCGTACTTGCCTAATGGTCGGTAGGAATGTCGACGTTCCTTCCATATCGGTCCGTGGGGGCGTCGATGTTGTTGCGGAGAAACGATCAAGATCCGGAGGAAATCCTCGGATTCTCCTGCTGGCCCGGTGAATAGGTGTGTTCATCAGTAGAGGACTGGTACTCCTGCTACCAGGAGAGGTTTGGGGCATTGGATGAACCGTACTCCGCGCCTCCACAAGTTTTGTCACGAAAAGACAATGGAAGGTGTACCCGGCGTCGGCGAGGCAGAGTTGTACAAGATGGCGTGCAATAACTCTAGCCAGCGTCCTTAGCTTCTACTTCTTCTCCTTCAGCGCCAGGGCCCTTGCGCCATTAAAAACCACATATCATCCTCATCATCCTTGAGCGCCAGTCCCAACAACTTTCTCAGCGCTGGCTCATGACAACTAGCGGCAATATTTTAGTTGATTAATAAATTGAGACTGATTATGTAATTACGCGAATGAAAGAAATAATTTGAGTATCTCCAAGCGTCGGCAAACAAACATTCGCATATTTTTACTTTGACTAAACTTAGCTGGGACACACTCTGAGCACTTCATTTCGGGATGAAAAAAAAATGAAGCTAGCACTATTTCTTTCATGAGGGCATGAGGGCACCACATTCACAAGTCCAATGTTAAAACCTACGTGAGCTTTGCTCCCTTGCGAGCAGACTTGCGCATTCAATGCCGGTTCTCGCCGCAGGAACGGAGCATAAATATGCATTCGCGTAACCAAATAAAATTGGATTATACGGGCCGTAAACTCGTCAAAATGCCCACATCATTGAAAACGCACAAAGTTGTCGCAAAAATCACCGAGCAAAACACGCATCTATACAAACAGCCAAAACGCGTGAACAGCTGCGGACAGTGCTTCGCCGCCCCGTACGCACCGTGCCGACCGAGTAAAGTGCGACAGCAGCGCCACGAGATGCGAGGATCGGTGGTGGGTCCAGGCAGTCACAGGAGTTTGAAGTCTGAACCTAGTCTAGCAGCGTTGCTCCAGATAGTACTCGTAGCCGCCCGTCCGCGGCAGCGGCTGCGCCCGCATGGGGGGGAGAAAAAAAATATGGCTGTGGCTTAGGTAAGGTTAAGCCCAGGATGCGAAGCATACTAGCCTTTATTTTAGTTGTTGAACCACTGTTTAGCCTGGTGAACTGCTGTTGCTTGGCTATATTTGGTTCGGCTAGACGAAGAAACAACTCATGCGTTACTCTGCTTCGCCTTCAAGAGTGGAACGCGACAGCATTCACGTCCACCCGCCAGCGACTACGCGCCCCGCATTGGACGCGGTGAGCGTCGAGCAACGCAGCGTTCGGCGCGGCAACGAAATGTGCGCCTGAGCAAGCGACGCACGCCTGAGCCTCAGAAACAGCTCGTTTCTAAGGCAACACCGCATTCACTAGAGGCGCTTTTGTACCGCTTTGAAGTATCGTACTCGTGGCTCAGTGGTAGCGTCTCCGTCTCACGCTCCGGAGACCCTGGTTCGATTCCCACCCAGCCCATCTTGCAAGAGTTGAGCCAAAGCCACTTCTCCTCTGTCGTGACGTCACGGTGTCACGTGGTATTCAAGGCGACACCGCCGCGCCTGAGGAGCTGGGTTGAGCTCTCGTAATATGCTACGCATAAAAACAACCACAAAGCTCCCCTTCGTGCATAGCGCACGCCGCGAGCGTTTCGAGGAAAACATTACGGTTACATTAGCTGCAGTTGCCGGGAAGCGTGAGAAGCAATTTTAATGATATCGCGTTCCACTCTTGGAGGACGCTTAAGCTACGCCTTTAAGTTTTCTTTCTGTACAAATACCTCAACTCTCTCGCAACCCATTTATTTTCTTTCATATTGCTCAGTCGTTCTTAAAATCAGCTTTACTTTGAGGTTATCTCACGTCAAAGTTTGTCCAGCCCATATCACCACATACAGCTTCATTTGTAATATTCCCGTGAGCGCCCAACGGGAGGCGTCCCATTGACCTTTGGTTGCAATCGAGTCCTGATTGAACCCCTTCAAGCAGCAAACAACCGCATTTCCAAATTTTAGCCCTGGAAACATTACACCTCACCATATACCCCGGAGCACCTGGTACCTACTGTTTCCCCATAGCACTCTGTGTTTCATTATGGCCGCATTGATCGTTCCCTCAGCTGTTATTTTTTCCTGTGTTTTCATATATCCATTGTCTTCGTTTATTCATGTACCAGGGTATTTGTATTCTTTTACCCGGGCTATTTCATGGCTTTTTATTGACGCTGTCTATCAGCTGTTTTCATTGAATACCATAAAACCTTATCTTTTAACGCTAGATTTCCATCCTAAGCTTTCACCTTCCTGACCGCAGATATTAGCCAGATGTTGCATATCACTTTGCCTGCTAGCAACACAATGTAGTCCGCATAAAACAAATTTGGAAGCGACTGCTCTCCTATTGTGCCCGCCTGTTCGCATGAGATTCAACCCGGTATTGATTCATTCTAGCGCTCTTTCCATCCTTACCATGTATAACATAAACAGCAGCGGGAATAAAGGGCACCCCTGTCGCAGTCACTTGGTGATATCAACTTTCTCCGCGCTCCTCATCCCTCTGGAAACGCTGCACCATCTACCTAGTTGTGCCGCCGCGAAGTCCACGCGAAGTCATTTGCGTGGCCTTCGAGATCGTGCTAGTGGTGCGCCGTTGTATAGGAGCCATGCACTGTTAGTGTACTGCAGCTCAGCAGCTTCTCTCCTCCGCTCCGACGATGATTTTATTGGCGTACGCTTTGGAACGGGGCTGTGATAAACAGTCACCTAGCTTTCTCATCGCTCGTCGGCCCTCAAAGCTTTGACGGCACTGTTGTCTTTCTTGAGGGCGGCTGGCCTATGTGAATATGTTTGACTATCTCATGCCACCCACGTGCGTGCGCGAGCCTACCGTGGTTTTCCTCCCCCCTCTCCTTCCTTTATCTACCTTATCTTTCTGTTCCATCTTTCTCCTCCCCCAGAGTAGGGTAGCCAACCAGGCGCATTTGTGGTTAACATCCCTGCCTTCTCTCTTTATTACCTCCTCCTCCTACTACTACATCTATCGCAGTCTAGCATTTGGCCTATCCTTGATCTTTCCTTTCTTCATTAATGAAACCTTTAATTCTATATTGCACAGTTACCCATGCCTGTAGCGACATGGGAACGACGGCGGTCGCGGGCAAACGGGAATAAGTTCAAGGTACGGTACGTTTCTGCTATCTCTAAATGAAAAAAAAAAACACCTTGCAAATTTATCAAGTAGATGAATTACGCAGAGCGGGCAGAAGGCAGAGCCGCACTAAAGCACACCGTAGGGTCTAGGCGACACTACGCAAGCGCAGTGTCCTCCATACTTGTGTGCCCGCCATGGTAGCTTTGTGCATAGCATTGCTCGAGGTGAGGGGTTTAATCGCGACCGTGGCAGCCGCGTTTCAACGGGGGCGAAATAAAGAGAAATCACCTCCCAAGCACTCCGTGCAGATGGTTAACCAGCAAAGCTGAAACGTGCGGCCTCGGTGTTTATCACTGGGTTAATTCTGACGGTTAGTTAAAAAAACTGCTTGATAGGCTGCTGGATCTTCAGCACGCAGTTGCTGCTTGCGCTCGGCTGCACGAGCCTGTCCTTGTGCCCGGACGGCAGCACCGGCACGGCGTAGACGACCTCGTTCCCGGTTCTGCTCGGGGCGTTGCTGATCGAAAGCTACGCTCCTCAGGAGTATCGGAGCCGGAGAGAAACTGCTGCACGCGCGCTCGGCTGCGACGCAGAGCAACGACGTCACTACTGGCGCAGCCAATCGCGCGTTTCTCTTTCTTTCATATTTCTTCGCGCATGCGCATGGGGTTGCGCCGGAGGAGTTTTGGGCGTACAGGCGATGGACGAACCAATCGGGTAGCCATATGCAGACGCGCTGTAAAAATGCTTGAGCCTTTTGGATTTAGGGACACGTTAAAAAAAACCACGGTGTCAAAATTAATCCGGAGTCCGCCGCTACGGCATGTCGCGTAATCCGACTGTGGTTTTGGCATGTACAGCCCCATAATTCAATTAAAGTTTAGTACTTATGCCATGATTCGATGTGCCACTTGAGGCAATGAATGTACTTAACCCTCGCAGAGTGTTGAGTACACCCTTCAAGCCACAACCACGCCTCAAGCAAACACTTCTCCCTGTGTGTTCTGTCTATTACACAGGCAAACAGCAGTAGTGCACGCAAAGTAACGTTTCACATCAACTCACCACTCTCGTGTTACACTCAACGTTCAAGAAATTAAGCATTCGCCGTCAACATCACCGCTAATTATCGTCAGTCAAAGCAACCAGCACCGAAAGCTTCGCTTACATCGATTCCCACAGTGCGTGGGATCTGCATAATTTTTTACAATCATTGCTCCAGGAGGGCACGTGTAACCGGCAAACGGAGGCCTCAGGAAAGCACGTGAGGTTATAATAATGCAGGCGGCGCAGGAACTCCAGGGCACCCATGGGTAGATTTTGCTGCTACTTTCTACGCCCCTTACGGTGGCGCCCTGTAGATTTAAAATGATAATAAAGGTTATGTATTTGCTGGCTGAATGTGCCGGAAGTGATTTTGGGAGCGGGAAACACGTCATAGAGGTCGGGTTTTGAGCACCGCCTGTCTATATATATGCACGACAGTTACGCGTCGCTGCGTGGCCTCCGAGATGAGATACGCCACGGGCAGCCGTTACGAGCTGTCTCACCGTAATATAAAGACTTGCTCAAGCACCCATCAACATATTCTGCAAATAAAGAGGAAGCGGAATGCAGCAACATGGAGCACTCTTGGGCCACGACAAATATGAGGTGGTGCGTGGAATCTACAAAGGGGTAATGGTGCCACCTCTCGCAGATGCTATTATGTGCTAATAGATAACGCATTTTGTCGGGGTTGGAAGGCCACCAAAGATCGGTGCAAGCCGGCTGGCTTTGGGAGCCCACGGCAAAACTACAAATGAGACAGTGCAGGATGACTTATGGGTTGGGTCTCTTTCGAAGTCGAAGAAGCTCAGAGCAAAATTGGTGTTGAAGAAAGACTCAGGAACACGAATCAAAATAAATGGGTGGCTAAAGTGCACACGTATCTGTACCTGAAAAACTTGGACGTAGAATTGAGAAATATTAGGTCAATATAGCAGGCACCCAAGTATAGGGTAATCGAAAGTATAGACAACCAGGAGTAATCAGAAAGAGAGCGAAACAGAGACAGCGAATTGAATGTAAAGAATCGAGACAAAAAAGACCATGGAGAGTTACAAGAATGGGAAGAAAGAAATTAGAAGTGATGATGTGTACGAAAATACGAAGCCTTGCTATTTGAGGCTAAGCTTTGAGAAGTGTAGCTATGCGTTGACTATAATACTCAACATGATTTAACGATTAGCGCTTGAATGTGTATGCACAGTCTGTACTTCATCCTCCTCTCACTCATTTCCCCATTGCAAGGTAGCCTACCGGGCTACCTTCCTGCTTTATGGCCCTCTCTTTCTCTCCCTCTCTACGAACACCGCGTTACAAACAAGCAGGCAGCAATGCTAATCCCCTTTACAGGCTGCGTAATGTATTCCGTGAACCAGCCTTACCGCTGTACCCATAACTATTGCGGTTGTATTGTTCGCTGCCTGCGGTGCTTGCTTTTCATCGCAAGCGTGTTCCGACCCTTGAGCTGGGCTGCTAATACCGGCGCAAGGTCGCCTTTCAGCCCCGGTGCCTGTCAGCTGTACTGGGTCCCTTTGCTCATCACAGCTCGCGCACGGCAGTGGATGCCGAGCTTTTAGATGAGAGGCACATCACTTTGTTCAACGCATGAGTTTGCGCTAGTAGGTGATAACGGAACTCGAACATCAAAACAAGCGATAAGGAACGCGAACACAAGGAAGTGTCATACAGACAGTCCTGTCTCTGTGTCTTTTCCTTGCGTTCGCATTCCGTAGCGCTTATGGTGTCCAAGTAGCTTAGTTGGGCGCAGCGTGCATGCAGTTCGTTGTGATTTCAACGGGACACCCCATCTCACGTTAAGACACCGGACAAGGTGTTCTACAGGTGGGCACAGGAAGGTACAGCCTCGCGTGAAATTTCCACAAGCAGTCATTTAAGGACCGATCCGGAGCACGGCACCTTCGTGCTGATGTGTATAATGGTGTCGGCTATAGCGCATTAATCAAACACGTGAGACTGTCACCTTTCACGCGCACACTAGGAAAGCTAGTGCCATCTCCGGACTGATTCGAACCCACAACCTTCACTTGCGTCACAGCATGCCCTCCTTCGTATACAGAACGAGAGGTGCGCGCAACAACCCCCGCCTGCCCAGACGCCGATCTATGTTTAGCGCTAGGAATGCGAGCTGAAGGGGCGGCGTTGAAGCAAAGAAAATCAGACGTGTGAGAAAGAGAACCCGCCGCCATTTTTGAGGTCAGGGTTCTGGCCCGGCCGCTGACTAATCCGCCCTCCTCGCCGCCGTTTCTGCGCGATGCGTCGGCCCGGCTCTTCGCAGTTGCTGATTAGGCCAGGCCCTTATTTGTGGAAGGCGACTTGCGCCAAGCCCTGCCGACGCGTGGAAAGCGCTCGTTTCTCTCCGAGTTTCTATATTGCCTTAGTTAAGCTTCCTTCGATTGGTACTTGTTTTTTCAACTGCGTTGCGCGTTCGTTGCACGGCGTTATAATGTGCGGTGTTCGCACGCATCAGCCTTTGCTTGTCTCCCGTTTTATGTGGCGAGCATTCTCTTCCCTGCCGTCTGCGGAGGGCTCGAAAGAGGCCTTGTGCGTATCTTCACTCGTCGACGCAGCACGGAAGGATTCGCCGCGAGAGTGACAAATAGGTCCGTTGACATCAAACAGCTTTAATCAATCGAAACGATGGCAAAAAGCGCTTATAAATTTGCCTTCATTTTTTTTTTAGGGAAAAACAAAATGGCTTGCTCCGGAAAACACTGCGGAATCTTTGACGTAGCGCAAAGTTTCTCTATGGAACCTACGGTTGTCTGGGACAGGCGTCAGGGGGAAGGGGAGAGCCCTTGAATGAATGACAGCCCTTTGTTCCGACGTTCTCAAGCCGCTCCGGCATGGGCGACGACGTCGGTCTCGCGCCACGGCGAACCCGGTTTTCTCAGTCTTCAATGTCGTTTTCACTTTCTCGTGGCAGGTGTGCTGCTGCTGCTGCTGCAAAAAAAAAAATGCGTGTCACTGTGTAGTACGTGCTGCCGCGCCGCCCAACACAGCTTCGCTGCTCCCCGCCCCCCCATTTCCACAGGGTGGAATGGAGTTGCATTTCGTTACCACTCGACTAGACGCCGCATTTTTGCACCGAAGCTGCATGAAATTTTCGTGTCGTTGGCGCGGGCAAACAAAAACTCCCCATACGTGGGCCGATCCCGGAGATAGTGTAGTGCCGGGCCGACCCGCGGCGGAGGTATCTCCCCATACGTGTGCCGATCCCGAAGATAGTGAAATGCCGGCCCGATCCGCGGCGGATGTGAAGCAGGCGTTAGGCACTCCCATACGTTGTTAGATACGGGACATTTTCCTGAGCCTCCTTCGAGTTCACCAGACGACATCGAATCGCGCCACAGCTAATTAAGGAGCGCAGAAGCACGTATACCACATTCCCGAGGAGCGGCACGTGCAAACAAGTTGGCGGCCCCCACCTCGTACGCCGCATCTGGAGCTATTCACAGCTTGAGTCTTCCCGAAAGTGTAGCGGGAGCCTGGCACGGTTCCAGGTAACGCAGGTCCCCAAAGTGTAGCAAGAGCCTGGAACTGTTCCAGGTAACATGGGTCCCGAAGCAAGACGGCTGTAATGCACCGTGAAGGCCTGGCAGCTATCCCCCCTTCCGCCTTTGTGAGGGCATTTGCAAGCCAGCGAGGCAATACCACAGGGAGAAGTAAGCCCTCGGACAATTGGGGCCCAAGGAGCGACCCTCTCCTCCGGGTGTGGCACAATCGCATGGGAGTTTACCATTGGCCGAAAATGACGACACCTGAGCGGGCTCGCCGATTGGCCGAAAATGGCGTCACCTGAGCGGGCTAGCCGAGTGGCCGAACGTGACGTGACTTCGAGACACTGAAGGGCTTAAAAGCCCGAGACCGAGAGCATTCCTAGAGCATTCCTTCATTCATCTCTTTCGAGCTTCTTGCCACGGGCCGCAGCGTCCGAGTTGCTGCCGGCCCGTAATGACTCTATGACTGTTAATTTCTTGGTCGTCTCACTGTAAATAATGTGAATAAACGTCCATTTTTTCATCCCGACATCCTCTTCAGCTCTTACATCTGGTTGAGAGCGGTAGGATCGCCTTTAAATGCAACAACGTGCGCCGATCCCGAAGATAGTGCAAGCCGGCCCGACCCGCGGCGGGGGCGAAGCAGGCGTTAAGCCCTCCACATACGTGGGCCGATGCCGAAGATACTGCAATTCCGGGCCGACCCGCGGCGGAGGTGATGCAGGCATAAAGGACTCCCCAAACGTGGGCAGATACTGAAGATCATGCAATGCCGGCCCGACTCGCGGCGGAGGCGAAGAAGGCGATAAGCACCCCACATACGTGGGCCGATGCCGCAGATAGTACAATGCTGGGCCGACACGCGCCGGAGGTGAAGTAGGCGTTAAGCACTCCCCCTACGTGGGCCGATGCCGAAGTTAGTGCAATGGCGGCCCGACTCGCGGCGGAGGCGAAGCAGGCGTTAAGTTTTCAAAAAATGAAGCGCCAATAGTAACGGCACACTAAGAAGGAACAAAAAGACAGGAGTCCTGTCTTTTTGTTCCTTGTGAGTGTGACGTTACCGTTGGCGCTTCATTTTTTGAAAGCTATGCACCAACTAGCCCCACAACCTGTTTTACTGCAGGCGTTAAGTACCCCACGTACGTGGGCCGATGCCGAAGATAGTGCATTGCTGGCCCTACAGGCGCCGAGGGTGAAGCAGGCATTAAGCAGTCCCCATACGTGGGCCCACTCCGAAGTTAGTGCAATGCCGGCCCGAACCGCGGCGGAGGCGAAGCAGGCGTTAAGCACTACCCATGCGTGGGCCGATCCAGAAGATAGTGCAATGCTGGGGCGACACGCACGGGAGCTGAAGCAGGCGTTAAGCACTCATACGTGGGCCGATTCCGAAGATAGTGAAATGCCGGGCCGACCCGCGGCGGAGGTGAAGCAGGTGTTAAGCGTTCCCCATACGCGTGCCGATGCCGAAGATAGTGCAATGCCGGCCAGACCCGCGGCGGAGGAGCACTTCGCCATTAAGGGGCCCACATACATAGCTTCACCGGTAATCCTTCTTCACAGAGTGGAAGGGTGCTGAGTTTTTTTCATTAGTTTTTTTTTTCAGGGCCATCGCGCAACGAGCCATTTAAGGCTCTCGCCTTAATAAATCGGGGGGCGCGCGTAAGCTCCGCTACACTGTAAGCATAAATAATCCACATGTGTGAATGTATAGCTGGTCCTCTAGCGACTACCCAGTTGGGAGTTTATTAAGCTCCTTATGATCGGAGTAGAATTTTTACGCCGTGCGAGCGGAATTTTTGCGTGGAACCATGGGAGATTTTCTGTTTTGTTTTTTTGTTTACTCTGCACTGGTTGGAGTTTTTTCGAGGTACAGTCGGAGTATAAGAAGAGGTATCGCGTAGTTTGCGTTAAGATTTTTATATGCAGAGGCTATGGTTAGATTTCGAAATATACACACAAGTCCGCGTCAAATTAAACGATACAGTTGAATGAAACCGCATACATCATGGCATGCATAAACATTTGAGAAATGCCTAATGCCGAACTTTGACAGACGTCCAACGTAGATTTGATACACAAGCAGCAATGCTGCCAGTATTTTATTGCCAATTTTATTGTGGCCAATGGCTTATTGCATCATTGTTTGCGCGGACGTGCACGGCTTTTAATTCATGCTTTGCTTCATTTCTGCAAAGCCTGACAATAGGAGAACAAGCGCATTAGAAGCACTAGCAGTAGCTGCCTCAACCGTATTTTCTCACTTCAGCATTGCTTTTACAGAAAATATTTAACTATATACACAGGTCAAAATTTATTATACGTTTAAAGAGAAGGAGGTAGCCAATTAACAATTATTTTAAAGGTATGGATAGATTATGCATAGAGAATGAATATGTTGCTCTTTGTTCACGTCGTTTTGAAATCGTTTGCGTGGTTTGTTTTTTACCCTGAAAAAAAAAAACCTGTAGACTTTAGGGGCCCCTCGGGCAGACTCTGGCACGTGAAAGATATGTCTCAATATCGCTTCTCTTTCCATTAAGCAATGCTAAAAAAACACTCTTCTCAAAATTTACAACATTTATTAGGAATGGAAACATCGTCACTTGCACGCAGAGGTTATAAATATATACCGTGTGTACCAGTTAACTATCATGCGCTTAATTAAATAAAGAAGAGGAAGTGCGTCACTCGAAGAAAACCATATATTGCATATTGTTTGCGGTAAAGTAGAGTAGCTGCCAGTATTTTTTTTAATACTGAGATTTATTTAGGCAATTTTAATTAATAGTCTGACTAAAGATTTCACACCCTAATTATCAAAGTGTCTGTCAGGAATTGGTAGGTAGCGCCAAGAAACATCTAATTGTGGTATTTTCAGCAACATACTTATTACGTAAAAATTCTTTCCGACGATAAGTAAACCCAGCGAAATATGAAAAATACCACGTGACTGCGCTCCGACTCGCATCATAAAGCAGCGCCTTCGAACAAGCACCCTCTGAGTTAGCCAGAACGAAATAAAGCAAATAAAGAAAAACATCGTGATCAAGCTAGTGCCTTATCTGCCGCGTCCCAGCCGAAGTTACATATCACGTTTGGTGTTAGTTGGAAACAAGATGTAATAGCCGTTCTCTCAGCGTAGATAAAGTGCCTGGACGGTTTTTTTTTTTTTTTGCCATAGAACCCATCGCCGCAAAAGCCATTTGACAGCGTCAGTGCAAACGTTTAAAGGTGTGCTTTTTTTTTTGGTCCCAGTCACCATGTCTTTTTCTAATCAGTAGAAGGTAAAAATGATCCTCGACTTGGGAGCTGCAAATGGCAATAAGAGGAAGGCCGCGAATATATATCAGTCATGGAAGTGTGGCAGTAGACCAAACGCGCTGACTATCATCAGAAATGATGGAAACTCGAGAAACCCAGCAGCTTCAAGAAACAGCGGCGTAGGGCTTCATCTTTGAGTCCTAGCCTACGCTCGGGTGTTGTAGCATTTATGGCCTTAAACACTCATGCTACAGTGCGGGATGTGGCCGCCCAGGTAACAATTTCCAAGTCATCAGTTTGAAGGATTCTAAATGATGGCCTTTCACTCGTACCATCTCAACCAGCACCAATGCTCAGAAGATAGAGACCTGTAGAATCGTCTAGAGTACTTGAACTGGGACTTCGCAAAAGGCGATGAGTTACCGAACAGGTGGCTATTGCTTTAGCACTAATTCATTCAAGAAGGGCGTTGGTATTTAGTGACTGCTCGAGAGGGACTTCTCGAGAGGACTTGCTGTGGAACCGGCTAACAGACTGCTGCAGGGTAGGGATATCACTTCGCATACAGTTACTTGGTTCCCGGCGCACATGGCGACAGTGGAGGGAGGCCCGCGTAACCTCAACGAGGTGGCGCACAGGGAGGCACGAGGATTAGTGTACCGTGTACTCCATGAAGGGCCTGGATCTCCCGCTCCTCAGTACAGGGACCAACTGTTAACCTACAACGAGATCACCAAGCACTATTACTTAGGGCGCAGGGCATTCCCCTGCCACATTCTAAATTAGATAGGCCACAGGCGGTTACATTAAGGCTTCTGCAGACACGAACGTAACCTAACCCGGTCATCATGAATAAAATTAATTCGTACTGCGGGGTTTCAGTCTATTGTAGTAAGTGTGGGCGTTTGCTCGAATTAGAACACATGCTTTGGCGCTGCTTGGCGTTTGCCGGTCATCAACAGGTCAACACTAGTGTCAACACTAGTGTCAGAGGTCAACACTAGTGTCAGCTGATGCTGCACAGTGAAGTGCGGGCGGACCAACTCAGGACTGTCCAGAATGCCCGTGTGACGGCAGAGGGTATCGGCCTCTCTGTCCCGACGTGGGAGCGGCCCGCATCAGTCCCAGACTGATCCCTCAGGACCTAAATAAAGTGCTTCATACCATACCATAGAGGACTTTTTGATCAGCATCATGTGTACAGATGAAGCCAATTTTCACAGAAACGCTCAGGTAAATTTGCACAATGCACACTTTTGGAGTGACTGTAATGCACACTGGCTAAAGCGCAATTGACATCAGCATCAGAGGTCGTTAAATGTGGGGTGCGAAATTTACGCCAGTGCTATAATCGGTCCCATCTTCGATACCACACTGAACTGGACAGCGTTACACTAAAAGAGTCCTTGAAAGAGTGGTGGATGAGTTTCTCAGCGAAGTCCCATCGTCCCGTCTTCCGCTTAATTCTGTGGTATCAGCAAGATGGGACACCCACACACAGCAGCCAGCAGCCGAGCACGAAACAGGCTGTACGCGACTTTTCATGCGAAATAGATGGGAAGGCACGGGCCTATAATTTGGCCGGTTAGGTCGCCTGACCTCTCTCCGCTCGATTTCTTCCTTTTGGGGTTATGTAAAAGGCCGTGCTTATATGGAAGAAACGGACTTCAGAATAGCTCAAGAGAAGGATAACAGATGTCTGCCGTAGAATTCGAGCGTCGGTCATCAAGAAAGCCACTGAAGATGTAATAAAGCGCACTGAGTACTGCTTAGCCGCAGAAAGACGCCTATTCGAATAGGTCCTCTAGGCAGCAGCTGGTGCTCAATGGAGCTTACGAGTTCATAGATATATGGGCAGACTGAAATCTGGTGTATTTTTTGTTAGTTGTTTGTGCAGGCGTCCCGATTGTCAATTCAGCTCTTTAGAAGCGGTTATTACTATCCTCATACGCATCAGTTTTGCTTTTACTCATGACGTGGGTCGCTTTCTGGTCTGTTTATTTCGCTTTTATTTGATGCCATGAACCTGCTTTTGCAGCACGTATCTACTCATGAAAACGGAAATCTTGGACTACGCTTAAGCTACGCTTTCAAGAGTGGAACGCGATAGTGTTATCGCACCCCGTTCGCACCGCGCACTCATTCGCTCGGCATGCTCTTGAGTCACACAAAGACGAAACGTATGCCTGAGCAAGCGGAACGAACCAAGGAACTCGGTGTTTCGGAGGGACAAACGATCTACGCGAGCCAAACGTCGTGATCGTCACAGCCGGGCTGCGACGCGCCATGAAGGCGGACGCGATCATGGGGCTGACGCCTCGATGGGATCCTCCTCTATCTCGCTTGGGAGCACCACGCAGACGCATGACTCCTCAGAGTCTTGTCTGAACCGCCATTGGAAGAGGTCACGCCGGAACGTGCTCTGCTGTTTCACGTCCCTCTTGGCGGTGCCAGTCGCGTCCACGCTCTCTCTGTGCGCGGTGTTTCCACCGCACCTTTCGAGCTGCCAACAAGTGAAACAGTCGACCACACGTGCACTGTTGCTTTTGATCGACGTTAGCGCATAGTGCCTCCCCTTCGGTCACAGCGATGGAGCCGGATACGCCCACCCCCACGGTATCAACTGCTGAAGGATGATAGTGATAGTGATCTAAAGAAAGGAACGACGCTTGATTCACGCTGACGGAACATGGCGGTCCGGTACGCGTTCATCGCAGCACAAGCGCTCGGAGAGCGTTGCGTGCCCGCGGTCTCTTCGGCACATGATTGCCCAGTGCGAGGAGACCCTTCAACGCCAGGGGCAGGCACGGCGGCTCTGCGCGGCCGCCAAATGGTCCAAGCATTCACGCGGGTCACCCGCTACCGACGCGATTACCGGGGTGATGCCGCAGTCTACTCTGGCTGCGTCGATGGCTTACGACGCCGGGGCACGAGGGACACCAGCCACGACCGAGTGTCAAGCTTCACCACCGGATGCCAACTCCCACAACGCGACCGCGGATGCCGGTGCAGACGCTGCTTCGCTGGTCCCGCCCGCTGCTGCGTCGGTTCTCGCACCGCGTGAGACGCCAAACACTCCAGTTCTTCTGCCGAACTCCGTAACTTCCGCCGCCATCGTGCGTGCTACCGTTAGCGCTTACCCAGCTGCGGAAATCAGCGAGCTATGGAGCGCTCCACTCCCGGATTCGGATTTCGATAACGACGCGATGGACACCTCGTCCTCGCGCAAGCGCTCGCGCCCGAGTGAGTCCTGCAGCGACGACGAAGCCCCGCGCAAGTTAGCGGCGACAGGTTCTGACGAATCATCGCCCCCTCCTGTGACGCCCGTCTGCGAAAACGCCGTGATGCAGGCGGCGGAGTCTGTGGAGCATTCAGACGACGGCACGGCCAACACGACGCAGAACCAGAGCAGCCCACGTGCCACGGAGCTCCACGAAGAAGAGATCTTCACAAATGTGATCTCACGCAAGCAAAAATTGGAGGACGCTTAAGCTTCGCCTTCAAGAGTGGAACGCAACAGCGGTCCCGGCGACCCGCCAAGGGGTGTAGGACAATGGGCTACGGCGCGGCGACTACGCGCCCCGCATCGGACGCGGTGAGCGTCGAGCAACGCACCGTTCGGCGCGGCAACGAAATGTGCGCCTGAGCAAGCGACTCACGCCTCAGCCTTAGAAACAGCTCGTTTCTAAGGCAACACCGCATTCACTAGAGGCGCTTTTGTACCGCTTTGGAGCATCGAAATGCTATTGTGTATGCAAAGTGTGTGGCGAACTCGTATGGCTGTACGCAATGCTGATGTTGATGCAAGGCCAGCAATGTATTATTTTACCGAGAATGTTAATTATACAAGCGAAGTGTTGAAACTGCTAAGTGATCCGCCAAATTGGCTTTCAGTGTTGAACAGTTTGGCTTCGATGAAGCCATTTTAACATGACACGTCAGTCTTAGTAAAGACTAGACTTTTTAACATTCGGATTTATTTGACAATATTTGTATGTACTTGCCAAGCCGGTAATAAAGAAAAAAAAACTCATGGCTCAGTGGTAGCGTCTCCGTCTCACACTCCGGAGACCCTGGTTCGATTCCCACTCAGCCCATCTTGCAAGTTGTTTTTTATTCATGAAGTGCCTGCTGGGATTTATCGCTCACGGCCAACGCCACCGACGCCGACGACACCGGCTTTTTTGCGACACGATCTCCTTAACGCTGTCGCGTTAAAACGACGCCTGCTTGCATCAACACGACAGGAGATCGCCGCTAGTGTAGCCCCTGCCGCCCACCTCCCGGGACCCGCTGCGGCACCAATGCCCGCTGCCGATGCTGGTTCCTGCCTACCGACAGTTCCTGCTGCGGCTGGGACCACAGGGGATGGCGCGCCTGCACCCAGCGTCGCTGACACGGTCCTCTTCAAGCCGGTATCCGCGGCAACTCCGTTTCACCGAACACCTCGCCTCGCCATCGCGCAAGCGTTCTCCGCGCTGCCTGGAGTCGAGGAGGTGCGCGTGAATACGAAAAAGAACATTGTGGCGGCTGACGCCGCAACACTTGCGTGGCTACAGTTCCTGCTGGCTAGGACCGAGCTGACCGGTATCGCTGTCACTTCTCGTCTCCCTGCGGACCGTTCCCAGAGCACGGGCACGGTACATGGCGTCGATGGTGACTGCTCCGACGAGGCACTGTTGGCGACAGTGACCTCGGTCGTGCCGGTGACTGCGGTCAAGCGGACTGGTCGCACCCTGACCCTGCGCTTTGCAGCCCCGAGCCCACCGGCCCGCATCCTCCTGTTCCAGTTGCCTTTTGATGTGCGACCGTCGCGACCCAGCCCTTGCAGTGCCGGCGGTGTGGGCGCTATGGCCACGTGATGGCGGCGTGCGAATGGCCGGAATGGTGCCTGCGCTGTGGCGGTCAGCATGCGACGGATCACCTGTGCACAGCCAAGCCAAAGTGCTTCCACTGTGGAGGGGCACACGCTGCCGACGCCCCTACATGCAAGCTGTGGCAGGCTGACAGGCGCATAGCCACGATAAAGGCTACAGCGCCGACCCACATGCTTCACCTCGAAGCTCGAGCAGCTATGTGTGCCTCCGCCAAGACACAAGCCTCTCCCATCGCTTCGAGAGTCCATGCACTGGAGACGGCGGCGTGCCCCAGCTATGCAGCTGTGGCCACCGCCTCCGCCAAAAGCACCTCGTCGAATGGAACCCAGCGTGGCTAAGAGAAGCGGGGGTGCAAGGCGGCTCCGGCAAATGCAGCAGGCGCACCCCTGCCGCAAGTGACATGGCGCCGTCCAGCCACGCTTCTGAGCAGCAGTCGGAGGCCACCAGCCTGAGGCTCCTTCTGCGGGCCGTTGCTGACCTACTGCCAGCCAAAAACAAGTTGCGCTCAATCTGCCTCCAGGCAGGTGGGCAGCCTCCTCAGCAGAGGCACCATGGCCAGCGCCCCAGCTGGGAACCACAGTCACCGGCCGAGCGTGCTTCAGTGGAACGCGCACTCATTGCGGCGGCGACAGACAGACCTCTCCTTGCACCTCTTGCAGAGCGACTACGACGTACTTGCTTTGCAGGAGGTGTACGGGACTGCAGATGACTTGCGTCTACCTGGCTACGTAGGCTACAGCAGCCGCACTTCGTGCACGCTGCAACCCTGCACGACGACCCCATGTCTGAACAAGGAACATCCACAGGGACTTCCCCACTGCGCGGTGTACGTGCGGGCGGGTGTGGTGCAAGCTGAGGTCGATGTGGCGGATCTGACTGGAGAACCACTCGAATGCTGTGCTGTTCGTGTGCGTCTTGGATGCATTGACACCACTGTGGCCAGCGTGTATATTTGGCCGTGCCAGCCCTGGGATCCCTCGTGCCTGCTGGAGCTAGCCCGACATTTCGGCAGAGACTTAGTCCTCTGCGGAGACATCAATGCTCACCACACCATTTGGGGCAGTCGCCGCTACTGCGGGCGAGATAGCAGCGTTGTGGACGTTGTTAACCAGATGGGTTTTAAGATTCTAAACACCGGGATGCCCACTTTCATCCGCTGCACATCCCGTGCCATCAGCACGGCAATTAACTTGAGCCTGGTCACTGAGGGCTGCCGATACGCTTGGACACTACAACCGGGCAGCTGGGGCTCCGACCACTCCCCTATCGTACTGGCCCCGTTCAGGGCCAGGACAGTCAGGACGCGCGTGTACGCCACTGTCGATTGGAGTGCTTTCCGTAAGCTGTGCCAGTAGCACACCAGTACCATTGACTTCCTGCAGCTTGTGGCGGACAGCGGCCGCGCAGCCACAGTCTGGTCCACTGCGCTGGAGGGCCAACCAGCATCAGACATTCGGCACCTCCAGCTACGAGCTACCAGGCGCAGGGCTGAACGTAGAGCACTGCGAACCAACCAGGCAAAGCACCGGACAGAACACTGTCGCATCGACGCCGCCTGCAGACGACACTCCCGGCAACGCAGGCGCGAAAGCTGGCAGGTCATCTGTGCCACGATCATCAAGGCACCGGATGGAGCTCGCTACGGCTTTTCTGCGCAAAACGCAAACGCGCGGCCAGAAACAGCCAAGACAGAGCCGACAGCAGAGCGAAAGCGGGAGTATGGTGGCTAGCGGAAGGAGAAACGCGCGGCCATAAGCTGCTACTTCATTCTATCATGCAAACTTCGACGCTCGTCGCAATGGACCCTGACAACGACAGATTGGCTCGGGTTGCTTGGCTCAACTTCAGCGATTTGAGCACTGACGAGCCCAACCTGCTGCTGAGGGCTCGCGCTGCCGGCGTCGTTGCGTACTACGACGGCGGTCTCGGCACCGGCTCTCCGGAGCGGGAAAGCTACGAGGGCTTCCCACGACATCACATGGACGTGGTATTCTCGCTGCTTGCTCCAAATGAAAGTTTCGCGAGCCAGCAGAACCCGCAAAGCACGACGCGATAACGAAACTACTGAAACTCCAAAGCGTGCGCGGCGCAGAGTCGAGCGAAAACGAAACCTTTCGACCACCCATACTACAGAAGGGTAACGTCAAAATGTTATTTTTTCTTAGAATCCAATAGACGTAGACGAGTAGCATTTTCTTCCGTCTTATAATCAAATGAAATGATATTTTTAATACGAGTAATTGAGTATTAGTAACACAAATTATGAGGAGTGCTTTCGACATCGGGCTAGTACCGGAATGTCGCTGGGGGGTCTCAAATCATGTCATGCATTTGCCTAAATTTCTCGGTTAATAAAGCTCTGTTCGCGATTATATTGACGCCTTAGACGTTCTAGAACATTGCTCTACCGCTTTAACTTGACTTTCTGGTAACCTTTAGTGTCCCGTTAAGCCACGGGAACCTGCGGCGGCACCCTCCTCGTACAGGCCAGTGTCTCTCACCTCTGCCGCCTGTAAGCGGATGGAGAGGATTGTCTTGGCACGCATGGACTGGATCGCCACGCAGGTGCACTACTTCCTGGAGCAGCAGTCCGGCTTTAGGCGCCACCGCTGCACCGCCGACTCCATCGCCGACGTCGTGGCCCCACTGGAGGATGCAAAGAACAGTGGTGACGTGGCCCATCTCGTGCTGCTTGACGTGCAAAGCGCCTTTGGCAGCCTGCCCCACGAAGTCATCGAGGCCTCCTTAGATATCCTCGGTATCACTGGCAGCCTCAGGTGCTTTGTCTCTGCCTTTCTTACGGGAAGAACGTTCCGAGTACGAGCGGGCTTGGGGCTCAGCGCCTCTCGAGCCATCGTCACTGGCGTGCCGCAGGGATCGGTGCTCAGCCCGTTTCTGTTCAATGCAGCCCTGGCAGGTCTGCCAGCCGCATTACCAGCAGACACCCCGTACCACACACAGTGCTCCATCTACGCTGATGTGCCACTCTGGGTCCGGGGACCAAGGCGGTCCGTTCCAGCCGTCTGGAAATCACTGCAAGGGGCCCTGGACGCGGTGACAACATTCCTCGGGAACATCGGCTTAACCTTCTCTCCTATAAAGACGGAGGCCCTACTGATGCACCCGAGGGCTGCGTCCCGCCTGAGCGTCCACCAGTTTAGAATCGGCACCAACCCACTTCCGTGGAAGGAGACAGTGACGTACCTTGGCCTCACAATAGACCACCTGCTGACGTGTATGCCGGCTACTAAGGCCCTCAGCGCCAAGGTGCGGTGAGTACATGCAGCCGTGGACCGACTCCTTCAACAAGTCCGACGATGCTCCACCAAGTGGGCTCTGCGCCTGAACAAGGCTGCAGCAACATCGTCCCTGTTGTATGCCCTGCCGCTGGTTTCCCTGACGCATGCCAGGAAAGAACTAGAGGTTCTGCACAGGACGGCCATCACAAATGTCCTGGGGCTTCGAAGGCACTCCAAGATCGCCGCAACACCGAGGCCGTCGAATGGCCACTGTCACTGCTCATGTTGCAACGTGGACTGGGCAATATTGACACGCTACATCGCGCACCAGACTGCCTGTCTCTCCTAGACCAGCTCCGGAGCCTACCGGCTTCACGTATGGGCAGCCTGGGTCGCTTATATGAGGAGACAGTTCCCCAACTACCTGTGGCAGTGGCTCTTCCTCCTCCCCATCACGGACCTCCGGACGTGCACCTGTCCCTCAAGGGGATAGCCAAGCGGAGAGCACCAGCAGCACCTATAAGCGCCCGCTACAACGCTGGCAACTTTACTAAGGACTGTCATCTGTCGCGCATAGTGGGGTGTATTAGGCCACAACCTCCTTCTTTCTCTATCATCTTTCACTTCGCACTCCCCCTCCCCTGACGACGCTTCGCCGTGCTCCCTCACGGGTTGTAGAATCAAGCGTCTTTCCTTTCTTTAGATCACTATCCTCATGACTCCTCGCCAGCAGCACGGCACACATCGCAGGTGATGCTTTCCCACCAGACGCGCTACGGCGCAGCGATCACGTCAGAGGCGTCCCGCATCTGACGCTGCACCTAGGAATCGCGCTGTGAGCGGAAAGAGGAGCAGAGTCACCTAAACACGAGTGTTCGAGTGACGCACGCTGGAAGTTGGAAGGGGAGAGAGCTAGAAAGCTTATTAAATGCAAGGGTATTGGGGCATCCTCGCACCGATCCCCGCATGGCCCCAATGCGCTCAAACGAGACGAAGTGGAGAAGCGGGCGAGTGGCGCGCCACCTGTCGGGGCAGCGCCGAACATCGGGAGGAGGGGGTCTTGTGTGTTTGCCTCAAGATGGCTCTGCGTGCGCGCCAAGCGCAGAAGAAATGTAGTGGAAACGTACTTCGCTACGCGTTTAACTGCGACTTCTGTAATTTACATGCTCATAATTACTGATATACGCCGCAGTATAACTTTCTACGGCGCGTTTCTAAGGCGACACCGCATTCACTAGAGGCACTTTTGTCCCGCGTTGAACGATCGAACTTATGGCTGAGTGGTAGCGTCTCCGTCTTACACTCCGGAGACCCTGGTTATGTTCCTACCCAGCTAATTTTGCAAGTTGTTTTTATTTATGAGTTGCTTTCTGCCATTTTTCGCTCATGGCCAACGCCGCCGACACCGGCTTTTCTGTGACACGAGCTCCTTAACGCTGTCGCGTTAAAACCTTCCCTTTATATTGACTTTGGTTCGAAGCAAGTTTCTGGCGCGAAATGTAGGTGCGCGCGCACTCTGTCGATGCGGTGCGAGCAAAGCCGGGATTTTCAAACATGCTATGCCTACTCCATTGTTTTTCGTGTTTAGTGCGTGGTCAGAGGTGCGCTTCGGCCGCGTTATCAAGGGGCTTTTGCTATCAATGTGATCAGTTGGCCGTGTGAGACGGATAATGAGTGTGACGTAGAGAGGAAGGAATAGCTGCAAAGCCGCGATACCTGCTGTTGTTTTGGTGCTCCTTGCGTACCATTATCTATATGACGCGCTGTCTCTTCTAGTTTGCGACTAGGCAGTGCAGTTTCTTTGAATCAGCTTATTTGAGGGCGCTGCAAAATGATGCTGGCGGAAGCGCAGTCACGTGGCATTTTTCATATTTCTTGAGGTTAGTTTGCCAGTCAGAAAAAATTGCAAACAATCAGTGCTTCGCCGAAAACACAGCAGTTATATGTCATATTGTGGTGCCTACAAATGCCTGATTTACACTTTGATAATTAGGGAAGTACTTGTAGAAACAGATAAATAATTGCAATTTCCGAATTAAATTTCAGGAGCGACAGAATTACTGGCTGGTACTGCACTGTACTGGAAGCAATATGCACTAGGTTTTCTTCGAGTAACGCAACTGCTCTTTTTTAAGTCTTGGTGCATATTAGATGGGTCTCCGTGTATAATTCACTCGGTAAGTAATATGAGGCCAAGGCGGATTCCCTCGAAATCAGAATCAACAGCAGTGACGCGCTGAAGCGCTTATACTGGGACTCACAGAAAAAGAAAAAAAAACACAGAAAAAGAATGCAGTGTCGCCGTAAAAGCAAAGCAGGATTATTGATAGCGAAGTATACGACTGAGAAATTGAACTTTCTCCCACTATGAGGTCTTGTAAATTCTCACCTAAGGTCGTCACTTCAGTGCACAATTTCTCCCCCCCCCCCTCCAGTGTAGGGTAGAAAACCGGGCGCTCGTCTGGTTCCCCCCTCCCTGCCTTTCCTGTCCTTGCTCTCTCTCTCTTCGATGTCACACGAAAAGCTCGTCACTCGGAAAGCTGATCGGGCCCCAGCCTCCCCCCCCCCCCCCCCCACCCGGAACAATGACAACTTTCCGCCTGTCATGGCTCACCCATTCGTCGTCGGCGCGAAGTCGTCGACGGGATATACAAGCCGATATACAAGCGAACACAGCGAAGAAGTCAGAGTCGGGAGAAAAAAAGAAAAAAATTCAGTTATCGACTGACAACGACACACAACTTATATGAAACACAAAAGAACACAAGAACACTAACACACATGCACTTAATCTAGATAACTGATGAAGACGAAAGAAATACAACGAACAGCTAACAGTAAATATAGGAATTAGCACTACACAAAACACACTTAATGGTGGTCAGCTAAACAGAGGGTGCTGCGGTGGTGTAGAGATGGAACACCCGCCTCGCATGCAAGAGGTC
Organism: Dermacentor albipictus; assembly: GCF_038994185.2. NCBI lineage: Eukaryota > Metazoa > Arthropoda > Arachnida > Ixodida > Ixodidae > Dermacentor > Dermacentor albipictus. The sequence goes on along the minus strand of NC_091826.1, from coordinate 2,006,042 downwards.
CCTGGCTCGAATCCCGGTGCCGCGCAATTTTCCACCGGATAAAAAAAAAATCCGCGTGTTGATAAAATTGCATAAACAGGCCTGGAGTGTGGCCTGATCCCGGTGACCAGAACCGGTTACACACTCCCTCACCAGAGCAGGATTGGCCACCCTGGTGCAGTACTTGGCCACAACCTCCTATGAACACAACAATCAAACCCCGGCCCTCAGTCCCCAGCCGCTGCGAAGCAACTGACCACGGCGGCGGTCAGACCTGCGGCGCAGCAGAGCGTGCTAAGAATCCCTGGCTCCGGAGAAGCCGCCATTGGAATTTGAACCTGGAAACCTTTTAACGCTAGAACGTTACCTAGTGGGGCGAGTCTAGCAGTGCTATTGGAGGAATTAAAGGGCAGTAAATGGGACATAATAGGGCTCAGTGAAGTTAGGAGGCCAAAAGAAGCACATACAGTGCTGAAAAGCGGGCACGTCCTGTGCTACCGGGGCTTAGCGGAGAGACGAGAACTAGGAGTCGGATTCCTGATTAATAAGAATACAGCTGGTAACATACAGGAATTCTATAGCATTAACGAGAGGGTGGCAGGTCTTGTTGTGAAACTTAAGAGGTACAAATTGAAGGTCGTACTGGTCTACGCCCCTACATCCAGTCATGATGACCAGGAGGTCGAATGCTTTTATGAAGACGTGGAATCGGCGATGGGTAGAGTGAAAACAAAATACACTATACTGATGGTCGACTTCAATGCCAAGGTAGGCAAGAAGCAGCCTGGAGACAAGGCAGTGGTGGAATATGGCATAGGCACTAGGAATAGCAGGGGAGAGTTCTTAGTAGAGTTTGCGGAACAGAATAATATGCGGATAATGAATACCTTCCTTCACAGCGGGATAGCCGAAAGTGGACGTGGAGGAGCCCGAACGGCGAGATTAGAAATGAAATTAACCTCATACTCAGCGTAACCCTGGCATCATACATGATGTGGACGTGCTCAGCAAGGTGCGCTGCAGTGATCATAGGGTGGTAAGAACTCGAATTAGCCTAGACCTTAGGAGGGAACGGAAGAAATTGGTACATAAGAAACCGATCAATGAGTTAGTGGTAAGAGGGAAAATAGAGGAATTCCAGACCAAGCTACAGAACAGGTATTCGGCTTTAACTCAGGAAGAGGACCTTAGTGTTGAAGCAATGAACGACAATCTTGTGGGCATCATTAAGGAGTGCGCAATAGAAGTCAGGGGTAACTCCGTTAGACAGGATAGCAGTAAGCTATCGCAGGAGACGGATAATCTGATCAAGAAACGCCAATGTATGAGAGCCTCTAACCCTACAGCTAGAATAGAACTCGCAGAACTTTCTAAGTTAATAAACAAGCGTAAGACAGCTGACATAAGGAAATATAATATGGATAGAAATGAACATGCTCTCAGGAACGGAGGAAGCCTAAAAGCAGTGAAGAAGAAACTAGGACTTGGCAAGAGTCAGATGTATGCGCTAAGAGACGAAGCCGGCAATATCATTACTAATGTGGATGAGATAGCTCAAGTGGCTGAAGAGTTCTATAGATATTTGTACAGTACTAGTGGCACCCACGACAATAATGGAAGAGATAATGGTCTAGAGGAATTCGAAATCCCACAGGTAACGCTGGAAGAAGTAAAGAAAGCTTTGGGAGATATGCAAAGGGGGAAGGCAGCTGGGGAGGACCAGGTAACAGTAGATTTGTTAAAGGATGGTGGGCAGATTGTTCTAGAGAAACTGGCCCCCCTGTATACGCAATGCCTCATGACCTTGAGCCTACCGGAATCTTGGAAGAACGCTAACGTAATCGTGATCCATAAGAAAGGCGACGTTAAAGACTTGAAAAATTATAGACCCATCAGCTTACTGTCAGTTGCCTACAAACTATTTACCAAGGTAATCGCAAATAGAATCAGGAACACCTTAGACTTCTGTCAAGCAAAGGGCCAGGCAGGATTCCGTAAAGGCTACTCAACAATAGACCATAATCACACTATCACTCAGGTGATAGAGAAATGTGCGGAATATAACCAACCCTTATATATAGCTTTCATTGATTACGAGAAAGCATTTGATTCTGTCGAAACCTCAACAGTTATGGAGGCATTACGGAATCGGGGTGTAGACGAGCCGTATGTAAAAATACTGAAACATATTTATACCGGCTTCACCACCACCGTAGTCCTCCATAAAGAAAGCAACAAAATACCAATAAAGAAAGGCGTCAGCCAGGGAGATATGATCTCTCCAATGCTATTCACAACGTGTTTTTGCAGGAGGTATTCAGAGACATGTATCGGGAAGAATTTGGGATAAAAGTTATTGGAGAATACCTTAGTAACTTGCGATTCGCTGATGATATTGCCTTGCTTAGTAACTCAGGGGACCAATAGCAATGCATGCTCACTGACCTGGAGAGGCAAAGCAGAAAAGTGGGTCTAAAGATTAATCTGCAGAAAACTGAAGTAATGTTTAACCGTCTCGGAAGAGAACATTAATTTACTATAGGTAGCGAGGCACTGGAAGTGGTAAGGGAATACATCTACTTAGGGCAGGTAGTGACGAAGGATCCGGATCATGAGGCGGAAATAATCAGAAGAATAAGAATGGGCTGGGGTGCGTTTGGCAGGCATTCTCAGATCATGAACAGCAGGTTGCCATTATCCCTCAAGAGAAAAGTGTATAATAGCTGTGTCTTACCACTACTCACCTACGGGTCAGAAACCTGGAGGCTTACAAAAAGTGTTCTACTTAAATTGAAGACGACGCAACGAGCTATGGAAAGAAGAATGATGGGTGTAACGTTAAGGGATAAGAAAAGAGCAGATTGGGTGACGGAACAAACGCGAGTTAAGGGGACACTAAAGGTTACCAGAAAGTCATGGTAAGGTGATAAAGCAATGCTCTAGAACGTCTAAGGTGTCAATATAATCGCGAACAGAGCTTTAGTAACCGAGAAATTGAGGTAAATGGATGACACGATTTGACACGCCCCAGCGACATTCCGGTTCTAGCCCGATGGCGAAAGCACTCCTCATCATAATTTATATCACTAATACTCAACTACTCGTATTAAAAAGATCATTTCATTAGATTATAAGATGGAAGAAAATGCTACTTGTCTATTTCTATTCGATTCTAAGAAAAAATAACATTTTGACGTTACTCTTGAGTAGTATGGGTGATCGAAATGTTTCGTTTTCGCTCGACTCTGCGCGCTCGACTTGGCGCCGCGCGCGCTTCGGAGTTTCAGTTGTTTCTTAGTCGCGTCGTGCTACGGTTCTCCTGTTGACTTGCGAAATTTGCATTTGGAACAAGCAGCGAGAATGCCACGTCCATGTGATGTCGTGGGATGCGCGAACGGTCCGCGGAACTTGGCCAAGGGCAGTTGCAGCGGCGAATCCAACGTTACTTATCACTGTGTGCCAACGAGTGAACCTCACCGTTCGAAGCGGTTAAGTGCCGTACCTCTGCCACAGCGCGCTGGCAAAGAGCAGAAAAATCACGTAGTGTGCTCTTTGCACTTTCGTCCAGAGGATTACGAGTTCAACGCCGACTTGCTGAACTCGCGTGAAGTGCTTTTCAAAGCAGGCCGTCGTCGTAGTAGTACACAACGACGCCGGCAGCGCGAGTCCTCAACAGTAGGTCACGTTCATCAGTGCTTAAATCGCAGAACTCGAGCATCCCGAGCTCATGTGTCGTTGTCAGGGTCATCCATTGCAACGAGCGTCGAAGTTGGCGTCATAAAATAAAGAACCAGCTCATCGTCGTGCGCTTTCCCTTTAGTTCCGCTTTCGCGCTTCTGTCTTGGCTCTTTCGGGCCGCGTTTTGTGCAGAAAAGCAGTAGCGCCGTCTGCGGGAGCCGTTTTACTCGCCGACGGCGCAACGTCACTATGAGACCATGACATCAATACTCCTCGATCGGAGGGCGGGTGATTTAAAGGGCGCTAGAGGTACGCGGACGCTTCAGAACGCATTTTCTCTTAAAATAAGTCTCTTCTTCGCACGAAACAAGCGTTTCGAGGTTTCTGGGATGGTATTTCAACAGTCCACGTTGACTTCATGTTAACCTTTAGTGTCCCTTTAAGGACATCTTAGTTGAAATCAAGAAAAAGAAATGGGCATGGGCAGGACATATAATGAGGAGGAATGATAGCCGATGGTCATTAAGGGTTACGGACTGGATTCCAAGGGAAGGGAAGCGTAGCAGGGGGCGGCAGAAAGTTAGGTGGGTGGATGAGATTAAGAAGTTTGCAGTTACGACATGGCCACAATTAGTACATGACCAGGGTTGTTCAAGTATGGGAGAGGCCTTTGCCCTGCAGTGGGCGTAAACAGGCTGATGATGTTGATGAACTAAAGAGAGTTCAAAAGAAAGCAAGTGATGGCATACGCATGACCGGGCTTCTGCGGCAGGTCCATAAAGCGTGGAGTAGACGGCAGAGCTTCCCCGAAGAACGCTGGCAAGCCGATCTCATTGCGGTGGTGCAATTGCTGGGCTAGGTTTCCCGGGAGTCCAGGTCTGACGTCTTCCCTCGAGAAGATTGAGCTAACTTAAGGGGGACTACTGTGAGCTTCGTTGCAGGCGTTGGTTTGTCGTCTCTTAGGTCAGCTAGCCGCTGGGAGTTTAGAAGCGGTTAGGCGGCCCAGTCGATACTGGATGGCACCAGCCATTCAACGCTTCTCAGCAGATCGTAGGTTCTGCTTCTAAACTGCCCAGCTCGGTCTAAATCCTGCGTTTAAGTAACCTCTTTTGTCCCTCTTTCCCTGGGTCGGAGAACGGCAGGAATCCGTGACGATCCAATCAAAATCATCCAATTGTATCTCGGCTCCTCCCATGGTCTTGGCCGCACCCCTTTTAATTGGGGGAGAGGCAACGGGTGATTCCCCCCTGCTGCTAGAGTTCGTGCACTCGTATTGCACCACACGCGCACACCCTTGAGTCCGTGGCGGGCCTCTATTGTCCAATCACAAACAGGAGAAACGACGGCAGCCGGCCATACGGCGCCGTCGGCACACATACACTGTTCGTGGACCCAGGATTGCACAGAGGCACCACATATTTCAGAGTATTAGCCTTAGCAAGCTTCTCAATGTACGCAGAGAATACACAGGGGTTCCTACAAAACGCCGTTGGAACGTCACGGTCGCGCCAACAATAAAAACTGATCCCTAAACCTGCCTTCTTTCGGCCGCTTGCACGAGCGGCCGGCAATAACTCTTTTGCTCGCCGGTTCCTATTCCGACGACCTTTTGGCGCCTGTTGACCGGTGCTTCGCCGAATCGTATAATGCCGCACCATGGCACCGCCTATGTAACCATAATTTTTTTACACCGCACTACTTGCTCAGCGTCCAAGCAGTGCCCCCCGGTTGTGAAAAGGAGTTACACCGTTGATCTGTCGAACGAATCCTCACACTCGGTGCCAGCAGGCATGCTCCTAAATCAATGTCTGTGATAGAGCATAACGCTAATACAATATCGGAAGCAACGACGTGATCAAAACAGAAGTTCGCGATAACAATACCATATACATCGCTCAGTAAGAAGCTTTATATAAAGTACGCATACTTAGGTCCTATCTTTTTTCTTGGGCGAGGATATTCGTACACAGATACATAAAAACAGTTGCTTGCACTCCGGTACTTCTCACTGGCAACACGGCAGCGCAACGAAGTTAGAATACGCCATTCATGTGCGACTACCAACGCCGTCGCTCGAACAGTGGCTGCTGTTGCCATTGCTACGCGGTCTTTTCAAACATTACACCGGATGTTATCAGCATGTACGCACAAGGACATAAATGTCACATTTGAAGTACTGAAGAACACAAGCCACGGTCAGTGAGCACGAAAGCACAGTCAGAAACCGGAGCCGACATCGCGAATCAATGAGCAGCTTCGAGGTACACCTAAGCCTTTCTCCGCACTTGAAAACATTCATCTTGCATTTATCGTTGTCACCAAAGCGATCGCAGCTAACGTACTTGAAACTGTGATACAGTGAGCTTCAGGTACGCCTATAACACTTTCTGAAAGAAAATACGGGAAATAAATTGACGAAACACTGTCACGGAACGGCACTTCACAGATGTAAACAAACCATCATCCATGAGCACTGCCGACTGCGCCGAACGAGGCCGGTCGCTGGCGCGGCGCACAGCCTCATGGGAAGCGCCACGTGACCAACCCCTTTCGGTGGGGGCAGTTTTCTAAAACTCCCTGTGCGGAGTTTTCAGAGGAGAACAATATTTTGAAGCGGAGTTAAATCACGTCATGTCCTCTTAATCCTCCCGCAGCTAGCCAACGGAGTGAAACGAGGGAATACCGCTGTATTGCGTTCATACCTCGGAATAAATATTCAAGGATGGGGAGGCATCAGGGCACATCACCTGTTAAAAAATCGCACGTAGGTTTATTTTCGTTTACAGTGTATCGGTACGCAGCAGCTAAATCGGAGGTCAAATTCTGAAGACTTTTCAAATTAAATTAAATTATGGGGTTTTACGTGCCAAAACCACTTTCTGATTATGAGGCACGCCGTAGTGGAGGACTCCGGAAATTTCGACCACCTGGGGTTCTTTAACGTGCACCTAAATCTAAGTACACGGGTGTTTTCGCATTTCGCCCCCATCGAAATGCGGCCGCCGTGGCCGGGATTCGATCCCGCGACCTTGTGCTCAGCAGCCTAACACCATAGCCACTGAGCAACCAGGGCGGGTTGAAGACTTTTCAGTTTCGTGCTGTCGGTCTCTCCCCAAGCATGTGAAAATCTAGTGTGGCCGCCAAGTCAAGGCACGTGCTGGCGTCAGGGATATAAAAATTAGAGGGTCTCTTAAGACCTCTCTTAAGAGGTGAACGGCGAAAGCGTATTCTACCTCGTCTTATCATTCGCCTCTTTCTCTTTGTCTCTTCTTCCTTCTCCTCTTTCTCTTCTTTGTCTTTCTCTTCCCTTTTTCTGTTCACCTATTTCTTCTTTCTTCATTCCTTCTGTTTATTTATTTGTCCTACTTGTTTTCTTTTCCTTTTGCATTTGCCTCTATCTCTTTACTCATTTCTCTTTATCTATTTCTGTTTCCTTCATATCTCTATCATTATTATTCGTTCATTTAGTCATTATTAGTCATTACTCCTCACTACTAAGCGTTTTTAGTCATTTGTAATCAATTGTGGCCATTACGAGCCGTCTTTAGACATGTTAGTCATAACATAGTCATCAGCAGTCATTTCAGTCATTATTAGTCATTACTGCTCATTACTGTTAGGTATGGCCGGACGCCAGGGCCCTGTGGGTGCTACGTCATCCCCTTCCCCTCTCATGGTCGGGGCCCGAGGGTGCTGCGTCATCCCCACGCTACCGGAGAGGTTACTCACCCGACGCTCTCCCCTGATTCGTCGAAAAGAGAATCGACTTCTCCTTCCCGTGCTTGGTATTGCAGGAGGAGGGGCCTTCTCTCTGTGCCTGTCACGTGCCACCGACGAAAGCAAGATCCCGCCCACACGATTGTAGAGGGCCTATTTAAGGGGCTCCGAAATGTACTTGTGATACTTCATACTTCATACTTCATTCTCTTCTTATTTTCTTTCAACTACCTTTGAATAAACAGTGGAAGTTTCGCACTAGCAAAACGTCGTCTCGCCCTTCCTCGGTCGCCATGGTCTACCGGATGCCTGCAGCTCGCGGACAACGCCACGCTACCCAATAAGTAATGTCGGTGGAGCTTCGAGAGACAGGTCGCTAGCAGTGGGATCGCCTACAAATGCAACAAACTGGTTGCTAACGGAGGGATCGCCCTGAAGTGCAACATTACAAAACATTTGTAGTCATCTCTAATCAACTGTATCCGTGACAAATCGTCGTTAGACATGTTGGTCATTTTGTAATCATTAGTAATCATTACAAGTCATTGCAATCATTATTAGTCGTTGCTGGTGATTACTAGGTATCTGTGGTTATTTGTAATCAATGGCAGTCGTTAGAAGTTGTCGTTGGACATATTGTTACGTGTAGCTGATGCCCAATCCTATTTACAATTTATTTGCAGGGAAGCTAATGGAGGCCAAAATGGCGACGCTATATCAAGCGGGCCCACGTCGTCTTCTTCCTCCTAAGTGCAGCCACACTGTGGCGGCTGTTCCGTATCATCACCCCCGGCAGTAGAAGCACCGTCCCGGTGCTTAATCTACACATCCGCGGTGAAAGGTGCGTGGTATGGCTTTAGTCTCGCAACTTGAACGATGTCACTTGCAGCTGACGATGAAGCTGAGAGGTCGGCGGGGATATTTTCGTACGTGACATCGGTCGCTTGTCGCACCACACGGTATGCGCCAGTGCAGCGCGACAGCAGCTTTTCGGAAAGGCCCACACGTCGAATGGTTGTCCATAGAAGCACCAGAGAACCCGGAGAAAAGTGCACGTTGCGATGGTGGCAATCATACAGGCACCTCTGATGCTCCTGTGGGGCCTCGATACGGGTGCGGGCGAGCTGGCGTGCGTTTTCGGCGTGTGCGATTGCGTCGCGGGCGTATTCAGTGGCTGAACGTGTGGCCTAGGGCAGCAAAGTGTCCAAGGACAACGCGGGTTCTCTGCCATATAGGAGATAGAATGGTGAATAGCCGGAGTGTCGTGACGCGATGAATTATACATGAACGTCACACATGGTAAGTAAAGATCCCAGTCGTGGTGGTCGGTCGCAACGTACTTCGAAAGCATGTCGGTGATGGTCCGGTTGAGGCGCTCCGTGAGGCCGTTGGTCTGCGGTTGGTAGCAGGTGCTGAACTTGTGCTTTGTCGAGCAGGAGCGGAGGATGTCATCGACGACTGCCGAGAGAAAGCTGCGGCCATATGGTCAGTGAGTAATTTGCGCGGAGCACCGCGCACTAAAATGATGTGACAAAGCAGAAAGTCGACAACGTCAGTAGCACAACTTGTTGGAAGGGCTCTGGTGATTGCGTACCGCGTAGCATAATCGGTAGCGACGGCAACCCATTTATTTTCGAAGCCTGAGAGAGCAAATGGTACAAGAAGGTCTAGACCAACACGGAAAAAGGGTTCGGGTGGGATGCCGATCGGCTGAAGACATCCAGCTGGAGGTGTGAGGGGCTTTTTCCGGCACTGACAGGGCTCACAAGCAGCAACGTAGCGCCGCACGGAGTTGGCGAGACCCGGCCAATAGAATCTTTGGTGTATACGGTCGTATGAGCGCGAGCCGCCGCTGTGTCCAGCCAAGGGAGCCTCGTGAAGTTGTTGGGGGACAGTTGAACGCGGTTGTGATGGAATGACGAGCAGAATCTCGAGACCGTGTGGATCGAAATCGCGGCGGTATAGTGTCCCCTCCTTAAGGAGAAACATCCGGAGAGAGGCGTCGCCAGGCGTGTATTCCAGATGGTGGATGAGGGCTCGTAATGAAGGATCGCGGTGTTGCTCGTTGCTGATTTGAAGCAACTGGGACACAGAGAACACGCAAGTGATGGCGTCCGCATCAGCCGGTTCGCCGACCGGGTAGCGGGACAAACGGCATCCTGGTGCAAGCGTCCCTTCTTATATACCACGGAGAAGGTGTATTCTTGCAGGCGTAACGTCCAGTGAGCGAGTCTTCCCGTGGGGACCTTGAGCAAGGATAGCCAGCACAGAGCGTGGTGGTCAGTGATGACACAGAGTGGGCATTCGTACAAGTATGGATGAAACTTCGCAACAGCCAACACAAGAGCTGGTATTCGAGCTTTGTGATTGAATTATTGCGCTCGGTGGGTGATAGGAGTCGGCTAGCATAGGCTATAACGCGATCATGTCCACGCTGGCATTGTGCTAACACTGCTCCTATGCCGTGACCACTGGCATGAGTTAGAACTTCCGTTGAGACAGGCGGGTCAAAGTGGGCCAGAATTGGAGGTGTGGTAAGGAGAATAGTGAACTGCGAAAAAGATGCGGCATGGTCAGGACTCCAAGAAAAGGGGGCGTCTTTCTTCAAGAGGTCGGTAAGGGGACGTGCAATTGAACGGTAATTGCGGTAAATTTAACAAGAAACTTGATCTTTTGTTTTATAGGCACTTCGAACCTATGTGTCTATGTCCCTATGTGCCTTCTTTTGTGCCGTCCTTTAATCGCGCTACCATACTCCCCTTGAAGCCCCATAGCGCCGTACGGAGCGTGCGAGGCCGGGCCAGTAGACGCGGCGGCGCACGCGGTGGTAAGTGAGAGCACACCCAAGGTGTCCGGCAGTTGGGGCGTCATGAAGCTCCTGAAGCACGGTGGAGCAGAGGTGTTGAGGAACGACGAGGAGAAGGGGAGAATATATATATTTAGGGGGTTTCTTCAAAGTTCAGCATGCAGGACCCGACGTAACATACGCAGGAAAGAGACAAAAAACTTTTAGGAATGCTTACTTACCGAACGTTTTCGGCTGGCGGACCAGCCTTCGTCAGAGTGTATATATATATATATATATATATATATATATATATATATATATATATATAATATTCAGGGTGTGGCTCGGAAAGCTGGCCGCCCCCTTCCGGAAAAATAAAAACTTCCTGCCTATGCAGGACCCACTGCGCCCTCATTCGCCGCACCCGCTAGCACGCTAGGATCGCTCTTTTATTTTATTTCAGGGAGTAGGGGGGATGGATGGTTCGATTGCGAGGCACGCGGGGCACTCCAGATTAGCTTTGAACACCTGAGCTTCTTTGACGCGCACCCAGTGCAAGTTCTTCCATTTCGCGCCCATCGAAACACGGCCCGCATAGCGTGCTCAACGCCGCAACGACGGCCGACGGCGATCTGGCTGCAGCTCGTCACATTGCGCTTTTTCCAGACGACGGATCGTTGCTGATCGCCCCAGTGGGCGGCGCCGTTCTATGAAACATGCGCACATTGGGTGTAATATTGTTGTATTAATTTCACGTGAAAGATCAACTGTGGCTGATTTCTATGTCGCCGTGAGCGGCAACAGACGCGATCGCCTCGGTTGCTGGCGACGGGAAGTACAGCGGCCCAATACACCTGCCTGCAAAATCTGAGCTGTTGGCCGTCCGATCTGGGTAACAAGTCTGCATATTTGATTGTGCGCGAGGAAGTTAGTTAACTCGTGTAGGCGCGATTATGGCATCCACACAGAAATTAAAGCACCTGTGACCGTGCTGCTTGCGTATGTAAACGTGTGATAGGCTATCTACACTGCAGGTGGCTGAATGCTTTGAGATGAAAATAAATTTGAATGTGACATGCTTTGAGATGCATTCCCTCGACGTACACTCAAGGCTAATCCTAATGCAGGTTTCCCTCAGTGAGGAAAGAAATTGTAATGACGCGCTATATTAACGATCTTATGATCTTACGTTGGCTGATGCACGCCACTCAAAATAGCAGAGGAGCTCAGCTGTTGCGAAATGTTTTCCGCATAATGGATGGTGTTGTATCAGAATACTCCATCGCAGCGCTTTTCTACTAACCTGCCACCATCCAGAGGGAACTTATGCAGGGTGTCTCAACTATCATGCACAAAGATTTACAAATATGCAAAGGCCGCTTATGTGGACAGAACCAATGTAATGTTGTCCGCGCAGGGCCGTCTGCGTCAGCAGGCGTTTGGTGTGTTGCGACACCACGTACCCGAGCACATGGGGGCTGGACCCTACCGCGTGTAGCCCTGCGCGGCTTAGCCGTGTCTGGGGAAAGGGGGATCCTGGGGTTTGAGCCGATGCCAGGTGTTCGGACCGTTAAGACCCGTCGGCGGAGGCAACACACCTTTTTGGCCCCTGCTTCACGTAGACGGCACCCCCGACTGACCCACCCGGGGGAAATCGGCAGTTTTCTTTTCCTGTCTCCCTCTTGAATCTTTTTCTTTCCCATCTTCTTTCTTTTACTGTCCTGTCATCTATTCTCTTCCGTCACTTCCTAATTTTCCTAAGCGGCTAAGGTTAACTTTGTGTAATACTAGGTTAACCCTAGGTTAACTAGGTGTAATACTAATGTAATATTACATTATAGCAGCAATGCACGGCTGGCGTCTCCAGCCTTACACGTTAAGTGCTACAGCGTCCCCCTGATGGGGGGGGGGGGGCTCCGTGGTGGGTGGCCGCCATTGCCACCGAAAATGACCGAAATATTATGGGACCACCCGCTTTTTCACGTCTACTTGATCGTCACCCTCAAAAGAGGGGACGCACCGATGAAATTATAAGCCTTTTCAAACCAAAAGTAATTTTTGCGCGATTCCAAGTTGTGCATAGCGAAAGAGCTGAAAAACCAGCTAGAACTGTATCCCCATTCCTTGTCTCGAAAGGCTTGACTGATGCACTTAGCCCAGGCTATAAGGTCACCAAAATGGTGAGCGCGGACCTCCTGCTTGAGATCCGTGATAAAGAACAGCACAACAAACTAAACACACTTGTGGCATTTGGAGATGTTCCTGCTACCGTTTCACCCCATCGATCTATGAACACAGCATGCGGTGTAATATGTGATGCAGATCTCATCGACTTGTCCGAAACAGAACTATTAGAAGGCTGGATAAAGCAAAATGTAACCAACGTGCAGCGAATTATCATCAGAAAAGAAAATAAAGAACTTCCTACAAAGCACCTGATCCTCACCTTTACCACTTGCGACCTGCCACAAACCATAGAAACCCGATACACAAAGATAGCTGTCAGACCATACATTCCTAATCCAAGAAGATGCTTACAATGCCAAAGATTTGGCCACGGATCACAGAGCTGCCGTGGTAAACTCACATGTGCGAAATGTGGAGTTCAAGGTCACGTCTCAGACAAGTGTGGAGCGACCCCCCACTTTGTATGAACTGTGATGCTGAACATCCAGCATAATCCCGATCTTGTCCCAACTGGAAAAAAGAAAAGGAAATAATCACCCTAAAAGTACACGAACACATCTCTTTCAAGGAAGCACGTAAAAGGTGCTCGCCGTTCCACACCACAACGCGTCAGGGGCCTGCCCGGCCCGCGCACAGTGAGCCGTTTGCTGTGGCATCGTGAAACATAGTTCCAGCGCACATTTGAACAAGGACGAGGCGAGAAAGACAACACAAACGCCGGCGTTTGTGTTGTCTTTCTCGCCTCGTCCTTGTTCAAATGTGCGCTGGAACTATGTTTCACAATGCTAATCATAACCAACTAGCCCAGCTGTCCATACTTGCTGTGGCATCCCCCGCCCCCGAGGCGGAAGCAGTCAAACCTGCTCCACCCACCAAGACACAGAGGCCGGCTACCCCGGGTACGTCGGGCCTCAAGACCACGCCTCGCCAGACGAAGTCTGACAAACAAACTAGGAGCCCGCACGCGCGGGCATCCAGTGCTTCCCAGGAGGCAATGGACACAACACCGGCACGTTTGGTGCCGAAAAACCGGCGTGATTCTCTCGAGCTCGCCACAACTTACAAAAAACCCATAACAGGGCCAGACGACGGTCCTGTTACCTAAGGTACACCGCCACACACCTGAACACAGAACATTTCTCATCCTAATAAAATGGCTCTACAAATTATTGATTGGAATGCCCGTGGCATTCTAAACAACTTAGATGACATGAAAGAAATAATACAAGAGTTTAACCCTAGGCTGTTCTGCGTTCAGGAAACACACTTGAAAACATCGAATACAAATTTCTTTACACAATACACATTATTCCGCAAAGATCACGATGATGGCCTACCGCGTCTGGTGGCGTGGCTATTATAGCTCAGAGGTCAGTTGCTTGCCAACACCTCCACCTTCAAACTAATTTTGAGGCAGTAGAGGTTGAGGCGATTCTATTCGACAGGTTGGTCACGGTCTGTTCCCTCTACATACCACCCGAACCTCGCTTGCAACAAAGGGAACTTGAAACGCTAGTCAATCAGCTTCCGGAGCCATTCATTTTAACCGCTGATGTGAACGCCCATAATACGCTATGGGGCGACTTGCGCTGTGATGCAAGAGGGCGTACTATAGAAGACTTTCTTTTATGTACCGGTGCAGTTCTTCTGAATAAAAAGGAAGCCACCTTTTATAGTACTACACATAAATCATATTCTTCAGTAGACCTAACCATTGCCTCTCCGTCTTTAATGCCGTACCTTGATTGGAAAGTCCTGAAAAACTCCTACGGAAATGACCACTTTCCTGCTATCCTAAATTTAACAAAACGTGCTGAATGCCCTCCACAGATTTCCCGATGGAAAATAGACTCGTCGAATTGGGAACTGTTTCAGGAGATTACATATTTACAGCACGATGATTTGAGCTCTTTAAACATAGATGATGCTGTGGCATATTTAACACGTTTTATTATTGACGCCGCTGAAAAATGCATAAAACAAACTAACGGACTTGCTAATAAGCGTCGTTTGCTTTGGTGGAATGACGAATGCAAAGAGGCACGGAAAAAACAAAATAAAGCTTGGGGCCTGCTTCGTGACTCTCCAACTGCAGAGAACCTCATTAACTTCAATAAGGCAAAATCACAGGGCAGGATAACACGTCGACGTGCTAAGCAAGAAAGCTGGGAAAGGTACATATGTAGTATCAATTCGTACAAGGATGAGGGTAAGGTATGGAACAGGGTGAATAAATTAAAGGGCAGGGAAACACAACCACTTCCTTTAGTAAACGTTCAAGCGACACCATGAAAGATAAGGCAGATTTCCTGGGCAAGCATTTTCAAAATATTGCTTGTGCATCACACGATGCGCCAACTTTCCTAAAGTTCAAGGAACGCATAAAGCGAGATTGCCTTGAACGAAAATGTGCAGCAGATGAACCTTACAACTGTCCCTTTAGTCGCGCTGAACTGAAGGCTGCTCTCATTTCCTGCAGCAACTCAGCACAAGGTGGTGACCGCATAATGTATGCAATGATGAAGAATATGCATCCAGAAACATTGAACACACTTCTATCTCTTTACAACACCATGTGGCTATCTGGGTATATTCCATCCTCATGGAAAGAAGCGATTGTCATCCCAATTCATTAGCAAGGCAAAGTCCCCGCATTAGTCAGTAGTTATAGGCCAACACCACTAACAAGCTGTATATGTAAGTTATATGAAAAAAATGTAAATCGGCGTCTAATCTATTTCCTGGAAAGCAACCGTATACTTGATCCCCTTCAATGTGGTTTCAGAGAGGGTAGGTCAACAACAGACCACCTTGTTCGCATTCAGGCGAACATTAGAGATGCTTATGTGCACAAACAGTTTTCTCTCTCTGTGTTTCTCGACCTGGAGAAAGCCTATGACGCAACATGGCGATTCGGAATCCTCCGAAACCTGTCTGCAATGGGCGTACGCGGCAATATGCTAAATATGATAGAAAACTGCTTGACAAACCGCACGTTCCCTGTTAGAGTGGGCAATGCCCTGTCCAGGCTATTCACTCAAGAGACTGGTGTGCCACAAGGGGGCGGGCTTAGTTGCACCTTCTTCATTTTGAAAATGTATTCCCTTCATAAAGTCATCCCATTCTCAATGTTTTATTCAATATACGTAGATGATGTGCAACTAGGATTTAAGTCTTGTAACCTTGCAGTCTCCGAGCGTCAAGTCCAACTCTGACTGAACGAGGTCTCAAAATGGGCAAATGAAAATGGCTTCAAGCTAAACCCCCTCAAAAGCTCCTGTGTGCTTTTTTCTAGAAAGAGAGGCTTGATACAAGATTCTGATACTATGTTGCATGAACAGCACATACCACACAACACTGAGCATAAATTTTTAGGAATAATACTTGACTCAAAACTAACCTTCATCCTTCATATCAAGTATCTGAAAGCTAAATGCCTTAAAACAATAAATATCCTGAAAATACTGTCACGCACAAGATGGGGAAGCGACAGGAAATGCCTCATGAACCTCTACAGGAGCCTTGTACGATCGCGGTTAGACTACGGTGCCGTAGTGTATCACTCTGCTACGCCCAGTGCTCTCAAGATGCTGGACCCTGTGCATCATCTTGGTATCCGCCTCGCCACCGGTGCCTTTAGGACGACTCCGATTCAAAGCCCCTATGTCGAATCGAGTGAATGGTCGTTCGATCTGCAGCGGTCATATTCTACTTTTAATTATTTTCTGAAAGTACGTGCTAAAAACATGCTTGTTATCCCACCATAAACGATATGACCTCTGCAGCATTCTTTCTTAACAAACCTACAGCCAGAGAGTCATTCTCGATCCGTGTGAGAAAGTTGAGCGAGAAGATGGATGCTCCTATTCATGAAAATCGTCTAATGGCCTCTGCCACGCCGTTTCTGCCGTGGTTGTGCCGAATCATTCACAGTGACACGTCATTTGTGGAGGTAACGAAGCACGCCCTGGAGGCGCATATTCGTATGCATTTTCTGGAATTACAATTTAAGTACCCTTGTCCAGAGTATTACATCGATGCGTCTAAATCACATGCTGGAGTGTCATATGGAGCCGTCGGCCCGTTCTTTTTCTAGTCCGATGTTCTGCACCCTCAAACAAGCATCTTTACAGCAGAGGCGTATGCACTGTGGTCGGCTGCAAAACACATCAAATAGTTAAAACTACGTAATGCGGTCATATACACAGACTCATTAAGCGTTGTTAAAACATTGATGTCATGTTCATTTATGTCATGTGTCATGTGTTCATTTATGTCATGTATGTGTCATTTATGTCATGTCATGTTGTTAAAACCACATAAATCCAGTAATTGCAGATCTTTTCTATCTCCTATGTACTATTTATGCCTCTGCATGGCCAACATGTAACGATATGCTGGGTGCCTGGACACAGAGGTATTGAAGGTAACATCCTGGCAGACCGAATTGCTACCTCCTTAGACACAAAATCTTGCAACATGCCCGTAGCCGTTCCTGTCTCAGATCTAAAGCCATACTTACGGAAAAAACTGAGAACCTACTGGCAGCATAAGTGGGATGCTGAAACCCTTAATAAACTCCACATAGTTAAGCCACATTTAGGATACTGGCAATCACTGACCAAGTCGAGACGAAGTGATGTCCTATTCTGTCGTCTCAGAATAGGGCACACTTACGGTACACATAGCTTTTTGTTGACTGGCGGTGAACGTCCAATGTGTAGTAGATCTGGGGAGACACTCAGTGTTCAGCATGTCTTCCTAGAATGCCGCGAAATACAAGTCGAGAGGAGAAGACACTTCCCCTTAGCGTATATTCAGTGTATACCACTTCACCTGGCACTGTTTCTAGGCATAGAACCGCTACTTGACATGCAATCTACCTTAGCCTTTTTAAATGACGTTGACATGCTCCATGTTTTGTGTCCAAGAAATTCGTAACACGGCCCACAGCCTCTTGCCAGAGGCCACGGTTTCTATGTCAACCTTTAGTATAGCACATGCCTCCGGGCCCTTGTGCTCAAGGTATCCGCTGAGCCTGTTGTGCTACTCTTCAACAACAATCACCTGTCGATTTATATTCATGTAACGCTATAAAACCATCGTTGTATATCCCATACTTATATCATACCCTACTTCAGTCATTCTCCAATTTTTATCCCTTATGTTTTTTAAGCAATTGACAGCTCTCAGTTTTAGGCCTCTCTACAGCCACGTCACATCAGCCATTAGTCAGTTCAGTGCTCATCACCACTGCCTGGGCGCTCTTTGGCCCTTGCGCCAATAAACACTACATATCATCATCATCATCCAATGTATGGTGTTTGCCGTTGCTTGCAGATACTCAGATATGTTTTTGTGTTGCGCCTAATTACATAGTCCTAATTATTTATCAACTTCTGAAATATTATAGTTACATGAAAAGTGTAGAGAGAAAATTGCAGAGCAACATGAAAAACTCCAATTCAGCTTTCTGCTGCTCAATACGTGCTACATAAAAGTGCTCTTCCTAGCGCGAATCAAGCAGGCAAACACAAGCAAAGTGTCTCCAGTGGCCAGTCGCGCGGCAATTTTGCCTGTATTCGCAGGCTTCTTTCACGCTCGGAAAAACACCTTTAGCACGTATTGAGCAACAACGGCCGCATTTCGATGGGGTCGTAAACAGACGTGTCCTTAGCTTTAGGTGCACGTTAAGAAACACCAGGTGGTCAAAATTTCCAGAGTGCGCCACTATACGGCATGCCCCATAATCAGACCGTGGTTTTGGCACGTAAAACCCCATAACTGAGTCTTTTTTTGTTGAGCGACAGAAAGCTGTATCGGGGGCTTTTCTTGTTGCTCTACGATTTCTCATGAACACTTCTGACCTAATTATAATATTCGAGAAGTTAATTAATTAGGACTAATTATGTAATTAAGCGGGATATATGCAATAAATATTCTGAGTATCTCCAAGCGACGGCAAACAACGTTACCTTGGTTCTGTCCAGCTACGTGGGATTTGCATAACATTAACTCTTGGTGCACGACAGTTGGGACACGCGCTGTATATCCAGCGCCTCGCAAGAGGCAATGGACACAACAACCAGCAAGACGGTGCCACCAGCGCCCAAGCAGCGACGAGCCTCTCTAGACCGCTCCAAAAAAGACAGAACTCGCGTCACGGCTTCTGGAATGGGCCCGTGAGCTCGTCTCTTAAACGCACAGCACATAGCAGATTTACCAAAATGGAGACGCAAATACTACACTGGAATGCTAGAGGACTTCTTCATAACCTTGATGATACTAGAGAACTCCTACAAAAACATAATCGAAAGCTGCTGTGTGTTCAAAAGACACATCTGTAAGGTACACAAACATTCTTCGTCAGTACACCATCTTCCGAAAGGACCGTGACGAAGCTAACACCTCGTGCGGTGGTGTGACAATCCTTGCAGACAAGTCTGTAGCTTGAATTGCCACTAGTCTTACAGATACCCCATCAGGCAGTGTGAGTTAGAGGGGTTCTTTTCAATAAGTTTGTAACTGTCTGTTCCATATATATACCCCCAAGCTATCACCCCCAAAAATACAGATTTCTATAACCTCATAAATCAGCTCCCAGAACCCTACATACGTGTGGGTGATTTTAACGCCTACAGCACTGTGTGGGGAGACGCGTGATGCGACGCGAGGGGCCGACTCATTGAAAATTTCGTTCTTACATCTGGTGCCTGCTTGTTTGATAAGGACCCAACATATTGCAGCATCCAACACAATTCATATTCATCCTTAGAACTAGCAATAGAATCTGCTTCTCTTCTGCCTCATCTGGAATGGAATGTGATGAATAATCATTTTGGAAGTGACCACTTCCCTATAACTTCAAAATAACGCAGCATGACAACCCTCCCCTTGTTCCCATTTGGAAATTAGCATCGGCTGACTGGGAACATTTTAACGAATCAACTCATTTATCACCCGATTTTATACACAATATTATTATAGATGATCCTGTCGCATATTTTACCGATGTTATTATTGATGCTGCTGAATAGTTTATCCCGCGAACAAATGGTGGTTCACTTAAAAGATGTGTTCCCTGATGTAATGAAGACTAGACATGCGTGAAAGAGGCAGAATAAGGCATGGGGCATATTGCGTAGATCGCCGAATACAGAAAATCTCATTGAATTTAAACACATAGAATCGCAGAGGAGGCGGATACGACGTCAGGCGAAGAGAGAAAGCTGGGCGAGGTTCCTTTCAGGCATAAGTTCGTACCCACAGGAGACAAAAGTTTAGAATGGCGTAGGGAGGCTAAAGGGGCAGCAAATAAATCCGTTGCCTCTGGTGAAAGATCAAGGGAATACCTTAGAAGAGCAGGCAGACCCCCTAGGGGAGCACTTTGAGCGTGTGTCAAGCTCAATCCACTACTCGCAATCCTTCATGAAGTACAGACAAATAGAGTAATATAAGGCATTTGAGCGGAAATCCCCACAAAACGCACCCTATAACCATCTTTTCTGCATTGCCGAGCTGAGAGCTGCCTTGATCGTATGCAAGAGCTCTGCACCGGGAACTTATAGAATAATGTACGACATGAATTGAGAACGCACACACTGATACACAACTGACACTATGCTTGCACTTTTCAACACTATTTGGGCTGCTGGATATCTTCCGCCCGTGTGGAAGGAGGCAACTGTGGTCCCCGTTTGGAGCAACCTAACGATCCTTCGTCAGCGGCAAGCTACCGCCCGAGAGCTCTCACGAGTAGCCTTCGTAAGCTGGTTGAGAAAATGATTAACCGGCGACTCATGCATATCCTTGAAATGAACAAAATGCTTGATCCCTATTAGTGTGACTTCAGAGTGGGTCTGCCCACAGCTGATCATCTCGTGTGCATTGAGGGAAATATTCGTGACGCGTTTTACAGAAGCAGGTTTTCTTATCGATATTCCTCGATATGGAGAAGGCGTATGACACAACGTGGTGTTACGCTATCTTGCGAGACTTGTAGGGAATGGGCATCCATGGCAATATGCTAAACCTGATAGCAAGCTATCTGTCCAATCGTATCTTCCACGTAAAAATCGGGCATGTACTCTCGCGTCCATTTATACAAGAAACTGGTGTACCCCAGGGAGGTGTGCTCAGCTGCACACTCTTTATAGTTAAGATGAACATACTCCGCGCTTCATTAGCACCAGCTATATTTTATTCCGTCTACGTAGACGACATAAAGATAGGTTTCAAATCCTGTAACCTTGTAGTGTGCGAGAGACAAGTACAGCAGGGCTTGAACAAGATATCTAAGTGGGAAGACGAAAATGGGTCTAAAGTCAACCCCCACAAACGTTCTTGTGTTCTCTATACAAGAAAGAGAGGCCTGGTTCCAGACCCATGCGTGGAACAGTGTGGACAACAAATACCTCTCAACAAAGAGCACAAATATTTAGGTATAATACTTGACTCTAAGCTTACTTTTATACGACACATAAAATATCTCAAGGAAAATGTCTAAAAACAATGAACTTACTGAATATACTGTCTCACGCAACATGGGGTAGCGACAGGAAGTGCATAATGAATATTTACAAGAGCCTCATTCAATCACGGTTATAATATGGTGCCATAGTATACAACTCTGTCACCTCGAGCGCACTAAAGATGCCGGATCCCGTCCACCACCTGGGTATCCGTCTGGCCGCAGGCGCCTTCAGAATTAGCCCCATTGAAAGCTTATATATAGATCGAATGAGTGGTCACTCCACCTGCAGAGATCATACATCAGCTTTACATATTTCCTTGAAGTGCACTCTAATCTTGAGCATCCGTGTTGTGAAACTATTAACGATTAGGACATGCACTGCACTTTTCCATAACCGACCCTCTGTGAGACGGCCTTTTTCCCTCCGCGTGAAGGAGCTTAGCGTGGAAACGCATGCTCCACTATTCGAACACGGCATAATTCCTCCAGCGAAGCAGCTACCGCCTTAGGATTGGCAGGTTATAGAATGTGAGGCGTATTTTGTAAGAGTTACAAAATACGCTCGAGAGCTCGAAATTCGAATGCATTTCCATGAACTACAATCGTACTGTTGTTTGGAATTCTACACCGATGCATCAAAATCGCATGTTGGCGTGTCTTACGCGGCTGTTGGTCCCTCTTTCTCTGAAGCACGCCTGCTGAACTCCCATACAAGCATCTTTACCGCAGAAGCCTATGTAGTACTGGCTGTGGTTAAACACATAAAGAAATTCAAACTAGAGCTATCCATAATATCCACGGACCCTCTAAATGTCGTAAAAGCGCTGATGTCCTTAAGAAAAGACAAAAATCCTGTTTTTAGTCAGCTTTATTCGTACTTCTGTAATATTTATTCGTCTCGTAGACATGTAAAAATATGCGGGGTTCCTGGCCATAGATGCATCGAGGGTAATGTGCTGACAAACCAAATGGTCACATCAATTACATCGCAAGCTGTCAATCTTACCACTGCTATTCCTACCACAGATCTCAGGCCTTTTTTTGCGAACGAAACTGCGAAGCCACTGGCAACACTTGTGGGACAACGAAGCAAATGATAAGCTCCCCTTGATTAAGCCAAAGTTAGGTTTCTGGCCCTCCGTTACAAAATCACGAAGAACTGATGTCCTATTACGTCGACTCAGAATAGGACAAACATATGGTACTCACAATTTTCTATTGACTAGCAATGAGCCTCCAACCTGTGGTAGATGTGGTGAGAGGCTCACCGTCCTCCACGTCTTCGTGGAGTGTCGGGAAGGCAAAAGAGAAAGAAGGAAACATTTTCCTCTAGCATACCGCGATTGTCTCCCTCTCTATCCTGCTGTGTTTCTTGGTAAAGAACCCCTTTTTGCTACCAAAGCTGTCCTAGGTTTCTTGAAAGATGTAGTCTTGCATGATATTAGCCCAAACGTTTCGTAGCGCATCCTCTCTCCAGAGGATGCTGCTGGGATAGTAGTCCTTGTGTAGCACGCACCTTCAGGTCCTTGCACTTCAACGGCTCTGTAACGGAAGTAGTGCTTTTTTGGAATTTTTTGCCTGTGACCAATTTTAGCACATTGCAATTCTTTCACAATGTATCTTTCGCGTCCTTGGCACGCTTCATAGTCATTGTCATAGTTTTATTACATGTATCTGTTACGCACGTTACAGCGACCGTCTTTTAGGCCCCTTTACATCCCTGTCACATCCATCGTTCGTAATTTATAGCTTCACATTGAACACATTGACATTTAACTGGCGCTCTTTGATCACACTTGGCCCTTGCGCCACAAAACACTATATTCATCATCGTCATCATCCATAATGGTAGAGAAGACGTGGGAGAGGAAGCAGAGAATAAAACCGACGCACCTGCGAAGCTCTCGGCGCTCGCAGCTCACGCGTCACGCGGGGCGAGAGAAAACGCCACTTCTCGATGCGCGCGCCCCCGAGGCTGGAGCGGTGCGCGTCTGCTGTTTCTGAGAAATGAGCACCGTGCAGATTGGTCAACTGACGCACGGCGTGCAGACACAAATCCGCGCTAAAGCACCGTTGCCTATAGGCAGCACCGTCTGTAGGCGTCACCGAACTGTGCCCGCCGTGGCTATGACACTGCTCCAGGTCACGGGTTCGATCCCGATAGCCACATTTCGACGGGGGCGATCAAAATACAAGAACACTCGTGTACACTCGTTTAGGTGCTCGAACCCCAGGGGGTCAAAATTCATCCGTAGTCTGCCACTACGGCGCCCTCATAATCCGATTATGGCTTTGGCACGTACAGTCCCATAATTCAAGTAACGTTTGACACTCCTGCTCCGATGCGATGTGTGGTGCGAGGCAATGTTAGTGCTAACCTTCTCGGTGGGTATGAACAATGGCCCACAGGAGAACGCCTCGAGCAAACGCACCTTGCTGTGTGTTTTGTGTGCTGCGAAGACAAACAGCAGAGGTGCACGCAAGGTAACATTTACCATCAAGGCACCGCTCTCGTATTGCACTAATCGCTGAAGAAATGAAACATTTGCCGTTAACATCAACGCTATTTATTGTCACTGAAATCAAACACCACAGAAAGCTTCGCTTACGTCGTTTCCCACAGTGCGTGGGATCCGCATAATTTTTTTTCCTTTTTTTTCATCTCAATAACATGTTTTATCAGCGTATAAATGACTAAGGTCGTGAATTGCTTATTTGTGAATCATTAGAAGGAATGATCGTTACTCCCTTGAGGAGCATTGTAACGGAACAACTGCTAGTCCTTGAAACAGTAACCACAAGGAAGTAACAGTTCACCTTCGCCGTTACACCCCAAAAGGACGAATGCTTGTGGCAGATCAGTTGCTCCCCAAGAGGAGCAAAATCGATACCCATTTTCGTCCTTTTATATTAGTAGCGTCATAGATGATGTCTTTGTACGTATGTCTTTGTACATCTTAAATGTACGTGTGTCACTATCAGGCAGGGCCTGATAGCTGCTGGGGGCACAACAGGCCAAGTTGGCGTGCAACTTGAATAAAGTGTGTATCGCGTGAATTATCTCGCGCAACCCAGTAATACAGTCGCGGCAGATGGGTTTTGCATTCCGTTCATGTGCTCGGCCGCAGAGTAGGCCGAGGCTGCGGTTTGTAAAAGCTCTGCTTGTTCATTCATTCGCAACCCTGGTGCACGGCCGTTTTTAATGTTCCATCGCCGAACCCATGCGTGTATACGAGTCGACAGTGATGCGGTGCGTTACAAGCTACTTTTGCGTTTGCAAGTTCTTTATAACATTATCTACTGTGCCGGTAACAACGGTAATCAAACCTGCTCCGTTCGCTACCCGCCCATAATCGCGTCCGTTGCCAGAGTACGGGAAGGCTAGAGCTCGCTTCTTCCCGACGCCGCCCCGGATGCGGAAGCCGCCGGGGACCTTCTCCGTAGGCGTCACCGCCGCTGGGGGGCGGCTATCAGAAGTTCAGAGCTGGTAGGCCAGCTCTGGGCCGTCCGGCAAGCCGGAGATGCCACCCGAGTCCAAGGACTTCGAGCCGCCACCTGAGGCCGCCACCACAGCAAGAACTGCCGGACTATTCTTTAATAAAGCTTCTTCTGCTCGCTTTTACGGAGCCTATATTAAAATCTTGGTGCAGGACAGATTACGTGTCCTCACGGATCGATCGTAAACTCAAGGTTAAAATTCCTTTATGTCACTCTTACACTTGTCATGCCTCCTTTTTGCGGCAGACAAGCAGTGACTGGAACCACCTTCCCGGCTCCGTCGCTGCAATCGAAGACCCTACCGCCTTTAATGTTGCGATGAACAATTGATTGTTAGAAGACTCCTCCCTGTAATGCCCTCGGGTCCTGAGAGTACGAACATAAATAAATGAATAAATGAATAAGTAAAATGTGTACCTCGAACTCGACATGGAGTGCCACCAGCGCGTGCAGCGCTGCCTTTTGTGGATGATTTTCGCACCAACAGTCGTCGCCACCATCGCGAATGTTGGGGTTAAAGCACGCTGCCTCTTTAGCGGCAATGGCGGATTCAAGAAATGCAGCTCCAATTGCCTAGGCGATATATTGCCCCCATTTCTTGTGAATTGTATACGAATAAGTGCCAGTCGTGCTTTCCCGAAATATTGCAGTTGAGCGTTCTAAATTATTTGTGGTAACATTTATTGTCTTTTCGACAAGCCGCTCGCTGGCATGCCGTAAATGTAGCGGGAACCGCGAATTTCTCGCTCGCCTGCACGAGTCCAACGGCGCCTCTTACATCTGCGTTCACGACACCTAAACATAACGCTCGCTAAAAGCGCGCCCTGAAGATGCGATGAGTCATGCGTTCTCTGCATGCCCGCTCCCTGCAGCCGCCAATTATAGCTCACGGGCGTACTCTCGAGTTTCCGCGTGTATTTTGGTCAAGGCTCCGCTGACTGCGTTGTTGCGCGCTTTTAAAACAAACTGCCCCCCTTCGCTGCTGTGCTGAAAGGGCATTGGGTTGCTCGCCCTCGAAAGTAAAACGAATGGAATGCCCAAGAAAGAAATGCCTCGTGCGTGGTTTTCCAGCCGGCCTTCGCCGTAGCGTGCTAGCCCCATGAAAGCTCATGTGGGCGCTTCTGGGCTGCGCCTCGCGCCCTTTGTGACGTCAGAGCGTCACGTAACAAATCTGTTGCACGCTCGCTGCAGAGAGGGTAAAACAGTTGGCCTGCTTTATGGAAGTCTTCACGGTTTGCTAGCATGAATTGCGCCATATTAGGGCCGACTCGTGGAAAAGACTTCGCGTCTAGGCGGATACCGCTGCGTCCGTGCTCGGTAACACAGAAGGACTTGCCTGTGAGAGCGCGTGCCGTTTCATGCCGCTCAGATTGGAAGTTCTTAACGTCCAGCAGAAAATGCATTCAATACGTTTATCTAAGGGACGGTAAGCGTCAAGGCACTGCGCCACCTATATTAAGTCGCACATGTGATGCTCGATTTGCAGTGAGCAGAACATGGACTGTTGAAGGGACTCGGAATAAGACGGGACGTAGCAGCCGGTACACCGAGCCGTTCGATTGCCTTCTGAAACGACGGCGGGAGTGAAGACGCGCGCTCTCACTGTGTCGTCGTCCGGGTGGATTGAAGCTATCGTGCGCAAATATTGATGCGACTCTTCCTTCTGAATGCGTTACTATTAGGAATGCCAGAGCTAAAAGTATGTGTGAAGTGTGGGAAGCAGCTCACGTGGTATAGGTAGAGCGGGGATAGGAGCGCTTAGAAGAGCGTGTGCATGTACATGCGTATGTATGTATGTATGTATGTATGTATGTATGTATGTATGTATGTATGTATGTATGTATGTATGTATGTATGTATGTATGTATGTATGTATGTATGTATGTATGTATGTATGTATGTATGTATGTATGTATGTATGTATGTATGTATGTATGTATGTATGTATGTATGTATGTATGTATGTATGTATGTATGTATGTATGTATGTATGTATGTATGTATGTATGTATGTATGTATGTATGTATGTATGTATGTATGTATGTATGTATGTATGTACGCACGCACGCACGCACGCACGCACGTACGAGGTGATCTTTCAGTTTTCTGGGATTTTTTAAACTTGCCTGTCGCAGGTAGCATTATTCTTGTGCTTTAGCTGGATAATTCGAAGAGGCGGACATCTCTAGCACGAGAAACCGCAACACATTCGACTAATTAAAAGGTTGACGAAATAATTTGCGAATTACCTTACGGCTCCCATTTCAATTTACGAATTGTAGCCGGTGAGCTTGCAAGACGTATTCAGTTGAAAGGAACCTCCAGGATTATATCAGTTTCGAGAAAAAAACATAAACGCCTGTAGCGGCGCTCTCAAACCATTGCTATCGTTGCACCAAGCCGTGAGACGAGTTATAGCTCGTGCGGGACAGAAGCGACGTACTAATAAACACCTGCTGTGTCTTTGTGCCCGTTATGGCATCCAGCGCCGCCTCAAGGCATTATATCGGCTGGAATCGAGAACGCATTCGGAAACGAACATCCTTGACGCGTCGCTGGCACAGAAAGCAACGAGGGCGTTGCGTCGACCAGCTCGCTGCGACAGACTGGGTGCGCAACTTCACGTGCGCGCCCAACTGGGGCCTCTTGGTTGAGTGCCTGAACACGAATTACTGGGAGAAAACAGTCTTCTAGTACTTCCTGTCTCTCCCCCAGCGTAGGGTAGCAAACCGGGCGTGCGTCTGGTTAGCCTCGTCTGCCTGTCTTTGCTTCTTTCTTTCTCTCAAATCGCTCTCTCCCTCTACGTCACCAAAGAAAGTCGCTAAGACGCCAAGAAATTGGCTGTGGTTTAACTTTTGTAGACCTAGTTTTCCCGAGCGAAAGGTCTGTTTGGGTTGGTTTTGCAAAGTCTATGCGCACAGTGTTTCATGAAAGTTAGGACACAGTCTTTCGCGCACGTTACACACGCTGCCGAACGGGTTGTCCGTGAAGTCGCGGTGAAACATGGCTGTCTCAGTCGAGCTGGCCGCCAGCCGAAGCGTGTGGTTCGTCAAAAGCTCGCTGTGGCTGCCGTTTCTTGTATCGACGGCTCCGTCTCCTTCTTGTTCGCGTTGCCGAGCGACGGCGGCGGTTGCAGTAGCTTCCATGGTGGCCCGCTTCCGCGCTTGGTAAGCATCTTTGTAGCATGCTAATCTGGCCTCCCTTTGCTCTGCAGCAGGCAACTCTGCCGTTGCTCGAGATGTCGCAGCTCTAGCTACATCTACTGCATGATTGGATTCAGCTTGTCGCTTTCGCTGAAGCGCGCGCACAGACGGCCCCAGCTGGCGCACGATTCATGGCGATACCATAGAATAAAGAAGATACTTAGAGAAGGGGAACTGTACCTTCCGCCGTGGTTCGAAAATAAGCAGCGGCAGCGCATGGAACTTACTTTGGGGGACGCCAGATGACGTTGCTCAATCCGAAAGCGGAAGTGCAAGTTTTTTTTGTTTTAGCGCAAAATTCAATATGGCCGTTTTTTGCCGGTCGCGTACGCTGGTACGCGCCATGCTTGTCCCGCAGGCTATGCGGCATGCGTCAATGCCTTCGCTGCCGCGTAGCTGGTGCGTTCTAATTGCCAAGAGCCTCTACTGACGCCCATACAAACAAGCCACAAGTGAATGAACAGAACGCGCGACTTTATTGGCAGAAGACAAGCAGTGTACATTCTCGTGCAATAGCAGAAATAAAATTTGCATGTCGAGATACGCTGGAATAATTGACGCGAGCTCGTGAACGGCTCACCGTCGTCGTCGCACGTGGTGGTCAGGTTAACGAGCAAGAACCAGCAGCGGAAACATATTGGACAGAGTATGCCACTTATTTGCAGCGACAGTCGCCGTTAAAAATGCCCAAATTGCATTGCGAAGCAATCGGGAGACGCAGGCATCTGCTGCTGCAGCCTACACAGCGACATGGGCTACCCCAAATTTTAGCCGTTCAGTCCTTTCCAACCTGCACGCTTCTTTTCTTTCGGGGGCCGCTAATGTGTGGCTCACACTTGGTGTCTCACATTGTCTCGCTATGGACAAGCTTTCGTGGGCATCACCTCCATCAGCTACTTTCGCGGGCCTTTCCACCCATCTAGCTATCAACTTCATACGCATCGGACTATGTAAGCACGTATGCTAGTCTCCGTTCATGCCTAATCGCGGCCGAGAAAGGCCAGAGGCATAATATGCCCATTGCTGCAGCAGGAAAGCGCGAACGGGGAGCACGAATCACGGTGCATGATAATTGGGAGTCTATGTCGCTGTGCAGGCTGCAGGAGCGAATGCTCACTGCGAGAGACTGCTTCCCAGTGCAACCGACCAGGCCGCAATATTCTAAAAACATACCACTGCGACCATAACCAAGTGACATAACAGCAAAATTAAACAGCAATCAGTCACCGCATGAGGTTCACTCAATACATTATACATTGGCGACGAACCATATGGCAACAGTGAGCATTCACATACACGGGTCTCTTAGGGTACATTGAGCTGCCTACCTACAGGCGTAGTGCCTGCCTTTGTCGCACGTAGTGGTCTACTAACGAGCAACAAAAGGCAGCAGAAACAGATTGGACAGAGTGTCCCACCTGTTTGCGGCGACAGTCGCTGTTAAAGATGAGCAACTTGCAGTGCGAAGCAATCGGGTGACGCAGGCATCTGCTGCCGCAGCCTACACAGTGACATGGACTACCCATCATTTTAGCATTGACTCCTTTCCAGCCTGCATGTTTCTTTCTTTTGGAGGCCACTAATGTGTGGCTCACACTTGGTGTCCCACATTGTCTCGATATGGACAAGTCGCTTTTGTGGGCATCACCTTCATGAGCCACTTTAGAGGGCCTTTCCACCCAACTTCATACACGTCCGACCATGTAAGCACTTATGCTGGTCTCCGTTCATGCCTAATCGCGGCCGAGAAAGGCCAGAGGCACAATTTTCCCATGGCTGCAGCAGGAAAGGGTGAACGGGGAGCACGAATCACGGTGTGCGTAAATTGGGAGTCTATGTCGCTGTGCAGACTGCAGGATCAAATGCTTACTATGAGAGGCTGCTTCCCAGTGAAACCGACCAGGCCGCAATATTCGAAAAACATAAAACTGCGACCGTAACCAAGTGACATAACAGCAAAATTAAACGGCAATCAGTCACCGCATGAGGTTCAGACAATACATTATACATTGGCGACGAACCATATGGCAACAGTGAGCATTCACATACACGGGTCTCTTAGGGTACATTGAGCTGCCTACCTACAGGCGTAGTGCCCGACTTCGTCGCACGTGGTGGTCTACTAACGAGCAACAACCAGCAGCAGAAACAGATTGGACAGAGTGTCCCACCTATTTGCGGCGACAGTCGCTGTTAAAGATGAGCAACTTGCAGTGCAAAGCAGTCGGGTGACGCAGGCATCTGCTGCCGCAGCCTGCACAGCGACATGGACTCCCATCATTTTAGCATTGACTCCTTTCCAGCCTGCATGTTTCTTTTCTTTTGGAGGCCGCTAATGTGTGGCTCACACTTGATGTCCCACATTGTCTCAATATGGACAAGTCGCTTTCGTGGGCATCACCTTCATCAGCCACTTTTGCGGGCCTTTCCACCCAACTTCATACACGTCCGACCATGTAAGCACTTATGCTGGTCTCCGTTCATGCCTAATCGCGGCCG
This sequence comes from Dermacentor albipictus, assembly GCF_038994185.2. NCBI lineage: Eukaryota > Metazoa > Arthropoda > Arachnida > Ixodida > Ixodidae > Dermacentor > Dermacentor albipictus. Next base: position 1,976,019 of record NC_091826.1, on the reverse strand, counting down.
AGAAAGGCCAGAGGCACAATTTGCCCATGGCTGCAGCAGGAAAGGGTGAACGGGGAGCACGAATCACGGTGTGCGTAAATTGGGAGTCTATGTCGCTGTGCAGACTGCAGGATCAAATGCTTACTATATGAGAGGCTGCTTCCCAGTGAAACCGACCAGGCCGCAATATTCGAAAAACATAAAACTGCGACCGTAACCAAGTGACATAACAGCAAAATTAAACGGCAATCAGTCACCGCATGAGGTTCAGACAATACATTATACATTGGCTACGAACCATATTACAGGCATAATGCTTGCCTTTGTCACATGTGGTGGTCTGGTAACGAGCGAAAACCTGCGGTACAAACAGATTGGACAGAGCCTTGCACCTGTTTGAACCAACAGTTGCCGTTGAAGATGAGCAACTTCCATTGTGAAGCAATCAGGTGACGCAGGCATCTGCTGCCGCAACCAGCACAGCGACATGGACTACCCGGCATTTTAGCGTTAACTCCTTTCCACCCTGCACATTTATTTTCTTTCTGGGGCCGCTATGTATGGCTCATACTTTCTGTCCCACTTTGTCGCAATGTGGACAAGTCGCTTTTGTGGGCATCACCTTCGGCAGCCATTCTTGCGGGCCTTTCCACCCATACGGCTATCAACTTCATACACTTCAAACCATGTAAGCACATATGCTGGTCTCCGTTTTGAGCAAATCATGGCCGAGGTAGGCCACAAGCACAATTTGCCCATGGCTGCAGCAGGCCAGAACGAACGGAGCGCACCAGTTACAGTGTGTGTATACTGGGAGTCTATGTCGCTTTGCGGACTGCAGGAGCAAATGCTTACCTCGAGGGACTGCTTACCAATGCAACTGACCAGGCCCCCACATCTGAGAAACGTAACACAGTTACCACAACCAAGTGTGGCCGCAAAACCAGATTCTGCAATCAATCACTTCACTGTAGCTTGCACAAAGACCCAGGCTATCAAGGAAGAGGAGCAATCATCAACGAGAAGCCACACTGCTCTGCAAGCATTGAAGGCTAAAAACATCAAGAAAAGTAAAATGGTGCATAGCACATGTGCATAGGTTCATGCAAGACGCATGCCGATGCTGCATCAGCTATTTCAGGAGAGTAATTGCGCATGACAACATACACTAGAAGATACTGCTACAGATATGTTAGGCTGCTAGACAGTGACTGGTATTAAGTATCAGCGAAGAATCGGTTGACCTTTATATTTGGATGAGGATGAATGACCTCTAACAAAAATGGGCAATGAGAAAGCTTGCGTTTATAGAAGAAAAATTACACTTGGCACAAACGGAATTAACATGGCTAGGAAGCTGATGGAACTCAATCTTTTGGCCAGCGTCGTCCGTGCTTGGTCAGATGTTGCAGGTGCATCTGAAGACGAAGAATTTCTAGAAAGTCCTTTTTGAGTTACCTGGATGACTCGGCCAAATGTCCGTGCTGGTGGAATAGTGGCTGAAGCTCTTTGCAGTCTTAACACAGTCCTTTGCAGACTTGATATCTCATCCATATTCTTGTGCATGTGCTTCTTTGTTCTTGATGTAAAAGCCTTGCAAATTCGGCTCCAGCCCCTTCCTGTTAGTGCAGATAGGAGCTCCTGTGACGACCAAGATGTGCTTGGCATAGACTCTGTTGGGGCAAAACGGTGACACATGAGATACAGCACAGATTAGCCAAATTTATGGGTGTTTTATATGTTCGAACCAATTATACTGAACCATAAATATGAACAAACATTCATATCTGCTGCAAAAAGCAAGCCAATACAGCATAGATCAAACATATTTATTTCTGAACCATGTGTTGTTTACCTTGTAGTAGTAGCCAATGTCCACACAATGACCTTGTTGTAGCAGGCAGCAGCTTCTGTTTAGTGCGTGGAGTGTGTTGCTTTATACTGGCGCCGTCCTCATTACTGCATGTCTGGAACAGAAATTTTGACTGAATCAGAAATTGAAAAAGCAAAGTTTTGCAATATGAAATGCAAAAAGGTGTGACATATATGTTGTAATGATTTGCGACTACAGAACACATGCAAATGTACACTGTCTGTTCTAGGGTGCTTAAGCAGCATGTTAAATAAATATTGCTATTGTCCATAAAGTTGAGGTCTGCCTAACTACAATGCATGTCAACAGCGCAAGTACTATTAAGATCACAAATGAGAACATTTGTGGGTTCATTTATACACTAGAAGTGATCACACTGCTAGTTCTACAAGTAAATGCATGAAAGTCATGAAGCTATTAGAACTGATGCATTATTTTTCTGCACGAACGTGATGCACCGCTTCACTACTGCAAAAATAAATGCCCTACGGTAAACCAATCTGAACAGCAAGAACATTTGGAACGAACAAGTACGAAATATGGGTGAATTATCATGCTTGCAACTGTTTAATACACTAAATTCTGTACTTTCACTTCATTTTACCAAAGGACTATTCGGTTTTGTGGACGAAAGACGTTGCCGGCCGACTCGAAAAAAAAGTTTAATATGTATATTGATAAGGCTACTCAGTCACCTACAAGCACGGCTACAATAACATGAAAAATGAGACGCGCGTTCCGATATCGCTCTTTCTTTCCTGGTTGTGTGTGTAAACCAAACGACAGCCTCGCAAGTAAAGGTTTATTTAGGAAAGAGCAACTGAGATCCTCACTGCCCATATGTAATGCAGGATCTAGTTCGTTAACTTGTGCCCGCCTGGAAGGTAATGAGACGGATATTATATAACGATTGAAGCAGCGGTGTTAAACGACTCACCGTTATTGCCGTTGTCAGCCGCAGCAAAATCCAGCTCCCGTTTCGATGCAGACCTGTTCCGAATGGCTCACGACCGAAACCCAACTGCCGGGCTTACATGTCCGCTTGCAAACACGTAACTTCACCCCAAGTTACATCTAAGCGCGAGAAACTAGTTTTAGAAACAAAGAAGCAACCAGTCTTGAGTGTACGAACGAATGAATCCGTGCCGCCGTGCACTCAGAAATACCGGTAAAAACTTTAAATCCAGGCCAGAGGTCACGTGAAAGATCGATGATGCTGAACGCTATTTGCGTTTATAATGGCAAAGAAACAATAAACTTACTAACAAATAGTACAATATCTAATTAGCAATAATAATTTTGCCCTGTTTTTATGTAAAAGAAAATGCTTCGGTAATTGTTAGAGAAAGTTTGTAAGATAAAATTGTGCCTATTACGACGCCTCTACCGGGAAATGTTGGAACTAACGAACGCATCCCGAGGTGATGAAACTAGGTCGGCTTTGTTAGCAGCGGCGCGCGGTCGATTTTTTCGCCCTCTGTGGCCATTTGTTGAACTTGAGAGTGTACGGGGCCTGGCGATACTGAACCCCAGAGAAGAATCTCCACACGGCTGCCATTGGCTGTTTTTGAGCAGACGCTCTTTCGACGCTAGCGCCAAGGTCCCCTTCAGTTACGGCCCTAGCATGAGGCCGAGACTTTGGCAAAATGGTGGCGCGCACGATTGTTTACGTTGTCATGGAAACAGAAACAGCAGGCGCGCGGCACCTCCTCATCCTAGCGTTCTTTGTTTTTTTTCTTCGCTTTTATTATGACGACTCGCTCCACTCCACCCTTCCCCATGCCCCGCGCGCCTTTACTTTTGCTTTCTTCTTGCCTGTCCGCGGCGCGTATTTTTTTTAAATCGCGTGCGTACGCTACCCCAGGCATTGTTTGTGAACTGGCTCGTGGTGCTCGATGGGTTCTTTATCCGTTAGCACGCGCGCAGTCTTGTTTATACTTTGAGTATGGCCAACTGAAAAAGTCAACAGAAATTCCTGTCGCAACTACAGAAATTTCTCTCGCTACTACAGAAATTCCTGTTGTACGACAGAAGTTTCTGATGTTTCTGTAGTTGCGACAGACATGTCTGACGTTACGGCAGAAATTCTGATGACGCAACAGAAACATTCTGTCGCAACGACCAAGAGTTCTGAAGTCGCAACAGAAACGTTATGTTGTGACAAGAACAGTTTATGAAGTCGCAACAACTATCTATCGCAACAGCTATTCTGACGTCGGAACAGGAACTCTTTGTCGCGACTATACGTTTTCTGACGTGGCGTCAGAAATGTGCCACTTTCTGTCGCAACGACACAAGTTCTGACGCCGCGACAGAAGCACTTTTGGTCGAGAAGCTTTAAAATTGTATGTCAGTTTCGCATCGATCGTGTACACTGTACATTTCTCTTGCGCGGTATTCAATCCCGCTTCCCTGAAGCCGGCATTGCGTATAGTACCGACACCGGTTATAAAGTCGACGTGGCCAATTGTTATAATTGTGCCGTGACGACGAGGCACCAGCAACGCCTTACCGGCCTCCTCAAAATAGGCCGCTGATTAGAATCATACTGCCTGCGGGAATGGCTGCGTATCCGTTTTGTTTTATTTGGTAAGATGTGGCGCACAGGCCTGTAGACTTACATGTGCCGTTACGCTGACACATTAGTTAATTTCCCAGAAATATTGCGTAAGCTTTTGCGAAGCGAAAAAAAAAAGTTTTCGGTTGTTCCATAATGTTGCGTGAAAAGCTGTCTCACTCGGGTCTCATTATTCTGACACAGCGCTGCCGTGAGAAACCAGTATTCTGTCAGAATGAGCACTCATCCACGAATGCTTCTGTAGCTATTTTGCACTGAACACACGAATTATATACGCGCTCAAAAGTGTAAAGAGGGAGACAATTTACAAGAATGTAAATTAACGGCATACAGATCACTAATAAGGCCTCTACTTGAATACGCGTCGGTAGTGTGGTCGCCACATCATTCCAAAGACATAGACATGCTTGAGTCTATTCAGAAAAAGGCGGTTTATATATAATCGTTATGACCGCCATTTCTCACCGACATCACGTGCCAGCAAGCTACTACTAAAGCCACTGGCCCACAGACGTACTTGTGAGCGTGTTGTTCTGCTACATAAAATTGTTCATGGAAAAACTTATGTCAATGCGCCTATTGTTTTCACTAATCCGTCTTCTCGGCCCACCAGAAGAAGTCATCATCTTAACATCGTTCCTTTGAATGTAACGATTGATTGTTTTAGGTTTTCCTTTTTTCCGCATACAATTGTGATTTGGAATAGCCTTGAGGTGTCCTTGCGCGAGTTACCAAGTGATGTATTTGCCAACCTATTACCTAATCATGTTCATTGATCAACTAGCTATTCCTGATATTGTTTTTTCTATTGTTTGTTTTCATTTTGCCACTTAAATGTATTCTTCAATTTATTGACATATGTATGCACTCACTCCTGCAATATCTTGCTATGCAAGATGGCAGTATATGTAAATAAATAAATAACTGTCGAAATTATTAGTAACAACCCTAGCAGTGTCCCCGGTCACCGCTGTCTATTTCTGAATTTCTTATTTAATATGGATATCGTAAAGCAAAATTGATGTTCTAGCTTTCCACGATGTACTTGCTGATTGTAACAACACTTTTGCTCTTCTAAAGGTGCGCCAGTTGACGCGGTGGAGTGAAAGCGCAGCTTGGCTCTTAAAATGCGAATGTAAACATCAACGCAGACACAGGCTCTTACTGTTGACACAGCCAAAATGTACAATGTTTGGTGTGGTGCAGTGGGAGACGCGTCTTGGTTACCGAGGTGGAAGGACGTGCGTTTCGTGTGCTTCCAAGGAGCGGTGGTTTCGGCTAGCAGCGGCCGCGGTGACTGGATCGACGGAATGGATCGCGAGGAATACAAAGTTATTTTGCCTACGCTGCCATCAGGTCGTAGTGTTTTTGAATACTTTATTTTTGCACGCGGATGTCCGGTCGAGGCCTTACAGAGCCGAACATTTCCAAGACACGTTAGCGCGTCTTGCGTTGCTCGCTGAAGTGATAGCGTTGGGGGCATATCAGATGAGCCACGTATGGGCTGTGACTTTCAAGAGCACGGAAGGGATGAAGAAAGCTTTGACATGTGGCGAAATGAATGTGAAGGACCAACGTTGTTTGGTTATTGATCCGACAAACCACGGCGTGCGTCTGAAGCTTCACTGGCTTCTTTTCAATGTGGCCGACGATGACTTGTGTGTAGCGCTTGCTCCGTTCGGAAAGGTGACCGAGGCCTCGGAGGAAAAGTGGAAAGTTCAAGGGATCCAAGACAAGGGGTCGACGACGCGTCTCGTACGCCTAAAGCTCCATAACGGCATTAGGGTACAGACGACCTTCCACACCAGCTTCACGCCGCCGGTGACATGGCCCTTCTAGTCCCGCCTGAAAGAGCGCCACTGTGCCTGCGGTGCCACAGTAAGGGCCATTCCTATTGCAAAAACCAACGTCTTCCAGTGCCTTCCACACTGTAAAATAATTTGTACCCTTAATAGTGAAAAAGGGTGTAAGTGTGTCTATAATACTCACCCCTAGGGTGTTATTTATACAACTGACACCCTAAGGGTGTGAGTTATAGATACATTTACACCCTTTTTCACTTTTAAGTGGGTAAATTATTTTACAGTGCAGGGTGAAACCAGCGCGTTTTTTCGCACTGGATCGCACTGGGTACGCTGACGCTCGCTGGGACTCACTGGGACACCAATGCGAACGCTGGATAAGAGCTGGGTCACGCTGGAGAGACGCTCGTTGCACTGCCATGACGCTGGGGCGCACTGGTTTGTGCTGTACAGGCGCTGGTTCCAGCACACAAGACGAGCGCTGCTGAATATTAAATGTTTTATACAATTTCATCGCTTCATACTAGTCTCTTGTCCTAAATAACGGTATATCTTGGCGTCATAAAACTAATTGGGGTCATAATTTCGTGTCGCAGCTTGGAATAAAGGTGCGTGAGCGGCTTTGTTTATGCATGCACATTTGACACCGTTGATCACTTTCGTTTCTTGCATTTTCCCTTCTGACTGGGCGGATGGCTAACTTCTTGAACAGAACCACGCAAACGCGAGGGACGCCCCGTTTTTAGTAGTTTGCACGTAACATGTAACACGTTGCACGTAACAAAGGGGACGCCAAAGACTTGAAAAATTATAGACCGATCAGGTTATTGTGTGTTGCCTACAAAGTATTTACTAAGGTAATCGCAAATAGAATCACGGACACCTTAGACTTCTGTCAACCAAAGGACCATGTAGGATTCCATAAAGGTTACTCAACAATAGACCATATTCACACTATCAATCAGGTGATAGAAAAATGTGCGGAATATAACCAACCTTTATATATAGCTTTCATTGATTATGAGAAGGCGTTTGATTTTGTCGAAACCTCAGCAGTCATGGAGGCATTGCGGAATCTGGGTGTAGACGAGCCGTATGTAAAAATACTGAAATATCTTTTGCGGCTTCACAGCCCTTGTAGTCCTCCATAAAGAAAGCAACAAAATCCCAATAAAGAAAGACGTTAGATAGGGAGATACAATCTCACCAATGCTATTCACAGCGTTTTTACTGGAGGTATTCAGGCACCTGGATTGGGAAGAATTGAACATAAAATTTAATGGAGAATACCTTAGTAACTTGCGATTCGCTGGTGATATTGCCTTGCTTAGTAACTCAGGGGACCAATTGCAATGCATGCTCACGTTACCTGGAGAGACAAAGCAGAAGGGTGGTTCTAAAAATTATTTTGCAGAAAGCTAAAGTAATATTTACCAGTCTCGGAAGAGAACAGCAGTTTACGATAGGTAGCGAGGCACTGGAAGTCGTAAGAGAATACATCTACTTAGGGCAGGTACTGACCGCGGATCCGGAACATGAGACTGAAATAATCAGAAGAATAAGAATGGGCTGGGGTGCGTTTGGCAGGCATTCTCAGATCATGAACAGCAGGTCGCCATTATCCCTTAAGAGAAAAGTGTATAATAGCTGTGTCTTACCAGTGGCGACCTACGGGGCCGAAACCTGGAGGCTTGCAAAAAGGGTTTACGTAAATTGAGGACGACGCAACGAGCTATGGAAAGAAGAATGATGGGTGTGACGTTAAGGGATAAGAAAAGAGCAGATTGGGTGACGGAACAAACGCGAGTTAAGGGGACACTAAAGGTTACCAGAAAGTCATGGTAAGGTGATAAAGCAATGCTCTAGAACGTCTAAGGTGTCAATATAATGCTAATGTTAATGGCATCTTAGTTGAAATCAAGAAAAAGAAATGGGCATGGGTAGGACATGTAATGAGGAGGGAAGATAACCGATGGTCATTAAGGGTTACGGACTGGATTCTAAGGGACGACGACGATGACGAGGGCGACGACGACGATGACGACGACGACGACGACGACGTAACATATTACTGAGAGTTGTCGCCGTTGTCGCAGTGTTGTGGAGTGAACATGAAATCCAGAAGTCATTCAGACGCACTCGACCCCGAATTCGAAGCCTCCCGCTTATTGATATGACCGCACCGATAAAAAAGCTGAGGCAATTCGTGTGCTTCCACTTTCCCTATGGTACTAAAGCAAGTTCTGAGGCTCAAATACACACAATTTAGCTTGCGCCAGCTACCCGCGAGCTACCAGCTCCCCACCGAAGGAAGCTTAGGCCTGGCGTATCTGCCGAGTCCGTCTGCACGCTATCGGTGCGTCTAGGCTCAGTAATAAACAAGTCTAACAAGAATAAATCTCCATATTTCAGATTTCGCATCGGTATTCTTAAATAAACCATTTCTTTTTTCTTGTCTACAGCGCCAGCACAGGAAGCGATGAGCGCCGATGTTACGCGTCATAAACACAGGTATATGTGCTGTCGCCGAAGGCTGCCGGCAGTAGCCTCCGCTTCTCTGAGGAATATATATGTCTAGACAGACGTGTCGACTGAAAGGCATCACTGAACTAAGCAAACGTTGCCTATCCCTTGCGTGAAGAACAAGAAGCGGCTAACGAAATCGGCTGTAACAGCCCATTCAGCGTCCTGGGTCGGCGGTTCATTTAGGATTCTTTTTCGAGGTTAAAATACCAATCGCAAGTGAAAGTCGGTGTTGTGGAACTTCCGAGCATACTATTTAATACGGATACCAAATTTTTTCTTTGTGGTGCAGGCGTGAGTTTTAGCCGCTGGGCGATAGCGCATCTACCATGTCTGTGCGAGACGTATGTCTGCGAAAGTAAAACTGCTTCTCGATCGTGACATGGCAAATTATTCGTCCATGTTCATCTGCTGGCGTGGCGTAGCGAATACTACGCTACGCCACGCCAGCAGATGAACATGGGCGCATGTCTGGACGCTTGTGTTTGTTTGCCAGAATTTAGAACTTTCATTGGACTGCATACCATGTGTGCGTTTGTTTCTCATGTTTGTCCAAATGTAATGTAACAATATTGGTTTGACACTACTGATAATTTCACGCAATAAAGAAAGAAAAAGCTGGCGTGGCGTAGCGGTAATGTACTGGGCTTTGGGGTCTTTGGGTCCGACGAGCGAATCCTGGTCGGAGCACTTTCATTTTTACGTTTTTCTTTTTACTTTTCTTTATTGCACTAAACGCTCTCTGTTGCTTTCTGTATTCAAGAAAATATATACGATGCCCAGGCACCACATATTTAACGCGCCAGAGCTGTTTTTCGCACCAGTACCCAGCGCCTCCCAGCACGCTGCGCCTACCCAGCGCCCCAGCATCCAGCGCGCGGCACAGGGCCGACAACCGGTGCTGCACTGGGCACTGGGTACTGGGTACTTGGTTTTGAAACAGGGATATCAGGCGAGAATGCCGAGTTTCTTGCTGCACGCACTGCCGTCGTTTTTGACACGAAGAATCTGAGTGCGTGAAGTCGTACGCAAGTGGTTGCGGGGCCGGTTGGAGGAGAAGACACTGCGGAACTCGTCGTGGACGAGGCTGACGCTGAAGAAGCCGCATGCGAAGCAACGTCGAGGCTCGGGGGACTTTATGCGGCAACGTTAACCCCGCCCGACATGCTCCGAGACGCAAGTGTTAAAGCCGAAAGTTGTCCGTCGCAGCTGGCTACACCACCGGCGTCGTGAAAGTGCAGGATGCCACAACACCGTCGCCGTCACCTGAGGAGCCGGCAGTCATGGAAGTGAGCGAGGAAACAAGTGACGCCTCAGTCTCCAAGCGCGTCCATGACGCTACGCTGCAGGAGCATGAGGCCCTGGCTGCAAGGATCTCGGAAGGATCGCCGGCGGCGATCACTCGGCGGTCAACGCTGAGGCTGCGTCCGAACGTACCTCCGGACCGGAGGGCGGCGGAGAGGCCGCCGACGTAGCCGCGAGAGCGTGTGCTACGCGGAGTCTCTTCTAGTCTACTAAGTGACCAAGCCAAACTTAAGGGACGATGGAACGCCATGACAGGGACATCAACTGTGCCTTCCGAAGCTGCGGCTGCGATGGCAGCTTCGGAAGGTTTGTGCAAGATGCCAAGGCAGCTTTGACCCCAGACGCATGAGGTGGGTACCATGCAGTTCGTTTCTTCATAAAACACGACAATGGCTCAAAAAAACACTGAACTTCGTTTTGCTACTATAAATGTCCGTGGTCTTTGTGCCAGAACACGGCAATACCAGCTTATAGCCGGTTTTTCTTAGAAACAGATGATGATATAGCAGCGGTGCAGGAAACGCATACAGAAAGTGGAGAACAGACGGATCACATGCTGCTGCAGTTCCGCAATAGATACAATGCTTGTGTATCACATGCTCTTGGGGCTTCCGCGGTGTGCGCTATCTTCATTAGAAACCAAAACCGGGGAATTCGAGAAGGAGCTGCTTTTTCTTGTAAAAGTGGAAGGCTGGTTTTTGTGGATTTTTTTTCTGGGCGTGGGTCGGCGCGTGATACGCGTCTACGCCCCCAACATTGAAAGTGAGCGTGTGCCTTCCTTTGAGAGAGTAAGTCAGTATTTACAGTGTGACAGGAAAGGCGTATGGCTAGCAGATTTTAATTGTGTATGCTTCGCAGCCGATCGAGTAAAAAACCTTCCAGTGCGTGACAAAAGTGATTTACTTTATACACACTAGCGCAAGAATCTAATCTGGATGACGTTGGTCATTTCCTGTCTAGTACTGGCACGCCTGCATTCACACATTTTCAAGCGCAAAGTCACGCAAGGCTAGATAAAGGGTATGTCGCACTGGGGCTTATTCCGATGTGCGGCAGCTATAGTGTGAAACACGCCTCTTTCAGCGATCACAGCCTTGTAACCTTTGGTGTAGAAACTCGAGATTTAACTTGAAGTTTAATAATATTTGGGGTTTTACGTGCCAAAACCACTTTCTGATTATGAGGCACGCCGTAGTGGAGGACTCCGGAAATTTTGACCACCTGGGGTTCTTTAACGTGCACCTAAATCTAAGCACACGGGTGTTTTCGCATTTCGCCCCCATCGAAATGCGGCCGCCGTGGCCGGGATACGATCCCGCGACCTCGTGCTCAGCAGCCCAACACCATAACCACTGAGCAACCACGGCGGGTCGCTTGAAGTTCTGGAAGTGTAATGATGGGCTGTTAATGAGCGAATCTTTTTGTGTAAGCGTGAAAGCAAAGTTAAATAATTTGATCGAGGCCGAAGATGGCAACGTGCTAGAATTATGGGAGAACATTAAACAAGAAGTCAAGATCAGCGCTATATAAGAAGCCACTAAACATAAATTTAATAAAAGGAAAAAGAAAATGAAATGCAACGCGAGCTTGATTTTTTTGTACACCGCGGAAATCTAGAGACCTGGGAGGCGAACAAAAGAAATAAAAGAACTAAAGAGCCAGCTTGAGCTTATCGAAGAAAAGAAGTTCAAAGCGGCAGTTATAAGCGCACGAGCATAAAAGGTGTGGCTAGGTGAGACACCGACAAAACAAGCCTTATCTGATGAAAAGGCGTACGCCAGGCGAAATGAAATCAGAATGCTTCGATATGAGAGCGAGATCATGAGCCAACCTCAAAAAATCGAACAGGCGTTTCTTGATAATTATCGCAAATTATGCGGGACTGTTTAAGACGTCACAGAAAAATTCAAGATGGACTTTTTTTCAAACATGCCGCAATTACAAGATGACATTCAAAAGCGTCTGGAGTGGCCTCTGAGCATTACCAAAGTGGAAGGAGCCATAGATGATTTAGTTGTAGGCAAGTCCCAGGGACCTCATAGACTCGGAGCGGCCTTTTATAAAGCCTTCAAAAGCGACGTCAGCGAGATCCTGCTACGGTTGTTTAAGGAGGCCTACGCGCAAAAACAGGTTCCTCCATATTTTTGGACATTGCACGTCTGATACCGAAATCAGAGGACCCAGAAAAGTTGTTAGCTGTCGACGCTTACTGCCCGAGATCACTAATGACTGTAGACTGTAAAATATTTACAAGACTTCTCAGAAAGCGATTACAGGGAGTGGTGACCGGCATAGTAGGGTCGCATCAAACTTGCGGTATCAGAGGAAGGTCTGTCTACACAAACATTCATATTGCCAGAAGCATCTTCGAATACTGTAACTACCAAGGTGAACACTGTGTCATGTTATAGTTAGATATGCAGAAGGCTTTCGACCATGTGGCCCATAAAATTCTTTTCAGTGTTCTAGAACACATAAATGTAGGTGAATCGATCTTAGATGGGGTAAAGATGTGCTATCAAGACTGTGCCGCCAGCCTCATTATAAACAAGGCGGTTACCAAAAGCTTTAGCTTCCGGTCATCTGTGCACCAAGGGTGTGGTTTGTCCCTTCTTTTATTCGCAATATACCTAGAGCCGCTTTGCAGGAAAATTATTAATGACAGTAGAATATCGGGTTTCACAGTGCAGTCCGCGTAAGTGCTCGCATACGCGGACGACATCGCGTTGTTTTGTCGGGATAATGAAAGCGTCGAAATCGCGGTCGCGGAAGCATACTGCAGAATGACAGGCTATCAACTTTGATAAATCCCTAGGGGATCGGCAACTGGGAGGACCATCCGAGTACGTTTGCTGGACAGTCACGCCGGCAAAGTACCTAGGGTTGCCGCTTGAGCACTACCGTGACGTGGTTGATTACTGGAATGCGGAAACTGAAAGGGTTCGTGAGTGTACACTTAAATGGGGAGGCCGCGATTTCTCAATGTTTACTCGTGCGACAGTGTGCATCCTGTTTGCCGTTGCCAAAATTTCTTACGTGCTTCAAGCGTTATGCATGTCAAGGGCCAGCATACAACTTTTACACAGAGTACTCGCAGTGTTTGTAAGCAGTTCAAGCTGGGAGCGCACAATTCGCACTAATCTCATTCGTTCTGTTAAAAGTGGAGGATTAGGTCTGGCACATTTGTTCATTAGGCAGATTGTGTCGAGATTTGTTTACTTACGGGACCAAAATGACCAATTTTTGTTAACTATGTTTCAAACAAGGCTGAGCGAAGCTATACCTGAATTCATTGTATCGTCTCGTCGGTGCAGTCAAGGCAGAGTGCATGGTTTCCTAAAAGAAGTAGCCTGGGCTTTTCAGCTGTTGAAGGTTCGGTTTTCCATGGAATACTTAAGTAGGGTACCACGAAAGCGCTTATATAAGGACCTGATAGACACAATGTTGCCGGTGCCATTGTATCGCTCGATGTTCTGCATTGGACCTGAAAAGGACGTTCTAAATAGATTAAAACGAATACCAGTACGCCCGTCAGTAAAGTCCTTCTTTTTCCAGCTCCACACCAATACTTTACCTGTGAAACCGTGGCTAAAGGAAAAAGGACTTTCTGTGCCTTGGAGCGTCAGCTGTTTACTATGCCAGAAACCCGAAACTGTCGAACACATATTTCTTGACTGCTGGGATGATGTGTTCCATTGGGACATCTTGCAGAGAACGCTAAAGAAGGACTTGCAGATTACACCATATGGTATTCGTTTCTTGCCTACTCCAAATGAAGACAAATTACCGTATGACATGTTCATGGTGGTATCCTTACACAGTTTATGAAAAACTAGAATGGCAGCGAGACATGCCGAAATAAACGCCCGGCCTGTTAGAGAATACTTCATTGAAAGCATTTGTTATATTGAGGAAATGTATAATTTGCAAAAAGAAAAACCAACGTGGTTCAGTGTGATGACTAAGCTTGCGAATTTCAAGCGTTTTTAGCCCCACGACTGTCAAACAGTGGCAGAGATTTTTTATCGCGACTGTTATCTATTGTTAAAATGTCTTGTTTTGTATGTTGCCATGAAGGTGATAACGGAAGAAAATCGGCGTGGTGCACAGTGAAAGTCGCACACAGAAAAGGCAGTTGTGCCCTCCATCATCTGGCTATGCAGAACTGGTGAATGTCGGGTTGAATACTACAATAATAAATACCATGAAAGGAAGAAAAAAAAAACGGCGTGATGCAATGGTGAGATACTGGGTTCGGGATACTGAGGTCGCAAGTTCGATTCCCCGGCGGAGAATTATCATTTTTCTTTATATTTTCTTTTTTGCGCTAACAAATTTACATAGCCTCAAAAAGGTCTGTGTCACGTTTTAATTAAATATTGATCAAAAATTACGGAACTTCCCACTACAAAACTTCACACTACAGACAACAGGCGTCAGACAACACAACGTCAGACAACAGAACGTCCCAAAATACAACAGTCTGAAATTTTCTGTTGTGTTTTTCAACTAGGTGCCGGCTTATTCCAGAACATTTATAAATTCCACTGCCAACAAAACAGTTCTTTGGCCTCGTTTTATTGACTTCCGTTTCCGAAAACAAATATTTTCGCACAACTTGGTATGAAACACGTTCAGAAAATAAACAAAGGTGAAAAATGCATGACATGTACATGATTACTAAACAACACAAAATTTCACAGACAGTGAAATAACAAAAAGTATTGTAAGGAAGATAACGAACGTGCCCACACAGTCAGCAGCATCAGCAGCATCAAGCGCGCAGCAGCGGCTCGAGCTCACGAACTGCTCGGTGCATCCTAGAACAGGCGGTCGCTACGAACCCCAATAAATGTGCTTTATAAGTGGTGGAGCCGTGCGGGATAACTCTGCCATCCTGGAACTCCGTTCCCGGACGCTGCCCTCCGCCATGCCGGACACCGACCAACAGACTCTTCCATCGCCACCCGTCCCTTGCGCTGGCACCGTTCGCCAGCGGGAGCCTCCTATCTTCAGCGGAACCGACGACAACGACCTTGAAGAGTGGCTGTCGTCCTACGAACGGGTGAGCGTTCACAACAAATGGAATGACTCGGACAAGCTGGCTTACCTATCATTCTACCTCGCGGGCGTTGCCAGTCTCTGGATCAGAAATCATGAGAGGGATATCCGAACGTGTTCGGAGTTCAAGACGTCGATTACAGACGCATTTGACCGACCCGCCGTCAGGAAACTCCGAGCCGAGCAGCGTTTGCGTACACGCGCACAGGACACGGGTGAGACTTTCACCAGCTGTATGGAAGACGTTCTCAATTAGTGCAGGCGCGTGAACGCTGCCATGACGGAAGCGGAACAGATCAAGCAGGTCATGAAGGGAATCGATGATGACGCGCTCCAGATGCTTCTGGCCAAGCACCCGCGCACTGTTGGCGACGTCATCAGCTTGTGCCAGAACTATGATGAATTACGCAAGCAGCGAGCAAGGCGAGAAGGCGACAAGGCGACATCCCACACCAAATGCGGCGTCACTCTGCAGCCTGACCACCTGCACAGAACAAGCCTCTATGATAACCCAAATCAAGGACGTCATGCGCGAAGAAGTCGCACGACAGCTATCTCTGGTGTCCGTCACTCAGTAGTCTGCCAGCACTTTGCCGTCTCATCTCCGTAACGTGATCCATGAAGAGGTCGCGGAAGCGCTGCCGGCTGTTCACCAGCAGGATGTCGTGACTAAACCAGCCACTTATGCTACGGTTGCTGCAATGACCCCTCGCACTGCGCCCGTGCGTCGCTTCGAGCAGCCTGTGCACCGCCCTCTCCCTCCCGTCCCCTGGACCACTACTGCCGTCGCTAACCCGTGGCGTACGCCGGACAATCGCCCTATATGCTTCGCATGTATACGTATCCCGGTCATGACGCGAGGTTTTGCCGCCGCCGATCGCAGGCGTTCGATGAAGATCGCCGAGCGCCCTATGTGCCGCCTGATTCAAGTGCGCCTTACGGACCCTTCGACCCATCACCAGCTCGCTCCCAGACTGATCGCCGTCCTCGGTTCGAACACCTCCGATCACCCTCCCCACGTCGCCGATCGCTTTCCCCTATACGTCGACGACCCGTCTCTAACGAAGAGGCAAACTAGACGACGCAGTTCCTGTGGCAAGAACTGTGCAAGTGTCGACATGCTAAAGTCCTCCTCCTTTACCTGCCAATGTCACTGATGTGTTTATCGAGGATGTCGCTACAGTCGCCCTCGTCGATACCGGTGCCGCTATTTCAGTTATGGATGCTAGATTTTGCCGTTCGCTTCGTAAAGTGACGACGTCTCTGTCTGTATGGTCGCTTCGAACGGCGAGAGCTCAACCTATTCGCCCTACCGCTGCTTGTACTTCCCGTGTGACCATACAGAACGTTTTGTACACGATTCATTTCATAGTTCTTTTATCATGCTCCCACACCGTTATTCTGGGATGGGATTTTCTCTCGCGCCACAATGCCATCATCAATTTCGCTTGGGCTGAGATTGAACTTTTCCACCTTGGTGACCTAGCCTCCGTCGATGCTTATCCTGCCGCTAAAATTGTCGTGAAATAAGACACCTGTATTCCCCCGTGCTCTTCAGCATTCGTACCAGTCTTCTGTAGTACCATATCCGACGGGACGGTATTCTTCATGTCCTCTCATCACTTTGTCACCCGATTGTTACCCGAAAAGCACTTCCTTTGCCCTTTGCAGCTCTTGACCTTGCCGCCGGTGTCAGCACGATGCCCATTTACAATCTTCTTTCATCGCCGCTATCACTGCTCCGCCGTGAAAGCCTTGGTTACGTCGAGTCGGTCGATTCAACACGAATTGTCTCCATCCTCGACGAAGTGCCTTCTACTGCCGTCCATGAACTGAGTGTCCTCTCTGTACCCGACTCAACATGGACTGGTATGTTCAGCCCATTCATCGCCGAAGATCTGACGCATTCACAGCGATCTCAACTTCTCGCAATCCTTCAGCACTTACGCCGTTCTTTCGACGTTGCCCAAACATCTCTTGGCCGTGCATCGACGGTTGAGCATTACATCGACACTGGCTCTCACTCACCGCTGCGACAAAGACCAAATCGCGTGTCCGCTACGGAACGTCGCGTCATCGCAGACCAGGTCGATGACATGCTCTGTCGAGGCGTCATCCAACCTTCCCAAAGCCCATGGGCCTCTCCCGTGGTCCTAGTCACAATAAAAGGCGGTTCCATCCGCTTCTGTGTTGATTTTCGACGGTTGAACAAGATCATGCTGAAGGACGTCTACCCATTACCATGAATCGATGATGCTCTGGACTGTTTGCAGGGAGCCGAGTTCTCTTCGCTGGATCTGCGGTCAGGCTGCGGTCAGATTCCGATGGCACAGGCCGATCGCCCGAAAACTGCCTTTGTTACACCAGACGGCTTGTATGAATTCACCGTCATGCCTTTCGGACTTTGCAACGCACCTGCTACGTTCGAAATAATGATGGATAATTATCTGCGTGGCCTCATATGGAAAATCTGTTTTTGCTATCTTGACGACATTGTGGTGTTCGCCCCTGATTTCGAAACGCACCTGCTCCGCCTCCAGCACGTACTCACTTCCTTGACCAACGCCGGGTTGCAACTTAACCTGAAGAAGTGTCGATTTGCTGTTCGTCAGCTCAGAATTTTAGGCCATGTCGTGTCAAAGGAGGGCATTCGTCCGGATCCCGAGAAGCTACGTGCGGTTACTGCGTTCCCAAATCCTACCACTACGAAAGAGCTAAACAGTTTTATCGGCCTCTGCTCTTACTTCCGGCGATTCGTTCGAAACTTTGCGCCAATTATATCGCCTCTCACGCAGCTCCTTGGTGGCGCTAGAGGTCTCTCATCATGGTGTCAGAGTGTGACGACGCCTTCACAACCTTGCGCCGTCTTCTCACGACGCCACCCATTCTTCACCACTTTACCCTCAAACGCCAACCGAAATCCATACCGATGCAAGCGGTGTAGGCCTTGGCGCTGTGTTGGCACTGCGTCAACCTGGCCACACAGAATAGGTCGTCGCATACGCGAGTCGAACGTTAACCAAGGCGGAGACCAATTACAGCGTTACAGAAAAGGAGTATTTGGCCATTGTGTGGGCGCTTGGCAAGTTTCGCCCATATTTATACGGCCGATCGCTTGACTTTTGACGTAGTGACCGACCACCAGGCACTATGTTGGCTGTCGACGCTCAAACATCCATCGGGCCACCTTGCCCGCTGGGCACTGTGAATCCAAGAATAT
Source organism: Dermacentor albipictus (assembly GCF_038994185.2). Classification (NCBI taxonomy): domain Eukaryota; kingdom Metazoa; phylum Arthropoda; class Arachnida; order Ixodida; family Ixodidae; genus Dermacentor; species Dermacentor albipictus. Next base: position 1,957,678 of record NC_091826.1, on the reverse strand, counting down.
GACATCCGCGTGGTTTACCGTTCCGGGCGAAAGCACTCCGACGCTTGCGTGATATCCCGATCGCCGCTTCCCCCGACGGCCAGTCACGACTCCTCCTGCGAGTGCACATTATCCTCTCTGGACGTTGACAATATCGCTGCTGCACAGCGTAATCATCCCTGGACTGCATCTCTGCTCGACCTTCTCTCGGATACGTCGAAAGTTCCGGCATCATGTACGCTTCGGCGCCAAGTTCCTCATTTTGCGATTCGAGACCAGCTACTATATCGACGCAACTATGCCCCAGAGGAACGCACCTGATTACTCGTCATTCCGAGAATCTGGTGATCAGAGCTCTGCTCCCCGTTCCACGTCGACCCTCAGTTTGGCCACGCGGGAATCTTCAAGACCTACGAAAGACTTTGACACCGCTATTACTGGCGGGGAATGCACAATTTCGTTCGAAAGTTCGTCAGCTCTTGTCATGAGTGCCAACGCCGCAAAGTGCCACCACACAACTCCGCAGGTGAACTCCAGTCTTTACAATGCCCATCCCGACCCTTTGATCGCGTGGGCATAGATCTCTACGGGCCGCTTCCGTTGACTCCTAGCGGCAATAGGTGGATAATAGTTGCGGCAGATCACTTAACCCGTTATGCGGAGACTGCTGTTTTTCCAAATGCTACAGCGCTGGCGGTCGCCAATTTCCTACTTCGCCGTTTTCTTCTTCGTCACGGAGGTCCACGTAAACTTTCAAGCGACAGAGGCCGCGCCTTCTTATCTGAAGGCATCGAACAACTGCTAGCTGAATGCGTTATTGTTAATCGTAAATGCACTGCTTATCACTCACAGACTAACGGTACCACGGAACGCTTCAATAGAACGCTTGGTGACATGCTCGCCATGTATGTCTCACCTGATTACTCTGTGACCTAGTTCTTCCGTTTTTCACCTACGCCTACAACACCGCGACTCATACCACTACCAGATTCTCATCCTTTTACCTTCTTTACGGCCATCATCCTTCGCACACAATCGACACCATTCTGCCGTACCGGCCGGACCCATCCGAATGCCTGCCGATCTCGGAAGCCGCCAGACACGCCGAGGAATGTCGCCAGCTAGCCCGCCGATTCACCTCGGACGACCAGAACCGTCAAAAAGCCGTTCACGATGCCGAGAACTCGACTCCCACTTTTCTCCCAGGCGCTCTCGTCTGGTTGTTAGTAACACACCGCACGCCTGGGGTCGCTTCAAAACTCCTTCCGAAGTACGACGGGCCGTACCGCGTTCTCGAGAGAACATCCGTTAATGGGCGTCTTGCGCTGGAGTTTGAGGTATAGTAGCGGCGCCTGGTGGCGGCGCGGGAAACGACATCTGGGTCGTACCTGCTTGGGTCGTATCAAGCCCTGGCTGTGGCGAAGCACGTTTCTAGGCCGAGTTTTGCGTCGATTCGCACTTATTTCTGCCCTGTTGCGAGTGCGAAAAGGCTCGTCACTTCTCACAAACCATGCCGACCACGCTGCGAGCTCGCCGCAGCCTATAATTTAACGAAAACGGACTCTCCGGGTGCCCTGGGACGTAATGCTGGGAGCAGAAGGAATCGGTGACGCCGATCCGGAGAGACCTAGCCCAGCCTCGAAAAGGCGTCACCGTCATTACTTCTGCGTCGTGGGCTGCCATGAACAAGAAGGCCTGAATTCCAACATCAGATTCTACTGTTTTCCTTCAAGCCCTCACGAAGTGGAGCAACGGGCGCGCTGCATAGCTGCAGTTCGTCGCGCTGAGTAAGCGAAACTTCGCGCCATGCTGACTGCTTCGCCCATCTTGAAGCTTACGTGATTATCTGCGTTTTAAATTTCGGTCTTTTGCACCTACAGTCCCGACAGCAGACCGACATAGCAGTAGGCATGGCTGGTAATTCACGATTCGAGACCCGGCCACAGCGATTAATTAACAATTCGACCGATGCGAAGTGGTGAAGTGACCAGGTGTGTGCAAATGACCACAAATGGCCGTACTGATTCGGTGAGAATTCACTACCCCACTACGAGCAACACAGGTTAGAGAGTTAAATGTGCTCATACTTGACCTCAAGCCAGCATGTTGAGGCAGCGCAGCAAGGTAGTATTGATTACAGCAGATCTACGTTCGAGCGCTGTCATTAAAAGCCACATCAAGCGAGCAGCGCACGAGCTCGCGCTGCAGCGCGATTCGCACGTACGTGCGAGCTCATATGCATTGCATCAGGTATTACCACTTACTAAAAGGGACAGATGGCCGCTACTACAACGCAGGTGTAACTACTTGTTTAGCGGCATGCAGTCAACAAAGGTTGCAGAAGGCCCGCCGTTTCGCGGCATGTCGAAAGACCGCTGCCGTCACGGCGCGTACGATCGTGCGCTCGAGCAGTTCGTACATCGCGGCGCGTACCGTCGTGTGCTCGATCAGTTCCGTACACATGATGTCTGCTTATCGTTGCTGTGGATTCATTTATAGCAAGCATTTCCTCGCGTTATTGCGCCTGAATCTAGCAGCGTGCAAACCTTACCTGAAGTTCCACTTCGTACGCGACTCGCTTCACTTGCGATTGACACCGCGCTAAAACTTCGCCGCTTAATTCTTGAACGGTGTACACGTATTCGGCACTGCATAATTTCTTGCCTTTACGCAGCGTGTCACCCCTGAAAAAAATCTTCGGCGCCCAATATTCGCTGCAGGCCGTGATACAACACAACCGAAAGTGGCGGGTCCATATTGTAAACGTGCTTTCCGAAGCAGACGACCGAGCTTGGTACAACCCATTTTAGAACAGAGGGCGCTTTTTATCACCTTTTTTCGCAGCGCCCCCTGGGCAATGCAAGAGCCCCATTACCTGGTTGAGCCGCTAACGCCGCCTTCCGACATGCGACGTCGTAACCGCGAAGTCGTTCACGTTCAGCGTCTCAAGCCGTATCACCATTCTACCGTCCTTCCAAAAAACTGAGTCGCCAGGATGGCTTCTTTTCCGCGGGAACATTGTAAGGATAATAACGAACGTGAGCGCAGAGTCAGCAGCATCGGCAGCACCAAGCCCGCGGTAGAGACTCGAGCTCACGCACTGCTCGGTGCATTCTAGAACCGACGGTCGCTAGGAACCACAATAAATCTCCTTTATAATATAAAACTCAAGAAAACGCTAAGGCCGTTTCATGTGCACAGATATAAAAGATTTTTATTTAATGTCTTAAGACCGAATTGTAGAAGAGCTTTTGATATGCGCACTGAGATATTGCACAAAACTGGACGACGCGTATGGCATATAGTCATGACAACTAAAGAAAGGGAGGATTCACTGGTAATGGCAGAAACAATTGCACGCAAAATACCTGAAATATAGAATACAATGCTAAGACTGTTTGACAGCCGCACAAAAAAAAAGAGCTTACTTATAAGCCTGCACAAACGTATATGAAATCCTTGACATGTTCATTATTGCTGAACGAAATGAAGGAGACATGGCAGAACAAAAATAACATGTCACTAAAAACTGAAATACACATTGTCACATTTTGTTGCACTTGGCCATAACTTGAGTAACGGTGGCAAGGGGGGGGGGGCAGAAGGTAGTCAGCTTTTGCAGCAGCACACAGCGCTGTTCCCATTTGTGTGCACTCACTGACAGATACCACATGTGCATCCGCCAATAGTACTTCAAGTGGACAGCTGGGCTAGTTGAAGCGTCGACATTCCATGCATTTCCAGCGCTTAGAAGTAATAGGAAAAAATATGAGGAAAGACGAGCATTCTACCAGCCCTTGCGTCTTTCCTCTTATTTTTTCCTGTTTAATTTAAGCCCTGTAAAGCAACTTACACCCTTTAGCGTGCACAAGCGTGCAAACCTATCTATAAGGTACTCTCTCACACCCGTAACAGTGCCAGATCTGAATTGACTTACACCCTTGTGCATCCTTAATGGTGTAAATTCGCTTACAGTGTATCTATGTGTACGGACTGTAGGGACCGGTGTTAAACGCGTGCAGAATGCGTCCCTGAGCTACGTAGTGCCTGCGCTTAACCTTCGCGCACGTTCGCTATGAACAGTATGCCGCGGCTGACTAGGGACTCCTGACGCTGTGCTTTCGCGACCACTCGCTGCATAACCACTTCGAGTTAATCATGCACAATCGCTATGTTCAACTTGGGAAGCCGCTCGTCTAATCTCATCTGGAAGAGGGCTTTGCTCTCCGCATGGCACGGAGCGGGCACAGGAATGCGCAGTTCCTGCTCGCCGATAACAGCCCACAATGTTTCCGCTCTCGTCAATCCAGCCACGCGGCATTCCACGGCGTCGCCGTAGTGGCTCTGCGACGGGGCACGCTTCAAAAACAAGACGTCTGGCCTTGTGACGAACGCGCTGACATCCCGTGCTGCTGAGTCCGTGTGCCAGCTCGCTTTCGCTTGGTTATTTTTCCTTGGGAACAAACTGTCATTCAATGTTAAATAACTCCTTTGTTTGCCGTACAGGCTGGCTTGAATGCCGGCTGTGTCCGGGTGAATGAACAAATTATTGCTCCGCTGCACGGTTATGTGGGCAACAGCGTGGCTTTATGAAAAGCTTTATGCGCACTGCGGTTTCCATCAATTGTCTATCAAGTGCTTAAGCGAAGGGGGACACTATCTTTTAATATTGCTACACGTGTGTGGTATTTGATTGTCTGAACGAGGCGCGTGGGCGCCATCACTCGAGAAAAGAGGAGGAAGCACGAACTGGGCTCGGGGCGCGGGGAATCTAACAGGTCAGCGCTGCAACCGCTGTTGTAAATATAACCTGTAAATCGTTGCTCAGCTTACTGACTCGTCCTTCGCGTAGCATTGCGGTGGAGGTGGAACGTTCGCAATCCTCGCCACGAAGCTCCGAAGCGGCAGCACCGTCGTCTTCTCAGCCATGATTTCCGATGGAACCACCTCGTCGCCACCTACACATGCGGCGCCAACCACAACGTGCGTTACGGTTCCTAGTCGCCATGATCATAGGACATTCTACGCCCAAAATGAGGTTGACGTCGTCTACTGGCTCAGCATGTATGAGCGTGTCAGCCAAAGCCACCACTGGGACCCTACCATCATACTTGCCTATGTGATCTTTTATCTGGACGGGACACTACGTGTCTCGGTTCGCACCCATGATTTATGTTATTTATTTATTTATTTATTTATTTATTTATTTATTTATTTATTTATTTATTTATTTATTTATTTATTTATTTACAGTACACCCTGCAGCGCCGAAGCATTATAGCAGGGGAGTGGGTACAACATGAAGTGACTAGCACGAGAATATAATCACCCAAAAGGGAGGGATGACAAAGGAGCAATGCATCAAGATAAAAATAAGTACATGAAAAAAGTACATGAAAAACAGTACAAGAAAAACAGTACAAGAAAAAAGTTCATTCATCCTGCAGTCAATAGTTTGGAAGACGATTGCAATTCCAAATCACTGATTAGTCTTAAAAATGCATCCCGAGGAGCACTCACAACTTCAACTGGCAACTTATTCCATTCAGAAATACTGCGGGGAAAAAAAGAAAACTTTATATAGTTCGTCTTGCAGGAAATTTCACGTATTTCAGAACTGTGGTCTCTTCTGTTTGATATATAGTGGGGTGCTTTTTTTTTTCATTTACATTCGCTCGCCTGACCGTTGACCATTACATCGGTAATATACTTATTTTAATAACATCAATAACATTACATCGGTAATATTTTATTTTTTATATTTATATATTTTTATGAGATCGAGTTCTCCAGCTGGGACGTTTTCAAAGAGCGGCTTCGCGATCTATTTCGCAACCCGTCAGATGGCCAACAGCCTGCGCGAAAAGAGCTTGCCACCTGTGTCCAATTGTCGACCGAACCGTATGTCTCCTACATACAGGAAGTGCTCGCCCTTTGCCGGAAAGTCGACGAGCACATGACCGATGTTAACAAGATGGGCCGTATCCTAACAGGCATCGCGGACGACGCCTTCAATTTGCTCGTCTATAACGACGTTTCTACCGTCGACGCCATGGTCAAAGAATGTCGCCGCTTCGAGGTAGCCAAAAGCCGCCGCGTCGCCCCACAGTTTTCCCGGCTCTCAAACACCCCTGCCACGTCCTCTTGTTCCGCTCTTACCGCCACACGACCATTTCAAGAGAACGTCACACGTATCGTTCGCCATGAGAATACTAGGCCATGCAGCTCTTAGAGGTAGTGCTGCATCACGTTCGTCCTGTCCAAATTCTGCGTTGACGCTCCTCACGAATGCGAACCTAATTGAAGTAGACGTAGATGGTGTTCCGTTGACGGCATTAATTGATACTGAAGCCCAAGTGTCCATAATGAGCGCTCACCTCTGTCATCGCCTCAATAAAGTTCTTACGCCTGCCATCACTCGAACCGTACACGTCGCCAATGACTGTTGCCGTCAGGGGTATGTCCACTGCTCGCATAGGAATTGCTGGGCTCCAAGTTCCAGTCATGTTCACCGTGCTGACCAGTTGCCGTCATGACCTAATCTTCGGACTCGACTTTATGAGAGCGCATTCTGCCCTCATCGACTGTTCCATCGGTACGCTGTGCCTCGAGCTTCCTCTTCTTTCAGACGTTCGCCCCGAACACCCTCTGCACTACAGCGTTTGTTCGCTTACGTCCAAAAGCCCTAACGCTCGTCGAATTGGCCTCAACGGCAACCGTGTCTGATGGCGACTATGTCGTCGCACCTATTCGTGATGCCCTCCTGGCGCGCGACATCTCTGGGCGACACTCCGTCGTAACCCTTGCCGTTAATCGGATGTGTCTCCCCGTTATCAATTTTGGCTTCACGAAGCAAGTGTTACCTGAAGGCACAGTGGTGGCCACGCTCCGGTCAGTGACAGATGACCACGTCACTGATTTTGCAGCCGACGCGTCTCCAGATCCTCCTGATTACCCGCAGGATGCCTGGAACCTTGACGGCGCATTACGTCCCATGTTCGCTCCGGACCTCGCACCTGACCAAGCAGCCGCCCTACATCGCCTTTTGCTTTCCTACCGCGACATATTTGACACCGACAATCGACCACTTGTTACCACTTGTGTTAACGTCCCTTGTTAAGCATCGGATAAATACTGGGGATGCTGTTCCCATTCACCGCCAACCGTATCGCGTGTCCACGGCAGAGCGGCAAGTTATTCAGCAGGAAGTAAACAAGAAGCTAAACAAGAAGCTCGCCGGAGGCATTGTTGAGCCTTCGTCGAGTGCTTGGGCATCGCCGGTCGTTCTCGTCAAAAAGAGAGATGGCACGTGGTGTTTCTTCGTTGATTACCGCCACCTAAACCGAATTACCAGAAAAGACGTTACCAGAAAAGACGTTTACCCTTTACCCACGAATCGATGACGCTCTTGTTTTCACGGTGCCAAATAATTTTCGTCCATCGACCTTCGATCTGGTTATTGGCAGATTTCCGTCGATGAGCAAGACAAAGAAAAGACCGCTTTCGTCACTGAAGATGGCCTCTATCAATTTAAGGTTATGCCGTTCGGTTTGTACAATGCCCCCGCCACGTTAGAACGGATGATCGACTCTGCGCTTCAAGGTTTCAAATGGTCAACTTGACTTTGTTAGTTCAACGACGCCCTTGTGTTTTCTCCTACATTTGAGACGCACCTTGAGCGCGTCACGGCTATCCTTCACGTCTTCCGCAAGGCAGGGCTCCAGTTAAACTAATCGAAGTGCCACTTCGGGCGCCGACAGATTACAGTCCTAGACCATCTCGTCGATGCTTCCGGAGCACAACCCGACCCGCAGAAGGTTCGAGCAGTAACGGCTTTTCCTGTACCTCAGCCTGTCAAACACGTCTGGTGTATTGTGGGGCTCTATTCTTATTTCCGACGGTTCGTGAAAGATTTCGCAGCAATCGCTCGATCACTCACTGAACTTCTGAAGAAAGACGTGCCTTCTACGTGGGGTTTCCCAAAGGCTGCCGCATTTTAACGCCTCATCATGATTCTCACCAATTCACCGGTCTTGGCCCACTTTGACCCGTCCGCACCTACAGAGGTCCGAACCGATGCCAGTGGTTATGGAATCGGCGACGTCTTGTCGCAATGTCAACACGGACACGACCGCGTTATAGCCTACGCTAGCCGGCTCCTGACAACTGCAGAGTGCAACTAGTCGATTACCGAGCGCGAATGTCTTGCTCTCGTCTGGGCTGTTTCAAAGTTCCGCCCATATTTGCATAGCAAGCCTTTCTCAGTAATCACATACCATTACGCGCTCTGTTAACTTTCATCGCTCAAAGATCCTACTGGCTGGCTCGGTCGTTGGGCCCTCCGACTACAAGAATATCCCTACAGTGACTTACAAGTCGGGTCGCCAACACCAGAACACAGATTGCCTCTCGCTACCCAGTCGAAGACGCGACATCTACGTCTAATACTGACACCGACGCCTGTGTTCTCTCTGTTTTTCCACTGATCCATGTCGCTGACGCGTCCTTGTGTATCATCATTGAGCGCCTGGAATAATCACTTGTCGACAGTTCGCTTATTCGCACTTCAAGATGGCGGACTCTACCACCACAACATTCACACCGACGTCCCTGCATTACTCCTTGTGATCCCTAAACACCTTCGCTCGGCTGTTCTCCACGAACTTCACAACCTCCCCACTGCCGGTCACCTGGGTGTGCCACGTACCTACTACCGGATCCGCCGACGCTTCTTTTAGCTAGGGCTTGCTCCGTTCGAACATACGTAGCTACGTGTGAGAAATACCAGCGATGCAAGACACCATCGGCGCTGCCTGCTCGGTACCTTCAACCACTCGCTTCGGAACCATTCTTTCGGGTTGGTTTGGACTTACTTGGCCCTTTCCTCTTTCAACATCTGGGAACAGGTGGACCACTGTGGCCACGAATTATGCCACGCGCGACGCCATCACCCGAGCGCTTCCTACAAGCTGTGCCTCAGATGTCGCCGATTTTCTTTTACGCGACGTGATTTTATTACATGAAGCTCCACAGGTCGTGGCCGGACATTACTATCAAAAGTTATCGCACGCATCCTGCAGTCCTGTGCTACAAGGCACAAGCTATCCACGTCATACCATCCGCAAACAAATGGCCTCACGGAGCGTCTCAATCGCACTCTCACAGACATGCTCGCAAAATATGTCTCTTTAGACCACACTGACTTGGACCTCGCTCTACCGTTTCAGTCACTCTTCCAACAATGGAGCCCTTGGAGCAACCCCATCTGCGTAATGCGACGGCATTTGCAGGGGCGCCTACCATTGGAGGAAAATGACGACACCTGAGCGGGCTCGGCAACTGACAAGAATGACGTGACCCCGAGACACCGAAGGGGTTAAAAGTGAGACATGGAGCAGACACAAGCATTCCTTCATTCATTCATTTTTTCGTTGTTCTTGCCACGGGCCGCAGCATCCGATTTGCTGCCGGCCGTCAATGACTTTATGGCTGCTAATTATTTTGTGTTATTACTGTAAATAATGTAAATAAACCTTCAGTTTCATCTCAAAAACTTCCTCAACGTCGGCCAACTCCCGCGCTCCACAGCAACATCCAATGGTGGCAGCGATAAGGATGGACCTTCGTCCAAGGGAGTCCTGAGGAACTGGGAACAGCGAAGAAGAAAGAGCCTTCAACCCAGGGAATCCTGAGGAACCGGGAACAGCGAAGGAAGAGCCTTCGTCCAAAGAAGTGCTGATGAACTGGGAACAGCAAGAACGAGCCTTCGACCCAGGAAGTCCTGAGGAACCGGGAACAGCGTACCGATGAACCAGATGGCGTGGTGCAGCATCCGTAAGTGAGCGCGTGTTTCTTTATCCTTTTGACTCGCGAGACTTCAAATTTTGCGTGTTTATTTTGATAGTTCTAGGAATCGGGAATTTGTTGTATATCTTGTGTTAACACAAATTATTTAAGGAAAACAGTTCTAACCACCACTCGGGGTAGCTGCCATGGATCTTAGAAGCTTGACGAAGTCATACTTGTTATTGTGCGACGAGTTGGGAGTTGAGGCAGAAGAAAAGATGAAAAAGCGAGCTATCGAAAGGGCAATTCAAGATAGTGGCAATAATGATGAAAGCATTAAGATTTCTTGGAAGGTGATACACGAAACACGGGAGCATGAGCGTCATGAACGTAAGAGGGAGTGTCAAGAACGTGAGCGTGAGCGTCAAGCACGTGAGAGTGAGCGTGAGCGAGAGCAGGAAAAACACGAGAAAGAGATGACAGCATTGAAAAAAACAGATACAAGATTTTCAGTAGTTAAACGCACAATAACAACGGCTGCCTGAAATTTCTGTATATAGTAAAGAGCAAAAAAAGAGGAAGTATCTGACGGATTTTCGCCAAAAGCCGACGAGAGGAGTAGCACCTGTGTGATTAGCAGCACATCTATAGGTGAACGGAAAGGGCTAGCTGCTAACGTTGCCTTAGTGGCAACAGAGGCTGTTAAAGGCCGTAGTGATAGGTACGAGGGGATTTGCCAACGGAGTACTGTAGAGACAGCTAGGCTAGCTGTGAATGAATTGGCAGATTTGCTTATCATTCCTCGCACCACGACACAGCCGGTTATTCCCATTTTTTTCTTTTGTTCGGCTGAGGACCAGCACTGCTCCTCGACACAACTCTCCTTGTTCACGCGGCGCCGACCAGGAAATATCCATTTGACGCCATCACCCATTGTGCGCACGCAAGGGAGCTTGCCCGTGACCGCCTTCTGAAATCCCAAGAGAGTGAAAGGTGTTTGTACGACCGGCGACACCGAAACATGCTCTTCCCATCTGATTCTTTGGTGCTTCGATGGTCTCCGTCATGTCAGGTCGGCCTGTCAGAAAAACTGCTGCCTCGTTACACAGGCTATTGGATCTTGCCGTCGAGTGCGGGAGTTGGCCGACGTTGAGGAGGGTTTTGAGATTAAACTGAAGGTTTCTTTACATTACTTACAGTAATGACACAAAGTAATTAACAGTCATAAAGTCATTGACGGCCGGCAGCAAATCGGACACTGCGGCCCATGGCAAGAAGAACGAAAAAATGAATGATTCAAGAAATATTTGTCTCTGCTCCCTGTATCTCGCTTTTAACCCTTCGGTGTCTCGGGGTCACGTAATTTTCGGCCAATCGCCGAGCCCGCTCAGGTGACGTCATTTTCCTCCAATGGTAGGCACCCCCGCAAGTGCCATCACATTCGGCAGATGGGGCTGCTCCAAGGGCTCCACTGTCGGACGGGTGACTTGTCACCGGCGTTGCCTCATGGCCTGCAAGTGTCGTCACAATCGGCAGATGGGGTTGCTCCAAGGGCTGCACTGTCGGACGGGTGACTTGTCCCCGGCATTGGCTCCTGGTCTGCAAGTGCTCAACTGGAAGAGACAGCTTGTTCTTCGACCTTGCAGATCTGCAAAACAGCTCTGCTCGGGACCAAGATAACTACTTGGAATGGTGCCAGGCTCCCGTTGCACTTTCTGGAAGGGTCAAGCAGGGGTGGAGACAATGCCTCGACGTGCAGCGCACGAAGTGGGGTCGCCAACTTGTCTGATAGGTCTGGAAACGTGATAGACGCGCTCCTGCGCACCCTAATTCGAATGCGACGGCGATTGGATGCGGTCGGGGAACTCGAGTGATGCCAGGAAAAGGGCCCGTATCTAACAGTTCCTCCTCACCCGGGTAGTTCGGAATGGCCGGTGAACTCAATTCGCTGGCCATGAGGAACGCTGATGGAACATGTAGGGTGACGAGCCTCGTGTGATCAATATCGGGATCCCGGGCCCTGGACAACGTACGTAAAACAAACGAAACAACATAGCGCTGCACCACGTGCAAGCGCAGGATCTTCACCCCTGACTCGCCAGGCTATTACTAGGTCAAAATGAACCCTGGTTTTTTTCCCCCAATTTTAATAAAACAGTTCCGACCACTTTTACCCGAACATAACATAAGCAGCCTAACTTCACGAACAGCCTGTTCTTACCCTATCGCGGTAGCCTACTTATCGCACTTGCTGGTGCCACTGAACAGTCTGGTCAGCTCCACAGGTACGTAATCCCAATCGTGCTAGCATTGTGGATCCTATTCAATATGCGCATTTGCGTTGTACGAAAACATTTCATCACGCGTACTCATGTTTCTTCCTCTAGTCCGTACAGGACACATACCTTATACCAACAACTAAACTTGCGTAACTTACGCACTCTGCAGAACCCTTAAAATGATGCGTCTTCTAATAACTAGTTCCACGCACGCTTACTAGAGAAGTCAGAACGCGGCCGTCCTCAACACACACGAGCGACCCAGTCCAAAACATTCTGCTTGCTTCCGTCCGCACAGGACACGTGCTAATGGAACTAAGAATGATTTTCCATGCACATTATGCACTTACTGAAAACCTACGCGCTTAACCTTAGAAACTTCCGAAAGACTTTTAAAAATTAAGAAGGTTAACCAGTGCACACGCGCGTTACCACAGGTCTCTCACCGCTAACCTTGCGCGAAACTTAAGGTTAACATAAAATGCATCTTTCAAATCTTGCAATCTTAAATGCATCTTTCAAACGAAAACATAAACAAAGCTCATACCTTACATATTGAAAGAAACTCTAGTCTCGAATGGCGAAAATTTTCAAATGCTCAAAAATAAAACAAAACAACACGTTTCACTTCTACGGAAGCTGTCTTGATCTCCCGTTCCAAACGTTTACGACGGATTTTTACTTTTGAGCCGTACTCGAGGTAGTCGCTGTTCGATAGCGATTCTGGCTACCCAGGAACAACAAAAGGACCGACACACTATGAGCTCCTTCAAGACGTTGCAGTGTCTGGCCATTTTGCGTCCTGGTGCCAGCCTTTCATCATGCACTCGACTGACCACGTGGCGACTCCCTACCACCTCGTCTCGTCTTGCCACCTTGGGCTCTTTCGCACTACATGCTTCACCCCGAAAGGAACCACGGAACGACGAGGAACATAACTACCCCGTGCATTTTGTTCGCGTCCGCGCAGAACATGCTTTTCGGTCTCTTTTTGACCGGTTGCTCGAACGTGCTTGATGTGCCAAGGTCGTTAACGACGAAGGCACCTTTCTTCTTCTCGCGCCCTGGCTTCTTGCGTCTGCCGCCGTCTTAATTGGCTGTGCTACATTAGTCACCGCATTCCGATCTTTACCGCGTTTTTTTCTACGGCGCTTTTTGCTCGAACTCCCTTTCATGCCACCTTCTCGCGCCTCAAGCTGGCCGGTACAAATCTCGTCGGTCCGAATCGCTCTCCCACCCGAACAGTCTGAGTGATTTTCATTTAAATCAACTCCCTTTATCTCGACTGCCGTACAGCTCAACCGACTCGCGAACAATGCAGCAGTCTTTATTCGAGCTATGCAACGCGCAATCCTGTGAACTGCCCTCTACTGCATTGCCCAGCTCATGCTGTGCATCGGCACACAGCTCGTCGGTCTCGATCGCCGTTTCCTCCGCACAGTCCGAATGATTCATAACTAAATCATCCCTCTCTTGGCTACCTAGACTGGCGGAGAGTTGCCCGAATTCCTGGACATTGCAGTTGTCTTCCCTTGAGCTACGCAGCTCGCGATCCTGCGAAATGCCCTCAACTGCATCGTCCAGCTGGCATTGCACTTCGGTACGTAGATCTGACTTGACATGGGTGCCTGTGTCTGTCGGGTCAGCAGTAATCTGTACTTCGTTAACGACCTCGTTAACATTACATGCGAAGCACACGCGCGGTGACTGCCAATTCATTCACAGCTAGCCTAGCTGTCTCTACAGTTCTCCGTTGGCAAATCCCCTCGTACCTATCACTACGGCCTTTAACAGCCTCTGTTGCCACTAAGGCAACGTTAGCAGCTAGCCCTTTCCGTTCACCTATAGATGTGCTGCTAATCACACAGGTGCTACTCCTCTCGTCGGCTTTTGGCGAAAATCCGTCAGATACTTCCTCTTTTTTTGCTCTTTACTATATACAGAAATTTCAGGCAGCCGTTGTCATTGTGCGTTTAACAACCGAAAATCTTGTAACTGTTTTTTTCAATGCTGTCATCTCTTTCTCGTGTTTTTCCTGCTCTCGCTCACGCTCACTCTCACGTGCTTGACGCTCACGCTCACGTTCTTGACACTCCCTCTCACGTTCTTGACGCTCATGCTCCCGTGTTTCATGTATCACCTTCCAAGAAATCTTAATGCTTTCATCATCATTGCCACTATCTTGAATTGCCCTTTCGATAGCTCGCTTTTTCATCTTTTCTTCCGCCTCAACTCCCAACTCGTCGCACAATAACAAGTATGACTTCGTCAAGCTTCTAAGATCCATGGCAGCTGCCCCGAGTGGTGGTTAGAACTGTTTTCCTTAAATAATTTGTGTTAACACAAGATATACAACAAATTCCCGATTCCTAGAACTATCAAAATAAACACGCAAAATTTGAAGTCTGGCGAGTCAAAAGGATAAAGAAACACGCGCTCACTTACGGATGCAGCACCACGCCATCTGGTTCATCGGTACGCTGTTCCCGGTTCCTCAGGACTCCCTGGGTCGAAGGCTCGTTCTTCGCTGTTTCCAGTTCATCAGCACTTCTTTGGACGAAGGCTCTTCCTTCGTTGTTCCCGGTTCCTCAGGACTCCCTGGGTTGAAGGCTCTTTCTTCTTCGCTGTTCCCAGTTCCTCAGGACTCCCTTGGACGAAGGTTCATCCTTATCGCTGCCACCATTGGATGTTGCTGTCGAGTGCGGGAGTTGGCCGACGTTGAGGAAGTTTTTGAGATGAAACTGAAGGTTTATTTACATTATTTACAGTAATAACACAAAATAATTAGCAGCCATAAAGTCATTGACGGCCGGCAGCAAATCGGATGCTGCGGCCCGTGGCAAGAACAACGAAAAAATGAATGAATGAAGGAATGCTTGTGTCTGCTCCATGTCTCACTTTTAACCCCTTCGGTGTCTCGGGGTCACGTCATTCTTGGTCAGTTGCCGAGCCCGCTCAGGTGTCGTCATTTTCCTCCAATGGTAGGCGCCCCTGCAAATGCCGTCGCATTACGCAGATGGGGTTGCTCCAAGGGCTCCATTGTTGGAAGGGTGACTTGTCACCGGCATTGCCTCATGGCCTGCCAGTGCCGTCACAATCGGCAGATGGGGTTGCTCTAGGGGCTCCACTGTCGGACGGGTAAGTTCTCACCGGCGTTGCCTCCTGGTCTGCAAGCGGTCAGCTGGAGCAGACGGGTTGTTCTTCGCACGACCTTTCATAGCTGCAAAACAGCTTTGCCCGGGACCAAGATCAACTACCTGGAACCGTGCCAGGATCCCGTTGCACTTTCGGCAAGACTCAAGCAGGGATGGAGACAATGGCTACATGTGCGGCGCACGAGGAAAGGGGGGGTCGCGAACTTGTCTGATAGGTCCGGGAACGTAGTAGACGTGCTCCTGCGCACCCTAATTGGAATGTGACGGCGATTGAATGTGGTCGTGGAACTCGGGTGATGCCAGGAAAAGGGCTTGTATCTAACAAGGGCCATACCGAATGCTTCGTGCCGTGACTCCCGTCACCTACGAGATCGCCCCTGACGCCCCATCTGCTTCCCAGTCCAGTGATATCGTGCACGTTACACGACTGAAGCAGTATCACCCTCCCTGTGATGCCCTTTAGATGCTCCAGGACGTCGCTTCTGCCGCCAGGGAATTATGCTACACGCGTGTAGTATTTGATTGTTTGAACGAGGGAAGCGCGTGGGCACCATCACTCGAAGAAAGAGGAGGAAGAACGAACTGAGCTCGGGCGCGGTGAATCTGAACCAGTCAGCGCTGCAACCGATGCTTAAATATAACCCGTAAATAGTTGCTCGTCATACTGACTCGTCCTTCGCGTAACAATATGGCGCAATACATTTCGGAGGCACAGACAATAATAATAATCTACAATGATTGCCAATTGTTAAGCGGACCATTCCTGCAAATTTCCTCATTTCATCACACCACCTAATTATCTACCGTCCTACAGTGGACACCCATTCCACAATAGACTACCGGGCACAACACCATTTCTTCCGTGTCTATATCGGCTGCACCCGTCGGCCGTGTGATCCACACCGCTGTCTGCTACGCCTAACATCTTTTGCTCTAGCTGTCGTTGTGTGGTTCTTAACAGCTCAACCTCCTTCGTTAACTTCCAGGTTTCTGCCCCGTATGACAGCGCTGGCAGAATACAATGATTGCATGCTTTTCATCTTAAGTGGTAATCTACCTGTTGTGATTTGGTAATGCCTGCCGTATGCGTTCCAGTCCCCATTTTCATTTTTCTGTAATTTCCTTCTCATAATCTGCAGGGTCTCCTGCCAGTGAATAGCCTATACACTCTTGCGCAGATTCTGTAGAGGCTGACTGCCAATCACACATCTCGTTTCCTTGCATGGCTACTTCTTTAGTTTTCTGCACAATAGTATTGTTGCACTATTGTTACACTTGGTCGGCTAAGGTTATCGGTGATTTGTTGCTAGCCACCTCTATCATTGATGAACTGGACAATTTCACCTGCAAATTGCAAGTTCTTGAAATGCTCCGCTTGACCCTGACTCTTCAAATCCTTCTCAGTCTAAAGCAAATTAAGTGCTCCTTCTCAGAATGCAGTGAATAGCATAGGAGAGATTGTCTCCTTGCCTGACTCCTTCCTTCATCAGTATTTTTCCGTTTTTCTTGAAGTGAATTAGGGAACACTGTTAACTTATTTGCACCTTTAAAGGCCCTGAAGGGTACAAAACTCACACTTTTATACCCAGGGCTTACGATTGTGAGTCATAGACAGGAAGCACCCTCAAGGATGTCGATCGCTTTATCATGTAGCTGTGAAATCTTATATGTATTCGTAGGACAGTGACATTTGCTTCCTGTACTTCATGACTACACAATGCCTCCAAGACTCGTTGTATCGCTATCAAACGCCTTTTCGTAATCAATGCAACACATATATAGTAGTTGATTGCCATCTGCATAATTCTCAATTAGCAGATTGATGACAAGTAATGATGAATCGTTGAATACCCTCTCCTGAAGCCAGCCTGTTTGCTGAATTGACTGAAGTGTTGCCGTAGTGCTACTGGAAATTACCTTGGTGAATATTGCCTGCAGGACACATTGCATGACTGTACGTAATTGCTATATTTCTACGTTGGGCCATCTATTTTCGCTGCTGACAGCTTCTGCTGGCGCTTGGTCGAAACACCGGGCTTCAGCTATTGTCGCCAAAGGCTGCGTTCGTACACAATTTTAACAATGCTTTATTTTAACGCGAAAGCGTTAAGGAGCTCGTGTCGCAGAAAAGCCGGTGTCGTCGTTGTCGGCGTCAGCGGCGTTGGCCGTGAGTGATAAATCCCAAAAGGCACTTCATAAATAAAAAACATCTTGCAAGCTGGGCTGGTGGGAATAGAACCAGGGTCTCCGGGGTGTGAGACGGAGACGCTACCACTCAGCCACAAGTGCGATCGTTCAAAGCGGGACAAAATCTCCTATAGTGAATGCGGTGTTGCCTTAGAAACGTGCCGTAGGACGCTATACTGCGGTTTATATCGGTAATTATGACCATGTAAATTATAGAAGTCGCAGTTTCACGAGTAGCAAAGTACGTTTCCGCTACATTTCTTCTGCGCTCTGCGCACACGCAGAGCCATCTTGCGGCAAACACAGAAGACCCCCTCCTCGCAATGTATGGCGCGCCACTCGCCCCGTGACCGCGTCCGCCTTCATGGTGCGTCGCGGCCCGGCTGTTTGGCTCGCGCTGATCTCGCGTAGATCGTTTGAGTAGGCGGTGCGAACGGGGTGCGATAACCTTATCGCGTTCCACTCTTGAAGGCGAAGCTTAAGCGTCTTTCAATTTTTGTGCACGTAGAAGCGATCATACTCCATAGATGGATGGATGTGTGCTTTGAAACTGGTGTTTGGTTGCGCCTCCAAGCTCTTTTTTATTAGGCTTGTAATGCCGTGCCTATCTCACTTTCTTTTATTATTTTTTTTCTCACAAGGATTACTAGCATCAAACTTTCCGAACCATTATTGGGAACTTTGTTCTTGTACGCCTCCGTTGTTCGTGGTCTCACTACTTTTCTGCCACCAAACCTCCAACCGCCTTTTCATAATCTATTGCGGACATGTTTACTTGGGAGGAATGCCCTGCTAGCCCTGTCCAAAGATTGAACATTCCGGTGGTGATGATGATGGGGATGACTTATTGGAATCGCCTTTGAAACGAGGCTGTGGCAAATAGTCACCTAGCCTGCTTGAGTTACTCATGTATGCTATACATGCTTTTCATTCTAGCACTTTCGTTTGCATTTCCATAGTGTTTTATGCGAAGCATATTACGAGGGCTCAACCCAGCTCCTCAGGCGCGGCGGTGACCATGAAATCACGTGACACCGTGACGTCACGACAGAGGAGAAGTGGCTTTGGCTCAACTCTTGCAAGACGGGCTGGGTGGGAATCGAACCAGGGTCTCCGGAGTGTGGGACGGAGACGCTACCACTGAGCCACGAGTACAACGCTTCAAAGCGGTACAAAAGCGCCTCTAGTGAATGCGGTGTTGCCTTAGAAACGCGCTGTTTCTAAGGCGTGCGTCTCTTGCTCAGGCGCACATTTCGTTGCCGCGCCGAACGCTGCTTTGCTCGACGCTCACCGCGTCCAATGCGGGGCGCGTAGTCGCTGCCCTGTAGCCCATTGTCTTACACCCCTTGGCGGGTCGACGGGAACGCTGTCGCGTTCCACTCTTGAAGGCGAAGAAGTAATGCATGAGTTGTTTCTTCGTCTAGCCGAACCAAATATAGCCAAGCAACAGCAGTTCACCAGGCTAAACAGTGGTTCAACAACTAAAATAAAGGCTAGTATGCTTCGCATCCTGGGCTTAACCTTACCTAAGCCACAGCCATTTTTTTTTCCCTTCCTCAAAAGTTCTCTATCTACCTTGTACCGCTATCTATACCTGCAACGGATCCGTTCGTATCAATTTCTTCCCTGATTTTTTTCCCCACCAATACTTCAAACGTCTTTCGCTTATCTCGACTGCTGACCGGTTGATGCTTCCGTCCACTTTAAATCCAAGCACTTCTTGAAGCCGTCCGTTGCGTATTGGTCTCATTGGGTAAATCCCTTCGCATTCCATTCGGATGTGCTGAGTGGTGTACGTATTTTCGCTGCAGCATACACATGCTTCACATTGTTGCGAATATTTGCTCCGGTATGCTTTCGTCCTTAGGCAACAAGCTCGAGCCTAAAAATAGCAATGCACTGCCCGTTGTGTTATCGTACAGACTTTCCCTTCTAATTTCTTTCTTCTCACTCTCGTAAATCTCCGTGCTCTTTGTTGTTTTCGTTCTTTGCACCGATTTCGCTGTCTCTGTTCCTCTCAGATTCTTTCTGATGACTCCTGGTTGTATATTTACACTTTCAGTTACCTGTGCTTGGTTGCCAACTTTCTTCTGTTCCCCACTCTTCAGGTACTCGTGCACTTTAGCCGACCATTTATTTTGATCCATGTTCCCGAGTCTTTCTTCAAAACTAACGGCGCGTTCCGAGTGCTCCCTCACGGCCGTTCCTATCAGTCGGCGGGGCCGGAACACGATAAGGCGCCACTCTCGGCACGTGCAGAGAATTATTGACGTCTCTGTCAGCAACAGACGGGGACGCGTGCATGGGATTCTCGGGCGTGTGCGCACGCTTCTTCTATCTTTCGGGGGCGTCCCCGAGTGCGTCACTCTGTGGAACGAACTGGAACGAGGCTAGCGACATCTGCCGCCGGGGTGGCTGTGCGCGCACTGGATTGCTGCTCAATGCACGCTGTTAGCTCGTACCATAAAGCCTGCATATACAGGTTTTTCTCATTTCTTCCAACTGATCTGGTGCTCTAAACCTTGGGGGTAGGGGTGGGTGCTATACAATGTTTTTTTTCTCGTTTCTAAATAGTTCAGATAAGATTCCTATTACTTCCATTACATTCGTCCCCAAACGTAAACAACGGCGATATCAGCTGTAACCTTTATTTCAGTATATCAAATAGCCCATTCGGAATCTACCCATGGCGGACGCCGATTCAGGGCCGCCGCGGTTATTCGTCCTGTCAGGATTTTTGCGCTGTCGCTGAATTCGGTTGAGAAGAGCGCGCGGCGCCTCGCATATTCGACGAGCATTAAACCATGAGCAACTGGTAATCGCTTAAAGAGCAACTCCGGTGATTTTTTCCATGTCAACGGATGTCTGTGAAATTCGCTGGGTAGGTTCCTCTGAACACTTCCGTCTTGTTCTCAAAAAAGCAGGTTTGAGAGAGTCGCGAGGTCATTTACAAATTCATTTAAGGAATTTCCTCGAGCACGCTACCTTGCCTACACCTCAGTTACAGGCCACATTGTGCATGACGTTAGGAATGTTCCATGCAGAGCATATCGGGATCATGCAGACGACAGCGACGGAAGCGTCGAGCAGTCGACGATCGTGAGCTAGTGCATGGCGTGAGAAGTTGCTGTCGCGAGAAGATGCATTCCCTGCAGACGTGCAAGAGGCAAGTGGTGTTGTGTTGTTGGCTGCACGAACTTCAACCCTCGCCATCCGCACACATAGTTTGAGCCGATGCCGATCGCGTTCAGCCGAGGTTAAGCCTATATGTCACAGCCACGTAGTTCATGCGTCTGCTGCTTGCGGGCCTGAGCGACTCACCTGTAGCTAACTAAGCCATCAGGACGAAGAAAAACTTCTTCTGTAGTTCAGTTTTGCCCATACGGATTTGAAATAACCCATTTCTAATTTCGTACAGTACACACACAAAAAGCGAGAAGCGACGACACTGAGCACTATCGACATCGGTACGCTGCCGTTTTCGACGGAAAGCTGACCGCCGCACTCACTGCCACTTCTCTAAATGAAATGCGACTACGAAGATGAATGTGTTTTTTATGTATTGTCATGCAGACTCATTATTTGGCTTCCTAGGTGCGCTGCTTGCCTCGTATCCCAAATGGGCAGCATGCGTAGGCTCCTTCGATACAGCACCGTGTCTATGGACGTCAGACTATAGAGTTTTGCAAGACGCGTAGCGCCACCTGCCTATGCGAAGAGGCAGTAATTGAGTAGTGCAAAGCCTGACTCCCTTGCTAAGTTTCCTATGCAGCTAGCGACTGCGAAACAACGATTTAACTAGATTTTGGTCCATATTGCGAGCGTTTTGCTCATTTAACACCCAGACAGAGAGCTACGAATGTCTACGCTAGTCGGACGCGCCGCCGAACTGCCATGAAGCCCTTGCTGGTACTCTTCAGACTGATGGCGGAAACGACGGCAACCACGATAGCTCTGCGCGCTACGAAGAAACGCCGCAATCGACGCTACTGTCGTGTTGTAAATTGCCATGAACGTGAAGGACGGAATAACAACGTTCAGTTTTACCGATTTACATCGCGATCGTATGTAGGGGAAAGGCGAGAGCGCTAGATACGGGCCGTTCAACCTGTTCTGTAATCGGATTACTTGGATTCTCCACAACACAGCGGCTCGCATGAGAAAGTGCGACAATTTTCTACTTCTGTAATTGTGTTGCATAGCCCTGACGGAGGACCGTGGTAACAAAGTGAAAACTCAAGAATCTGCAGCCACCACTTCGTTGGTAACATAAAAAACAACGTTGCGAACCATCCTGCTTATGTGCCGTCGATATCTCCACCTTTTAACAGATGTCCGCCTCCGCTTGACTCAACAAGTGGAAGGGAGAGATTTGGCAGGTCAGCTTAACCAAACATTTTGGTTCGCTTCTGAATTCAAGATCCTGTTCTAGAGCATCGTTGTATCGCGAGCTCATTTCTACTTTCGGTATTTTGTAAGTCCTACGCCGATACAACAAGCACGCTTCGCAGTGTGCTGAGCCTGCTTGACTGCGTTTTTCAAATGCGAGCAATAAAGTTGCTGTAGGAGCACTGTATGAGTAATTGCGAAGTAAGGCATGTGTGTAAAGAAAAAAATTTCGCGTTTATATACATTTATTTGTGCGCGCTTGTTGCTCGAAGCGTCTGTAAAAAGTTCGAATTAAGAGGAAGCTTTAGCTCGGGCCCAACTCCGACGCGGCCTATTCAAATACATGTAAAAACGCAAAAACGTTTTTATGAGATAACCCCTGGACCGATTTTGATGAAATTTGTTGCATTTGAGAGAGTAAGATAAATTCTAGTGACTGTTGGAAGCAGAATTTTGATTTAGGGCTTGAATTTCGTGAGAAAGATTTTCAAAAATTCAGAAGTTTGAAAAAAATAGAAGCATGAAGTTTACAAACTAATAGCTCTGCATCAAGAACAGGTATCGCGGTTCTGTAAACGGCATCCATTAGATCATTCAAGGCGGACAAATATTATTTGTCATTTTACATCTTACGTGAATTTGTTACATTGTTTACGAGGGTTCTGCAAAAGTTGTAATTACATATTATTACATTTTTTTAGGTTCATGTGTAACATATCAATTTTGTCCGCTTTAGATGTGCTATCAGATACAATTCACAGAATTGCGATATCATTTTTTCTTGTTGAGTTAGAGTTGTAAACTTGATAGTTTCGTTTTTAGAAAATTTGCAATTTTTGTCAATTTTTTATAAAATATTGACTGCCTAACTCAAAAATTCGAAACCAACGGTCACTAGATTTTACGTTTTTCGTTTAAATGCAGCAAACCCAGTCAAACTTAGTGCAGTGGTTGCCGAGAAAAACGAATTCTCCTTTCACATGTATTTAGATAGGAGCACCCGAGCTAAAGCTTCCTCTTAAGGTACTGAGCGATGCTGTAGCTCCTGCGAGAAAGAAAGATGCAGCGCGTAGGCACTGTAGGAAGCTTGCTTTCGTTATGATCGCATGCTGCTTGCTGCCTTGGAAAACGTGTTCTGTTTGCTGCCCTGGAAAAGGCTATGAAAGGATTTACTCTCTGTAAATAATTGCGAGGCAAAACGTTACTATAAAATGCATACAAATATAGGAGATACTTCAGTCTTGTGTTCAGGACATATTAAATATGAACCAATTTGAAATATGCTTAAATTTTTATGCTGATA
Source organism: Dermacentor albipictus (assembly GCF_038994185.2). Classification (NCBI taxonomy): domain Eukaryota; kingdom Metazoa; phylum Arthropoda; class Arachnida; order Ixodida; family Ixodidae; genus Dermacentor; species Dermacentor albipictus. Next base: position 1,934,600 of record NC_091826.1, on the reverse strand, counting down.
TACCTTTAGACAAACCTGATGCTCTCTGTACTTGCGAGTTGCAGCACGCCTAAATAACACTTGAGACTTTATTTTATATTGTACACGTATACTTTGCCCTGCTGAGCTTCGTTTCTGAAGCGTGGATGGGCGGAAGAAGATTTCCAGGTCCTTGATTTTTAGGAAACCGTGCCTCAACACAAACGAAAGAGAAGGGTCCATTGTGGCCTATGGACCTTCGCTTGCGGACAGATCTCCTTGCACTACTCAGTTCGCGCCAAGGCTGCGATGGGGGCGCTGGTGACGGGTTTTTCCGCAGCGCGGCCTGGGCAGAGTCTGAGGTCTGTACGGGCATCGGTGTCTATAATGGCATCGGCATTTCCACGAGAAAACTGCGTGTTCTCTATACGAACGATCACAGGTGTAAATTCCTCATCTATGTCTACTTTACGGAGCATATTGTGCGCCTGAAGAGAATACAAAGAGTGATAAGTAGGCAGCAAAATTATAAGGCTCCCGTACTACAGTCTTTCGCTCGCTGTTTTCGAAGGTGCGTGGTCGCTCATACCAGCGCGATTCAGTGATGCAACGGTGTTTACATGCACAAAATCTGCCTGTTTTGATATGCTCTGACATTATTCGATGTCAACGATGAGCGACTAGTATCATATCTCAAACGAACGACGAGTGGTCGCTGCACCTGCCGATGTAAGCAATTGCACCGTTCGGTGCGTTGGACTGTCAGCGACGTTTTTGTGAGATACGAATGCGGAAACTCGTGCTCCACGTCCTACAATGAGCATTCGAAGCGTTTCCCTGAGAAGAGGTGAAAGACCTGAAATTGCAAGCAGCACGTATAATATCAGTGGCAAATTTCGGCTTCCCTTGGTCTTCATGATGCAGCGGGATATGCAGCGAGTGCATGTGCGCTGGCTCTCGTGGTCACGGGTCAAAAGCGAACGGTGATTCGTGGCTATCGAATCCGTCAGAAACTTATCTGTCAATATTTGACAGATCCGAAGAGCTGGTGCAGCTGACATTGTCACCCGCATATCCGGCGCGATCACGATGTTTAGCCGAGCGTCTGCTCTTCGCTGCCAGTAGGCGAGACCACCATGCCTTGCGCGCCTTCCCCGGTGGAGACACTCGTGACGTCACACGAAGAGGTTCGCTCGGCTGCTTGGTCAGGTTCCGGTTTCGTTTTTGCGCTTTTTTTGCGAAACAATTCTACTATCAGACGCGTGACAGGGGGGTCTCGGGAACCTAAATATTCCATAACCTTGGCATGGTCAAAAAATAGCCGGAGTTGCACATTAATGCAGCGCCATGCGTGCGACTGTCAGTGGCGAGCGTTGAGAAATACCGGCGAAACAACGAAAAGACATTGGACAAGCTTAGGAAGGCGCAAGCGTACAGAGACGGCATATTGTTCTTTGTTTTTGTATCTTTCTTCTTTTTATATATTTCACGTGCTTGCTTGTTACGAGCCAGGAGAAAAAACCACACGTAAAAGATAACATGAGAACCACTTCATCAGGTGTTCTGAACATACTCCACAACTTTTCAAATCAACCTGATCCCTCGAGATGACTAAAATATGGTGAATCCGTTAATTACACTCCCTTCAAAAGTACCCTGGGTAGCGTATATATATATACATAATGTGTGTGTGTGTGTTTGTGTGTGTGTGTGTGTGTGTGTGTGTGTGTGTTTGTGTGTGTGTGTGAGAGAGAGAGAGAGAGAGAGGATGGGAAGCACAACTTCGCGGGTATCTTTGCTTTTTTTACCCAAAACTTACGGTTGGTGAAGTGTCCTTTTTCAAGGGCCGGTTTCTTGGTCCACCGACTAATTGCCGTCTTCTCCGAAACGGATTCACGCCTTCTATTCCCCGAGCTAGCACAAAAAGAAGGACGAAGCGAAGGAAATCCGAATGTCAGGAGCTCGACGGCAGAACCTGACGAAAGCACTAATACTTCCACAGGCTCCCCAAGAAGACGTCGACGACCACAAGACCACAAGGGGTTATTTAAGGCCGTCCTGGCGCCCGTGTTAATCAGGACCGCTCGAGACTCGGATAAGAGTCACAACCATGTACCAATGAAATGAACACAATCTTATCTACTTCTTCTCATCATCACGATGCCCGGCTTCGTCGTCGCTTCCTGATTCTTGCGGTGAAGACCCACCTCACTCGGTAGAAATTGTATCAGGGGAAAAACCTGTGGTCGCCTGTGGTGGAGGGTTCTAGGTGTACGTCATGAACGGCAAAATAAGGTCCCAATCAATGGGATCAGAGGTGACATATTTGGAGGGCACGTCGCCAGGAGTGCGGTTTAATCTTTCCGTCAAACCATTAGTTTGAGGATGGTAGGCGATGATAGTGCGGTGAACGATGCCACATTCCGCAATGAGCGCGCTAACGACTTAGGAGAGGAACACACGTCCTCTGTCGCTGAAAAGTTCGCCAGTGTTAGATACGGACCCTTTTCCTGGCATCACTTGTGGGGTTCTCACCCGTGCTCTTGGGACAAAGGAACGCCAAAAAAGTAGCGCAAACATTCAAAAGGGCATTTCTTGCACCTTTCATAGACTTATGCCTGCTAGCCGAGTTGCTATCCACAAAACATGCCAATGGGCGGGCGACAAATCGCGGAAGTCCGACTCACCGCGACCGGATAGCGAGCGAATATGTTCGCCCCAAGCTGGACACCAACGCCTGGTCGTTCGCGCGTACGGTCAGGCGAACACTGGCGGGTTCGAACGAGGTCTCGCGAGACGGTCACACAGAAGCATGGATCAGCGTACGCGTGGAACTTCCGCGCAGCTTGCCGACCCCAAACCAAAGAGGAAGCGCCTTCTCCTTTCCGCGCCCAAGTAACCCCGCCGTTAGGTGGCATTGGCAGCGCAACACTCGCGCCATCTCTCGTACTGCGCGCTTCAACCAGACCAACTGCCGTGGGCATCAGGCCACGCGGCGAAGCCGGATTACAGGAAACGGGAGCTATGTGGGAAAACAACATATCAGGGGACGCGTGAGGGTCGCGCATCCCCAAGTTCCCCGACCACATTCAATCGCCGTCGCATTCCAATTAAGGTGCGCCGGGGCGCGTCTACCACGTTACCGGACCCGTCAGACACGTTGGCGAGGCCCACTTCATGCCCCGCACGTCGAGCTATTGTCTCCCCCCCCCCTGCTTAACTCTTCCCGAAAATGCAACGGGAGGCTGGCACGGTTCCAGTTAGTTGATCTTGGTCCCGAGCAGAGCTGTTTTGCAGCTCTGAAAGGTCGTTCGGGAACAACCCGTGTCCTCCAGCTGAGAGCTTCCAGGCGAGGAGGCAACGCCGGAAGCCCTTGGAGCGTCCCCATTGGCCGAATGTGACGGCACTTGCACGGGCGCCTACCATTTGAGGAAAATCATCACACTTGAGCTGGCTCGACGATTGGCCGAAAATGACGTGACCCCGAGAGACCGAAGGGGTTAAAAGCGAGAGACAGGAACAGACAGACAGACAGTGAACTTTATTTGATCCTATCGGGGACCTGCGGAAGCTGCTGGCCGCGTCCAAGTCGGGCAGGAATACCGTGATGTGCCGACCTTTCTTAGGCTCTCTGGATTGCCTGTAGTTGTGTCGGGAGCGATGGGCTGCGGAGTGCCTCTTCCCAGTCGGCTTCGCCGGATGGAGGGCCGTTAGGTAATGCGGGGCATTGCCAGAGCATGTGCGCTAAGGAACAATAAATCTCATTACAGTCCGGGCAGCTTGAATCGATGTCTGTGGAGAGACGGCTGAGAAAGCCCCGCGAGGGGAATGAGCCCGTCTAGAGCATTTTAAGTGTAACTGACTGAGAAATGTCTAACTTCGGGTAAGGAAGAGGATAGGCCTTTCTACTAAGCCTATAGGGAGAGGTTATATCGCGAAAAGTAAGGAGTGGATCGGTATGCTGTATTTCATGCTGTCCCCATAAGGTCTCCATGCCGCCGCGGCGCCTTAGATCTCGCGCACGGTCATGGGCAAGCTCGTTAAAGTTAGGTATGTTCTGATGAACGTCCGCACCCATATGGGCGGGAAACCAAGAGATGAAGTGAGTGTCAGAGTTTTTTCTCTTTTCCAGAATGGAGGCAGCCTCTCGGGCTAGGTTACCCGATTAGAAAGCTTTAATGGCCGCTCGAGAGTCTGAAAACATTGGTGCGCGAGGGGTCGGTCATGACCAGAGCTATGGCGACCTGTAATGCGACTCCGCTCGTAGCTAACCTAACTGAGGCCGAGGAGCGTAATTCCCCTTTGCCGTCAATGATTACCAGCGCAAATGTACTAGACTTGCCGTACTGAGCCGTGTCGACAAAGACAGTCGAATCTCGATCCTCGCCGGCCTTCTCTAAAATCGCCCGTGCTCGGGCTTTTCGCCTCCGTACGTTATATTGCGGTTGCATATTCCTAGAGAATGGGCTAACCACAACGCTTGCCCGGGCCTCCCTGGATAAGGTGATTGCCTGTTTGTTGAGAGTCCTGGGAGCCAAGTCCGGCCCCGTCTAGGATGCGTCTCCCTGCCCTGGTTGACGAGAGCCTCACTACCTGAGCGGTGACCTGCGTTTCGATCACTTCATCAATGTCATTGAGCATATCGACTTTGCTTAACCTGTCCGAGCAAGTGGTTACAGGCAAGAAAAGTTTTTTCGTTCTTCTTGCCACGGGCCGCAGCGTCCAATTTTCTGTCGGCCGCCGATGACTTTATGACTGTTCATTACTTTGTGTTGTTACTGTAAGTAATGTAAATAAACCTTCAGTTCTCAAAATCCTCCTCAATGTCGGCCAACTCCCGTACTCAACAACAACATCGAATAACTGGTGGCAGCAGCAAGGATGAACCTTCGTCCAAAGAAGTCCTGAGGAAATGTGAACAGCGAAGAAGAAAGAGCCTTCAACCCAGGTAGTCCTGAGGAGCCGGGAACAGCGATGAACGATGAACCTGATGGCGTGGTGCTGCATCCGTGAGTGAGCGCGTGGTCTTTTCCTTTTTATTCGCCGGACTTGAAATCTTGCGTGTTTATTTTGATGGTACTAGGAATCGGGAATTTGTTGAACATTTTGTGTTTGCACAAATGATTTAAGAAAAACAGTTCTTACCAGCAGTTGGGGCAGCTGCCATGGATCATAGAAGGTTGACGAGGACTTGTTATTGTACCACGAGGTGGGAGTTGAGGCGGACGAAAATATTAAAAAGCCAGCTATCCAAAAGGCAATTCTAGATAGTGGCAATGATGATGAAAGCATTAAGATTGCTTGGGAGGTGATACAAGAAACACGGAAGTGTGAGCGTCAAGAACGTGAGAGGGAGCGTGAGCGTAAGCGAGAAATGTACAAGTGTGAGAAAGAGATGGCAGAGCTGCAGGTTGGGGAAGAGACAACCGTGAAGGGGACAATCGTAGCACATCAAGCGAGGTCGAGTCATGTCGGATGGACCAGTGGATAAAATCGTACAAGCTTGGAGAGGACATTGCCTTATTCTTGGCTCATTTCGAGAGAACTTGTGAAAGGTGTAATTTCGCTAAGGGCACCTGGTCACAGCGGTTGGTGACTTTGTTGCCTTGTGAGGCAGCGAAGGTAGTCGCAAGATTAACGGCGAATGACGCGGAGGACTACGGGAAAGTAAACGCAGTGCTGTTGAGGAGGCACCGGATTTTCCCGGGAGCATTTAGGCAGCGATTTAGAGAAGTGAACAAAAAGAGTGACGAGGGCTACTCAGAGTTTGTGTACGGTTTGAAAACAAATTTTGTCGAGTGGCTTAAGGGGGCCGCAGTCTGCGAAAGTAGAGACAAAATTATAGAGTGTATTTCTATCGAACAATTCTATCGGAGCATTCCGCAGTCAGTGAGGTTTTAGGTGCAGGATAGAGAAGCCGTACACACTGTAGATAAGGCGGCTCGGCTAGCTGATGAGTACGTGATGCGACGAAAACTCACTACCGACGACGAGCGTTCAAATGGAAGGGCTAATAAGAGAAGGTATATTTATCACAAAAAAACAGACACAGGTAAAAGCTACCGAGAGGGCCGAGTCGATGAAAAAACTCAGGAAAGGAACAACGATAAAGGAGCTAGCAACTCTCCGGAACAGGGGACAAAGAAGGTTGATACGCGAGAGTTCGAGAAGGGACGACCGGTCCGATGTCATGAGTGCCAGGGCCTAGGTCACTATGCCACGGATTGCAAAAAAAAGAGCCGGTAGTGCTTTCCTACCTGGGCGGAAGCAACGAAAGCTTGCAGCTTCTCCGTCCACACCTCCAGGAGGTACGGATTAGCGGGAAAACCTGTGAGGTATTAAGGGGCAGTGGAGCAGCCATGGACTTAGTTCACCCTTCTTTTGTAAACGCCGAGGACTATACAGGGAAGGTAACTTGGATAAAGTCAGCGCTAGAGAAACACAGCGTGTGTCTGCCAATGTCTGCCAATGTGGCATGTGTCTGCCAAAGTGACAATTTCCGGTCCTTTTGGAGAACTAGAGACAGGGGCAGGCGTTTCGAAGGCCCTACTAATGGACTACCCGTATCTCTTTTCAAGCCATTCAGAGCGTTTGTTGCGGCAGCGTGGTCAGGTGTTCGGAGAAGGAATGGTGCAGGCATTAACCCGCTCGCGAGCATGCCAAATCACCGCTCAGCCGATCGAGGACCCCAGCAAAGCGGTGGCGGAACTCGAGGAAGTGCAGTCCCTAGTAGAACCTGAGACAACTGAGGAAAAAGAAAACAGTGTCACTGCAGAGGTGCCAATTAAAATGATCCCCGTAGAAAACTCGCGAAGCGAAGGAAGGTCGTCAGTGGAAGTAACAGAAAGGGAGAGCAGCTCTGTACTTTCACGTGCCTCTGGGTGCTTTGACAGGCTTCTCCAGGTGTACAGGGAATCGCTCAGTGCGGAGCAACCCCAGAGAGACCAGACTCTGACACGTTTACACTACAACGCGAAAGGGGGCATAGCTAGGTGCAACATTACCATCCACGAAAAGGAAGGACTGCTGTATAGACACTACCGAGATCGTAAGGGCCGTATCCTCGATCAGTTAATCGTTCCGGACATGTATCGGGCGGATCTCCTGACTTTGTGTCACGGAAATGACTAGTCTGGCCATCTAGGAATCAACAAAGCGAAGGACAGGCTCTTGTTAAAATATTACTGGCCAGGATGTTTTAAGGATGTGGAAAATTATGTAAGGTCTTTTGAAGCGTGTCAGTGAGTTGGGAAGCCGGGAGATGAACGCAAGGCACTTTTAAAGTTGGTTCCGTTAATCACGGAGCCATTCCGTCGGCTGGTGATCGACACAGTGAGGCCTTTGCCGCCGAGCCGATCAGGGTGCAAGTACCCTTAGACCATGATCTGTCCCACGACAAAGTTTCCTGAAGCGATTCCTTTGAAGGAACTGAGCTCCACCAAGACAGTCGACGCTCTGTTGTCCGTGTTTGCGCGAATCGGTTTTCTTGCACAGATTCAGGCTGACCAGGGGACGGTGTTTACAAGTGCTTTAACCACGACGTTCCTAAAAAGGTGCGGTGTGCGGCTGATACACAGCTCCGTGTACCATCCACAATCAAACAGTATTACAAAGATGCACTCGGTGCTAAAGAGAGTGTTACGGGCATTGTGTTATGAACACAAAGCAGTCTGGGAGGACTGTTTACCCACAACCCTGTTCGCGTTGAGAACAGTCCCACATAAGGCGACGGGGTTCACTCTTTCCGAGCTGGAGTGCGGTCGGACGATCCGTTCCCCCCTCAGAACGTTGAGAAGAAATGTGGGAAGGAACAGTCTGACCACGAGGCTGCGCGTGGCTTTACCGACCGCGCTGCCCTCGGATCGGGCGACCCTCTTTCCGGACACAGAGGCGCTCCTATAACGCACAATGAGCTTACTAAATTATTTTACTTAGAGAGAAGGGTTTTCCCGCCACCTCACTCCAAGCTAAGCAGGCCGCAGGCGGTCACATTCAGACTCCTGCAAGCGAACTCCTACCCAAATCCGGCGTCCCTTAACAGCATATATCCCGAGATTTATCCGAATTGTTCTTGCTTGGCCTGTGGTGAGGTTGCTACCTTGCCTCATATATGCTCTGGCAGTGCGGGTCGCTGGACCCGAAGTTTACCAAGGAAGAGTGGGACGTGCTCCGGCGTAGTCCCATCTTTGAGGACCAAATCCTGGCCATCCAGCACGCCCGCGATCAGGTCAGCACAATAGATCTGTCAGTCCCGTCGTCGGATTAGCCGGGTGCAAATTTTATCGCGTTTTGCTCGACCAAATAAAGGTTTATTCACTCACTCACTCAGGTGAAAGCCAGACGGTGGTGAGTTACGTTTTAATATTGCTGGATCACTCAAGTGTCTCGCAAGCACTGGTTGAAAAAAACCCAAAAGAGGCCCAGGAAACCGTGAAGGTGTACTATGACAGAAATGCGCGTAGGCGAACATTTGAGGTAGGCGACCGGGTCATGATCCTAAGCCCTTCACGAAAAAACAAACTTGAGGTACAGTAGGACGGACCCGTAAAGGTTACCCAGAAGATATCGGAGGCTAACTACACCCTAGAAGTTCCCGGAAAAAAGAAGAAAGTAATCATTTACCAGTGAAACTTAATGAAACCTTAGTGTGGAAAGCAAGATATTGTGAACATGGTGACACACGCGTATGAAGAAGTAGCGGTAGAACTTCCAGTTTTAGCGACAGTGACAGATGCGAAACGCTCCATAGAGGACAACCTGAATCTGTCTTTAATCCGACTGGCTCTCGAGGCCGATCAAGTAAGCGGCCTCCGGAAACTCTTTGAGGAATTTCGCCAATGCTTCAGTAGCCGGCCGGGGAGAACGACGCTCATTACTCATGAGATTGAGTTGACATCAGACGAGCCCGTCCAATCCAAACCATACCGGGTCTCACCTCGTCAGCGAGAAATAATGGAAGTAGATATCAAATGAATGTTTCACTTGGGAATTATTGAGCCAGCAGACAGTGATTACACTTCCCCGATGATTCTCGTAGAAGCGAGCGGGAAAGAGCCGCTTCCATGTGTGGACTATAGCAAATTGACTGCGATTACAAGGGACCAATTTTACCCTATACCTAACATGAATGAACGAGTTGAACGGGTGGGCAGCGCCCAGTACATTTAAACAATCGGCTTAAAGGGTACTGGCAGGTGCCCATGTCAGAAAGCTCAAGCCGCTACGCAGCATTCACTTCCCCGCTTGGCACATTTTGACCACTAATGTTAAGTTTTGGGCTTAAGAACGCACCGTTTAGCTTTCCAAGGTGATGCATATTCTTTTGAAAGGCCTACAAGATTACGCGATCCCCTACTTAGATGATGCGGCCATTTTTTCTAACAACTGGATCGATCACATGGAGCACTTAAGGAAGGTGCTGGTACGTCTACGAGACGCGGCTCTCACGATAAAGGCCAAAAAGTGCGACTTCGGGTGCTCGCAGGTTACCTACCTAGGGCATGTCATAGGACCAGGATCACTAACTTTCCTGAACCGCGAACTAAGACGGATGTCAGAGCCTTTCTGGGGCTCGTGAGATATTACCAGCGGTACGTTCGAATTTGTCTCATGTAGCAAGCCCCCCTGACAGACACCTTCCGAAAGGGAGAGCCCGACAAAGTTCGATGGAATGAGGCCAAAGAAAGCGCATTTCAGCACCTGAAAGTGGTTCTGAGCTCAGAACCAGTGCTTCGGACCCCTAATTATTCTAAGGTATTCATCGCACAGTGCGACGCTAGTGAAAGAGGGGGGGGGGGGGCAGGGGGGTCGTCCTCAGCCAGCAGGGCGAAGACGCGGAGGAGCATCCGGTACTGTATGCTAGCCCAAAATGAACGGACAGAAAGGAGGCGTACAGTGCTTCCGAAGAATGCGCCTGCTTAGTTTGGGTGGCCCGGAAATTATCTTGTTATCTGTACGGAGCGAAATTCACTTTCCAGACCGACCACTGTCCTCTGACCTGGCTCAGACACATGTGCCCTAAGAATGGACGCTTGCTCAGATGGAGTCTAATTCTCCAGGAATATAACTTCACCGTCCGTTAAAAAAGGGGCAAGTTAAATGGGAACGCGGATAGCTTGAGTCGGTTGTTTCGGTAAACCGAGGTATTACCTTCCTTCCTTTGACTAACGAGGTAGGAAGTATTATTATGGGCTGGAAGTCACACTTGTAGTTTCAAAACTTCGCTTGTGTATAGTTATAAAAGTTGTTTTCATTAATTGTTTACCTTTCTCCCGTTTCTATTGCAACGACAATATCACTCTGGCCTTGTCGGCATTCGGGGAGATATGGAAACTTGTTTAGAAAGGTGGTTGGAACTGCTTTATCAAAATTGGGAAAAGAAAAAGAAACCTAGGGTTGATTCTGACGTAGTAATAGCCTGGCGAGTCAGGGTTGAAGAGCCTGCGCTTGCACATGGTGCAGCGCTATGTTGTTTCATTTGTTTTACGTACGTTCTCCAGGGCACGGGATCCAGGAATTCGTCACACGAGGCTCGTCACCAGTACACTACATGTTCCATCAGCGTTCCTCATGGCCAGCGATTTGAGTTCACCGGCCATTACGACCTTCCGGGGCGAGCAGGAGCTGTTGGATATAGGCCTTTTTCCTGACATCACTCAAGTTCGCTGACCACGTCCGATCGCGGTCGCATTGCAATTATCATACGCCGGGGCGCGTCTACCATGTTACCGGACCCGTCAGACAGGTTGGCGACCACCACCTCATGCGCCGCACGTCGAGCTATTGTCTCCCCCCACCCTGCTTGACTCTTCCCGAAAGTGCAACGGGAGGCTGGCACGGTTCCAGGTAGTTGATCTTGGTCCCGAGCTGAGCTGTTTTGCGGCTCTGGAAGGTCGTTCGAGAACAACCCGTCACCTCCAGCTGATCGTTTCCAGTCAAGGAGGCGATGCCGGAGGCAAGTCAACCCTCGGATAATGAAGCCATTGGAGCGTCCCCATTGGCCGAATGTGACGGCACTTGCACTGGCGCCTACCATTGGAGGAAAATGATGACACTTGAGCTTGCTCGATGATTGGCCGAAAATGACGAGACCCCGAGAGACCGAAGGGGTTATAAGCGAGAGACAGGGAGATGAGTTCTTTTGTTCTTGCCACGGGCCGCAGCGTCCCATTTGCTGACGGCCGTCGATGACTTTATGACTGTTCATTACATTGTGTTATTACTGTAAATAATGTAAATAAATCTTCAGTTCTCACTATCCTCCTTAACGTCGGCCAACTCCCGCGCTCAACGGCAAGATCTAATACCAGGTGCGCCGTGACGGAGAATGAAGTTTCGAAAGAGGAAGGATGCCATGTCACGGGCTGTGGCAGCAGGCAGAACGGCTGTTTCTGCGTATCGTGTCAAATGATCGATGGCGCTGACTATCCAGCGGCTTCTGAGAGCTGTGCTCTGAAGGGGTCCGTAGAGATCAATGCCTATGCGATTGAAGGCTTGGCAGGGCACGGAATTGGCTGGAGAGGACCAGAGACATGCTGAGCAGGAACCGTGTAGCATTGGCACTGAGGAAACGATCGCATGTATTTACACACAAAGGTGTACATGCCACGCCAATAAAAGCTGGAGTGAAGTCGGGCGTACGTTTTGAAGACACGCGCATGCGCACACTATGGGTTGGCGTGGAAGGCAGAGCATATTTCACCACGATGTCGCGATATGGCCAGCAGCCAGTTGCGGAAATCAGACAGGTTGTTCCGGTGATAGAGAAGGCCATCCTGTATCTCGGTGCAAAGCTCTAATAGGTAAAGGTAGAGTCGATTAGTTTGCAAGGAAGCGGAGAAAGAGCGCTAATCCAGGCATTCTTGCGTTGCTCCGATGCCACGTCGCAGCCTGCTGGGAATGAAAGTACTTCGTGAATGGCTGAAAGGCAGGCGACGCCTTCGTTTGACACTGGCGAACGCGAAAGCACGTCGGCATCAGTGTGGTGGTAGCCAGACCTGTAGACAACGCACATTTCGAGATCTTGCAACCGCAAAGCCCAGCGAGCTAATCGGCCTGAGGGGTCCTTTAACGTGAAGAGACAAGGAAGCGCATGGTGGTCTGTAACTACATCGCAGGTACGGACATAAAGGTAAGGTCTAAATTTACCAAGTGCCCATATATGGCCAAACATTTTTTCTTTCCGTAACGGAATAATTCATCTCTTCTTTGGTGAGGGTGCGGCTTGCGTTTGCTACGACGTACTCGTTAAAGCCAGATTTGCGCTGCGCGAGCATAGCGCCGAGTTCAACACCGCTGGCGTCGGTGTGTACTTCGGTCGGAGCTGTAGGGTCGAAGTGGCGCAGTGTTGGCGGCAAAGTTAGCAGACGACGCAACTCTTGGAAGGCATCGTCACAGGCGGGTGCACAGGCGTAATTGTTCGAGTTGCTACGTAAAAGCTGATTCAAGGGTGCGGGGATGAACGCAAAGTTCCGAATGAAGCGCCGAAAGTAAGAACATAGGTCAAGGAAGCTGGAAAGTTCTTTTATGGAGGAACATTTGGGAAATCAGCAACTGCGCGGAGCTTGGCGGCATCAGGAAGGATATCTTCTTAAATGCCATATGGCCAAAGATGGTGAACTGACTTGCGCCAAAGCGACATTTCTTCAGGTTGAACTGAAGGCCGGCGTCAGTTAGGCGCTGCAATGCTTCTTCAACCCTTCAGAGATGGGTGGGAAAATCGGGTGAAAAAATAACCACATCAACTAAGTACCAGAGGCACGTTTTTCACTTGAGACCATGCAAAAGGTTGTCCATCAGATGCTCAAATGTGGCGGGGATGTTGCAAAGTCCGAAAGGCATGACACGAAATTCATATCGGCCATCTGGCGTAGCAAAGGTTGCTTTAGGTTGGTCGTCTGGTGCCTAGTAACTTGCCCATAACCGCTGCGTAAGTCGATAGAAGAGAACAACTCCGCTCCTTGAAGGCAGTTGAAGGGCATTGTCAATTCTCGGCTAAGCGTAAACACCTTTGCGAGTGATTTTGTTAAGATGACAGTAATTGACACAGAAACGAACCGATCCATCCTTTGTAACAATAACAAATGGGGATGACCAGGGCTTATTCGAAGGCTGGATGATACCGCGCTTGAGCACATCGTCTGCTTGCTCATTTTGATCATCGATAGCACGGCGCTCCGTCGAGGACACATGGGCAGTGGCGCAGTGGCGCTTTGGTAACCATGTCAATGCGTTGACAAACAGATGATGTGCGGCCCATAGAAACACGCTGGCAGTCGAAAGAATAACGGAACTTGCCGAGAAGGCGTAGAAGCTTGGCGCGCTGGGAAACAGTCAATGTGTCGGCGATGGAGCTATTACGAACATTGGTGGACGTCGGCTCTTGCGCGGGCTTGCAGATCACTCCGGTGACCTCATGAGCGGTGATGGAACCAGTTGGCATGTCGACGATGGCCGCAGGGTTGACACACTGCACATGGCCAAGGCCGGGACCTGACAATTGGTTGGATACGTGTAGTCTGCTGGCACCGTCACAAACTTCTAAAAGAGCAAAAGACAGCGGGAACATTTGCGAGGAACGAAGATAGCAGGTGGCGTAAGAAGTGCATCAGCGACGATGTTGCACGGCACCGTAGCAAGGGGCAGAGGAGTGTGGCGGTCGTATTGTCTCCTGCAAAAAATGCCACGATTTGACGAGCGTCAAAAAACGGGGCTTTGCAAGCCGTTTGAAATACCACTTGAGAACGAGAACAGTCGATGACGGCCTCACTAGCGGAGAAAGTCCCAACCCAAAATAAAATTGTGGGAACGAGAATTCAGCACCAAAAATTCGGCGGTGTAGAAGAAGCCGTTAATCACAACGCGGGCAGTACATGCAGCCGTCGGCATGCCGCAGTCTGCGCTGGCAGTACGAAGTGACACGTTCGACATCATGGCATCGTAACCTTTCTAAGAAAACGGCAAAGTTTGGCACTAAAAACTGCGGCACCCGGGTCGACGAGCGCAGCGACGCCGTCAGTCACACATCAGTCGGAGAAAGTGGAGAGGCCTCTTCGTGGACGCAGTTCCTGCCTCTGAAACTGCGCCGATTAGTTTTCCTGTTCCGGAGTAGAAGGGCGACGACGCTTCGGTGAAAGCGAGCGGCATCCAGGCAATGTCGAACAGCAGTCAACAAGAGGGCGGTGGTCCGAGTATGAAGACATCCAGCCGAGGTTCCGAGTTGAGCAGGATGACGGGTACGATAAAACATATAAATTGGAGTCGAAGCTACGGCGGTAGGATGTTGCGCGGTGACGGCAAAATCGTGCAGTGTGGCCAGGTAGACCACACGCAAAACATATTAGCCGGTTGTCGGGAGACCGCCATTGTCCACTGCTGTGTGGGCTCCTCGTCTGAACCAAGTGAGCAGCTGGGCGCAGTAGCACGGCTGATGGGAATGACGCAGCAGGCTGAGGTGGTGGCCGTGCGATCGCCTCGGCGTAGCTGTGGGTTCACTTCGGTATAGGCAACGGGAGTCGGCACCAGCGCAGTGTCGCGGGCAGAGCGACGCTGACTTGCTCCTGCACCGAAGGTTGGCAGGCAAAGGCGAGGGTGGTGGCGCGGCTAAGGACAGCAGCGAAAGCTGACGAGCGACCGTACCAACTCCTTCTTTACCTGGCAAAGCAGGGGTCCATTTCAAGAGCGGTGGCTATGCTCGCGAGGCTGTCGTCGAACACAAGTGGGCGCCGCGTGAGGAGACGCTGTCTGCAGCGCTCGTCGAAACTTTGGCGAAGCTTAATGACCTGAGAAACAGGGTCAGGGTTTTTTGACAGGAGCATATGAAAGGCATCGTCGGAAATGCCCTTCATTATGTGACGTACCCTGTCCGCCTCCGCCATCGTCGGCTTCACACGCCGGTAGAGGTCGATGACGTCCCCTGTTGTAGCTGGTGATCACCTGCTTGCTGGGATCGGCTTCGTTGGCGTCGTTCAGCGCGGAGCTTGCACACGCCAGGACGACCGAAACCTTCCGCGATGCTGGTTTTCAAGGCAGCCCACGTGCGCATATCGGCTTTGTGGTTTTTAACCCACAGCTGGGCGACGGCCGATAAATAGAATATCGCGTTCTTGGGCATTAGGGGATCATCCTATTTGTTGGTGGTGCTTGCTCTTTCATACGATTACAGCCAATCGTCAACATTTCTCATCGGGGCGGCTGAGGATGTCATGATCCCGCTGACGCTGGGCACCGGCACATACGATGGATGGCGAAACTGGTGAGGACGTCTGTTTGGCGTCGTCAGGCATGATGGACGGCTGAGTTCGGTTGTGAAATTCCCGGGTGGGGGAAAACCTCAGCACGTGCACCAAAATCTAATGCGAACAAAGCACAGGACAAGAGAGCAACAGGCAGCGATGGCAGCCTCTCGACCAGGGCAGCCCAGGCAATCCCGAGCTCGCGTCGCCCCGACGACTGGCGAGGTTGCTGCAGCACGGGGCATTCCTCTTCAGTACTATATATATATATATATATATATATATATATATATATATATATATATATATATATATATATATATATATATATATATATATATATATATACCAGAAAAAAAGCAGTTCTGGGTCCGGGTAAATATTCACAGTGAATAGACGAGCGTATGAAGCGGTTTATTGACATTTCGGCCGGGGTCCGGCCGAAACGTCAATAAACCGCTTCATACGCGTGTCTACTTCACTGTGAATATATATATATATATATATATATATATATATATATATATATATATATATATATATATATATATATATATATATATATATGTATAAAGACCACAATCTGATTATGAGGCACGCCGTAGTGGGGGAATCCGAAAACCTGGACCACCAGGAGACCTTTAACGTTCGCTTAAATCTAATTCCACGAATGTTTTGGCATTTTGCCCCCATCAAAATGCGGCCGCCATGGCCGGGAGCAGCCACACAATACCGTGAACACGCTGGCCACGCCAGACGAAAAAAAATGTGCCAGCCTAAAGAAATGCAGAGCAGTTCCACTCTCTAAAGCTGAATGACCAGCGGAGTTGTACATATGGCGATAAATATGTTGATAATAAATATGTAGATTCAAAATAAAAGACACATATAACACAATTATTTTCGATTTTTCACGTCTCTCTTTATGTTGTTGTAATAAATTGCATAATCAATGCTTTTTGTTTTTAGCCTTCTTTTGTCAGCTTTTTTTTTATTTATTATTGGGTCACCAAGGTGACTATCGGTTTATGGTCGCTATGATATACGGCCACTGGCTCTACGGCGACACTGGAAAGGTTCTTGGCCAGTGTGAGGTCTATAGACCGTTTTTTCGTAGGCGCCGCCATATTGTGAGCTCAGTGGCGCCGCCTATGAGCAGCGCCATACTTGCTTGGGTGGAAGCGGTCTTTTGCATGGCAGGTTGGCGGTTGGTTCTGGCGTTTGTTTTCGCGGTCGTGCGCTCTGTTAAGCATTACGTGCGTTTTCTATCGTGGTAAAGGCTTCTGTGAGACGTGCTGATGTGGTTTAAGGCGTTATGGCCGGAATTTCTGCTGGCGTTGAGGTGGACGAAACACGCAGCGCGATGTGTGCGCGCATATTCGAGTCTACAATCAGTCTCGGAGATCAGTTGTGTATTTCCGAATGTTCTAGTCATTAATGGGACCTTATTGCAGTATTATCCTCTAATTCTAAGCTGCGGTTTAGGAGCCATGAAACATACGCGACGATCGTAACAGCGTGGGTACGTTCTGCTACGATAGGAGCTGTGATGTTATACTTTGACAAGCGTTCAAACTGTTCGCTTGTTCGCTGCAGATTACATTGCGTGACTACTTGGTTCGATGGATGAGGTTTTTGCCCCTGAATGAAATAGTTTTGGCAAGTAATAGCAGCATACCTTAAAGTCTGAATTAGGCTTGTCCAGCAAAGGGACTGTTTACGAACTGCGCGAGCGTCCTAAGCAGTGGTAGGTGCTGGATTACATATATCTTTGTTCTATATACCGCATGGTCCAAGCATACGGCATCAGCGGTTATATATTTATAAACGTTGTGCGGCGTGACTATGCGAGGTCCTATTGCGGCGTTAGCCCATTTTCTCTTGCTCTTGAAAGATGATGATAACCGAATTTTTTTTTCGATTGTGTTCATTCAGTTCTCTACGACGCACTCACACGTATTACGGAAATTTGTCCTCAAAAATATACATCGCATTTTTTTTATGCGATCCCTCTCATATATTATGGCTGTATGCAGGCCAAAAAGGCAATGCCGAAGCGCACAGCTTACATATGTATCGTGCTGGTTCACCAACCGCAGTGATCGCTGTGCTGAGCAGCGCCATCGGCCTCATGCAGGAAGGCTAGCGTAGACATATGGTAATTTGAAGCATACTAGACTTGAAATGCGCGAGAACGATGCCGGCGCATCACAAATATTTGATAGCACCTGCAGCTTAGATGTTTCGTGGTTGCCTTAGGTTGGCCGTGCACGAGCATGCGCTCTTATGCTTCATGTTTTACTCCCTACGCCAAGCGATCAGATAGTGAGCAGATTTACCATTTCATGCTGCTAATACAGAGACACCGCTTTCCTTTGTCGAATTAAAACCGATATAAGCAAAATAATTCACAACACATATACACACCGCGACTGATAATGTGCGTACACCGCGGCTGATAAAACGCGTCACATTTTTGCGCCCCCAAGAGATATTTCCGCCTACTGTAGTTACCGATGCACCGAAAGGCTTCCCTCACGACCCTATATGAACGGACATGGCGTAAATTGCACAAAGTAAGACCTAAAACATCTCGAAATCGTTCCGCAGCACGCGACAGCAATACTTTCAAGCAGCGCCGCGCCGGATCGCCCAAGCCAGAGAGGAGGAAAGGCTCTCCGCGCGCCCTATCCTCCTCGCCCGATGAAACGGTCTATACACGGCTGATGACGCGTCGTAGGCCCATTGAATGCCGAACCTTTCCCAGAGAAACGCCACGAACCACTTTCCGTGTGGCCGAGGCGCGTCTATGCTGAAATCAGCCACAATTACGACGAGAGTGGAGTCGGCAACCCTGACCCAACCGAATGCACTTGGCGCTTGCGGCACGATCTGCGACCGCCGCCCGCCGTCGCCGCGCCCATTTCCGCTTGCTTCTGTCCACGACGGCGTAGGTGCGCTTTTCTTCCGCAGTCCTCAACGCACGCGGCCTACCCATTGCACGGGTGGAAGGGGTCAAACCGCAATCCATACGTAAACAGTGTCTATTCCGATTTCACTTCTCTTATTATGATATCTTTTTTTTTACAATATGTTTTGACACTTCTCGCGATTAAAAGCAGCTGGGGCACACTCGGTGATGCGCTTTTGGTTTATGCTTTATCTCTTGTAGTTCTTGGGTGACCGCCATCTTTCTTGCCTACGCACACAAACCGGCAGAACCTAGAGTATTGCAACTCCACAGTAAAAAAACAAGTACGAGGCCAGTACGCGAATGTAACAAAACGAGGAACTGTTCACTGTCAACCGGAGAGTGGTTTCTTGTGTTACGTTTAATTGACGAGATAGCAAATTTATTCAGCCGACGTGTGAAGTACTGAGCGAAACGCAGCAGCGGCACTACAGAAGTTGCGGAGCTTATCGAGAAACATTCATCAGTTGGTCTCCGTAAAAGTCAGCTGTAGCGTTTTCTAGCTTTTGCCTGGTTGCAAATAAAGCGCACGAAATATGAAGAAAACGAAAGTTCCATATGACAATACCGCAAGTTCGACGACCTGCGTGGCACGCCGACGGTGCGCGTAGTACGCTTTGCGGTTGGTCCGACACAGTCACTCGAACACATCCTCCCTGCTCGCGCTATCCGCACTCCTTCAGTGCTGTGAAAACACCGACGCAGCCACTTGAGTTGCTACACGGGTTTATCACTACCTCGCCAGGCGTGTACCGCATCACTTTATCAGAAAAGTTTCAGGCACCCGCCGTGGTTGTTCAGTGGCTATGGTGTTAGGCTGCTGAGCACGAGGTCGCGGGATCGAATCCCGGCCACGGCGGCCGCATTTTTATGGGGGCGAAATGCGAAAACACCCGTGTACTTAGATTTAGGTGCACGTTATAAATATATATATATATATATATATATATATATATATATATATATATATATATATATATATATATATATATTTATAAAGAACCCCAGGTGGTCGACATTTCCGGAGTCCCCCCACTACGGCGTGCCTCATAATCAGAAAGTGGTTTTGGCACGTAAAACCCCATAATTTAAAAAAAATGTTTCGGGCAGCACTTTTTTTAGTACATCCATGTCGCGATTTAGATAAAGAAAGGTGCTGTATATGTTGCCCGGCTAACATGGCTGCCAACACAGATATAGACCTGCACTGTGAACGGTACCGGCCTACAACAGAACTAGAACCACTAGAAAAACACGAAACCACTTTTATGACAGCGCAACAGAAGACGAACGTGAAGAATGTGCAACCGAGCTGTCGGCCACTAAAAATCTAGTTTATTGATTGATATATTCAGTAGAAAAAACAAAGAAAGCGAAAGTCGGGACATTTGACTGTTCCAATCGGGACAGGTCGGGACTCGGAACTTTTACTTAAACGTAGGGACTGCCCTGCTAAATTACGGATGGTTAGGAACCCTATCGTGTACTTAAATTTAAGTGCAGCTTAAAAGGGTACTGACATGGTATTTTCTACTATTAATTTTTTTTGCGTTAAATGCAGGTCCTAGACCTCTAAACTATAGCAAAAATAGCGAAAAGTCTCAAACAACCGTTCATAATGTCTTATAATAGCTCCTCTACATCACTTTGGTTACCAAAGAAGTGATTCTTGTAGAGATCACTGTTCCTTCGCGCTGCAGTATTTTGTTTTTTTCCGGTATTTTACTGGGAGACACCACTCCCATTTCCACGACAATGGAATTGGAGTCCGCAGAACGCCGACGTGACGTGACTACATCGGCAAGAACTGGCCTGAGGAAGAAAAAAATCTCAGTGCCCTCCCATTCTGTAAAGAAGGATGGCCATCGAAGCTGTGTATGTGGGTCCCTTAATGGCGAACTGCACCTTCGCCACGGTTCGGCCCGGTATTGCACTATTTTCGGGATCGGCCCACGTATGGGGAGTTTTTTTTGCTTACAACGACACAAAAATTTCCTTGGACGGTAGAAATATACAGCTTCGCTGCAGAACTGCCCTACAAGTCAAGCTGACATCGAGGACACTGTGACGTACTGCTCAAGCGATGACGCCTCAGATTAAGAAGGCTTTGAGAGAGTGGTACACCGGAAGGCCAAGAGAAGAAAAATCAGCGGACGGTCTTCGTCAAGTAAGTCAACCGTCATGCCACGGCGAACGCCATCGGCGCACACAATTCTTTTTATGCCGGAGAGACCTGCCGACAACCTGAACCGCCTTAATCGACAAGGGATTTCCGTTTTTCTGGAGGCTCTTGTCCCAGGAGAAATCAAGCATAACAGAATTAATAATCGAAAGAACGTCCTCGCAATTAATGTCCACAACCGAGGCGCAATCAATGCTATGATGGCACTAAAGCTCGTGGGCAACAATGATGTCCCGTACTTCGTTCCGCAATACAGTGAAACCACCACAGGCGTTGTTTATGATACTGACGCATCAATTAGCGCCAGCGACCTGCCAATTTTAATCAAACCTGCGACAGATGGTGTCGCCTTACTGCAAGCTCGGCTTCTTGGGAATTCGACCTGTGAAATGCTCGTCTTTAGAGTAAGTAAAGGTCGGCCACTTTCGGGCGTAGGGTACGGCCTTTCGTGCCCTAACCACTTCAGTGCAGAAGGTATCAAAGAACTGGACACGTGAGTGTTTTCTGCCGAAATTCAACGATATGTCCGCGATGTTCCGAACAACACGACACTGACACTTGCCCTGCAACGGAGCTGAAGCGCCCAAATTGTCAAGGCTCGCACGCTGCATCCTCAAAAGACTGTCCGCGTCTAAAGAAAAAGTAGAAAATCTTGAGAAAGATGGCCAGAGACGGGTCATCACACAGAGATGCTTCTGCTGCGATAAGGCGACATCGCTCCCGGAAACGAAAGTCCACGAAATCGTCTTCCTGTTCAAGGAGAGCTCTTATTAGAGACAGATGGAACCGGAGGCGCCGTTGCCTCGTCCGGCGACGCCGCCTCCGGTTCCATCTGTCTCCAATAGGAGCACGAATGTCAGCAAAAAAAAAAGCGGCCATGCTATTCATGCTTCATCAAGAGATGTGTGGCCAGCACTTCCGAAGACATGCCATGCACCAAAACCACAGCACATGACTCCCCACTTTAAAGTCCAATGTCGCTGCAGTTGACCACATGCAAGACAAGGATACACAAGTGACTGCTATGCTAAAGTCTCTCACGAATTTCATGCGTCTACTACTGACAAACACGGACACTTCGGCTGCTCGTAGCACAATGCAAGTACATGACGCACTGACTCCAGTGCTTGAAAGCTTAGCTTAGCACCATGGCCTGCCCCTCGCTGCCCTTCCACAAGGAAGTAAAGAAAGCATCTCTATTGCAGGGGAATTCATGTGGCCTGAAATCGATAATTTCAGATTTTAGACACTTTGTCTTCAAAAACGGTTTTCCCATCCTCGTAATTTGCGAACTAAACGCGCAGAGTGTCATACGCATTTTTGGCTATGAGGCATTCATGTGTTCTATCTGTGGTGATGTAAGGAAGGTCATTGTGTATATTAGATGTGATCTGACATACGTCTTGCGCCCAGTCCCGCCTCACGACGACAGCCAGCAGGTTTTTTTAATTGCAAAAACGGAGAAGCTTAAGTTCACTCTCGTCGCTGTCTACATTGCTCCTTCAAGTTTCTTCGACTCTAAACGACTGCACGAAGTGCTATCAGTGACACCCCGCCCTACGATCTCCACCGGATATTTTAATGCTTGCCATCCGCTTCGGGGAGATTGAAAATGGACTCCAGGTGAAGGAGACTAGCATCCTTTGCCACACAGCACGACCTTTTTTGCTTCAACGATGGTAGTCCGACATTTTTACGAGGGCTTACATACAGCTGCTGCCCAGACTTGACCCTGGTTTCTCGGCGCCTTGCAATGATTCCCAGACATCGAATCACATGGAAGCGACCGTATTCCCCCATAACTGAAGATCAAGGGGCTATTTAAATGCTCCTCTACGACTCTCCAGTGAATTGACTGGTTGGCGTTTCGATCACACATGGAGGAAGTATGTCGGGAAGGGAACCATTCTAGCCTGGAACACGACATTCAAAAAGCCATGCAAGAGGCTACGCGCGGTTTTCAGCCGTTCCAGAAATATGAAAAAACTGAAGCCAAACTTCAGCAACTTCAAGCGACTCGCAGGCGGACTGAAAGAAGATACAGGAGAACTAAATCGATTCACGATCTCAGAGAGGCAAGGCGGATGCAAAAGAAGGTTCAACGCCGCATTGATGCACTATAATTTCAAAGATGAAAACGATTCTGTGAGTCATTGGATCCACGTCAGCGCTTATCTCAGATACAGAGAACCGCGCATGGACTCAGCGTATCGCCGCAACAGCGTGTTCCTTTCAAATCTTTCGCTTTGCACCAAAATCTCAGAGAAATTGACATTGCTGAAGAATTTTGCTCAAGACTTCCCAGCTTCCAGCCTCAACGCGCACTTAAACCATCTCAGATCAGAGATGATCTGATCAGAGATCAGATCAGAGATGTGTCACTCCTGTGCCCGGGGATTCCCGCATGGATGTAATGTTTTCGGTGCAGGAGCTTGAAGTGACACTGGCGACTTGCAGGCACTCTTCGTCACCTGGGCCGGACGGCGTTATGTATGCGATGCTTGGCAAACTTGAGCAGAGCACATGACTCATGCTGCTAAACCATCACAACGAGTCCTGGCGCAACAGTTTAATTCCACGTGAATGGAAATGCAGCCGCTTGGTTCCACTTCTCGAACCCGCTAAGTCACCGTTAGATTTGTCATCGTACCACCCCATCGCTTTCGCCAGTTGCATAGGGAAAATAATGGAAAGAATAATTTTGACGCGTCTGGACTCGCACCTGGAGAATTACGTGTAGCCAGAAGCTAAGCTGGCTTCCGGCGTGGGCGCTCAACCATAGATAATGTAATCCATTTGGTCACGCTTGTTCAACATCAAAAACGTCTGAAACGACTCACTGCGGCATTATTCCTTGGCATAAAAGGCGCTCATGATAATGTAGCACATTATGCCATTATAGAGGCTCTGATTGAAGCCGGAATCGGTGGCCGCACTTTTCAGTGGCTGCGCAGTTACTTGAGCGACCGACATTTTTTTCGTGATGACCGAGGATGGCGCCGAAACTGGCGCCAACACCGCAGCGGGGTGTTGAGCCCGATGCTATTAAGCCTAGTGCTCGTTGGCCTAGTCAGATGCTCGCCCAACACATTTCAAGTATCAATCTATGCTGACAACATCTGCATCTGGGCGTCTGCTGTAATACTACTGCATGCATGTACAAGCAAGGCTACAAAAGGCAGCTACGTTAACGTCACTGTACTTGCGAAAATAGAACTTAGAGCTATCCTCAGAGTAATGCTGCCGTGTTACATTCGGAAGGCAATGAAGCCTTACTCTGTAAGTGTCAATGGGCAAGCAATTGCAAACGCACGGAAACACCGCTTTTTAGGGGTGTTACCGACCGCGACCTATCATGGAGCCCGCTCGTTTCATACCTATAGAGGAAGTTAGTGGCAATAATACATCCCCTAAAATTCATCGGCGGAAAGTCATGGGGCACATTGGTGCGGTCAATGCTGCAGCTTTATAACGCCTGGTTCCTCGGTTTCGCGAGACACCGTATCCTTGTGCTTGGTAACACCTGCAAAACAAATATACGTGTACTCCAGGGACTACAAGCTCAAGCCCTAAGGACGTGTCTCGGTCTGCCGAAGTGGGCGTCTACAGCGGCAACAATTGTGATAGCTCGGGATCACCCATTATCACCCAAAAAAATAATTTGGGATCACCCAAAAAATTACATGCGCATATAATTCAATTATACTCACAAAACTGTTCCAGCAGTCGCTCGATTCATCAAGCCTCCCTAACGACTGGAAAATCGGGAAGGCGGTCCCACTTCACAAATCTGGTAATAAGCACTTGCCTCAATATTATCGTCCCATTTCATTCACAAGCAGATGCTGCAAATTACTGGAAGATATAATTTTAAAAAACTTCGCCACCTTTCTTGATGATAACTCTTTTTTTTGTCTGCGCAACATGGTTTCCGTCAGACGTATTCCTGCGAAACGCAGTTACTGTCATTCACTGATAAATTACATTGCATTCTTGACCAGTCATCTTGCGCCGATTGCATCTTTCTTTCTTTCTTTATTAATACTGTTAACCCTCGCTTGAGGGTTGTTACAGGGAGGGAAAATAGTGCAACACAAGCAAATTTTACATTTCATAGCATCAGGTTGGGTGTTCATGATACAAAATATCAATCAAACATTCAAATTTGTGCACATCCGTCTGATCGACAACAACATCAGGTAAGGCATTCCACATTTCAATCACGTTCGGGAAAAAAGAATAACGAAAAACATCAACACGTGTGTTATAAGGCTTGACGGCTCTGCTGTGGTTTATTCTCTCACTGCGATTTGCAGGGAACTGGACATATGTTTCCTTTTTTATCTTCAGAGCCCTTTGAAGTATCTGAAAAAAAATCTTAAGTCTGGCTTTCTTCCTTCGGGTTTCCAGCAACTCAAGCCCACACGAACGCAGAATTGTTGATACCGAGTCAGTCCTTCGATACCTTGAAGCAATAAAACGAACAGCCATTCTCTGAATTCTTTCTAGTTTGTGTATTAAGACTTTTTGGTGGGGGCTCCAGACAACGCAAGCGTATTCTAAAGATGGACGTATGAGAGTTTTATAAGCAATTAATTTAGCATCTTTCGTTGCATGTTCCAGCTTTTTCTTCAGTGAATACAGTTTTTGTGAAGCCGTCGAGCACAGGTTATCGATATGTTTACGCCAGTCTAAGTTATGTGTAATTGTGATGCCCAAATACTTGAATGTATCTACATTTCTAAGTTTGTTGCTTGCAATATTATAAAAGAATGGTGCCACACTTTTTTTGTTAGTAACGTGTGTAAAAGTCGATTTGTTGTAATTGATTTCCAT
The DNA here is from genome assembly GCF_038994185.2 of Dermacentor albipictus. NCBI lineage: Eukaryota > Metazoa > Arthropoda > Arachnida > Ixodida > Ixodidae > Dermacentor > Dermacentor albipictus. The sequence goes on along the minus strand of NC_091826.1, from coordinate 1,909,420 downwards.
GTCCCATTTTTCACACCAAAGGTGAAGGGAATGAAGAACCCGGTTAATTCTGATTTGGTCGTGAATGTGTGTTACCGTAGAATAAATTAAACAGTCGTCAGCAAAAAGCTTCAATTTCACAGGGAACTCGACAATCTCTGTAATGTCGTTAATGTAAACCAAGAACAGCAATGGGGCCAGAACAGACCCCTGGGGAACACCAGAAAGCACTTCTAACGCAGGGGACAAGCACTCGTCCACACGCACAACCTGCCTGCGATTGTGTAGGTAGGCTTCAATCCATTTTAGAATAGTGTCATTTATTCCTGCTTTTTGTAACTTGAAAAGTAATTTATTGTGCGAAACTTTGTCGAAGGCTTTCGCAAAGTCTACGCAGATGACGTCCATTTGTTCTTGGGCTTCTATAGCTGAAGTAAAATCATGAATAGTTTCTATGAGCTGGGTTACTGTAGAAAGTCCCTTTCGGAAACCATGTTGGTGCTGATAAAAAAAGTCGTTATTTTCAAGAAAAACGAGAATATGCTTATTTATGATATGCTCTAAGACTTTACAACAGACGCTAGTCAGGGAAACTGGGCGATAGTTATTTATTAGCAATCGGTTACCGTTTTTAAGAACAGGAGTTATGACTGCGCAACGCCAGTCTTGTGGCAACGAGTGAGTTTGCAATGACTTAACAAAGATATTATTTAAGAAAAATGATACCCACTCGGCGTATCGCTTTAGAAATTGGATTGGTATTCCATCCGGCCCGCTAGCCTTCTTAGAATCTAAAAGTAGTAGTTGGTTAAACACACCTGCTTGAGTGACGACGAGATTTTCCATCCCACATGAAAAGGAAGACGGCAGACAAGCGACTGCGCAATCGCTGCTAGGCGCTGAAAAAACTGATTGGAAGAAATTATTAAAATGACTTGCAATATTTGCTTTTTGCGTTACTATTACATTGTTAACTTGGATCTTGTTTATTTGTTCTTTTTTATCATTCAGATAAAGCCAGAATTTTTGTGGTGATGTTTTCATAAAATTAGTTAATGTTTGGTTAAAGAACTGCTCTTTTGATTCCTTCAGAGCCGTTTTCAGTGCCCTTCGCAATTTCGATACCTCGGCGGAGACACCTTGCCTTTTGCGTAAACGCTTTATTTTACGCTTAATATGAATGATATCTCGATTAATCCAAGGGTTCCGTCGTTTTATATTTTTTAGTCGAGTTGGGATGAAACTATCAACGCAATGTCTTATAATTTTCTTGAAACGCTGCCATAGTTCGTCAACCGATTCACAATCGCAGGCAAGTTCAAATTGATTAAATGATAATTCTAAAAAATCGAGAATAGATGAGTCGTCTGCCCGACTATAGTCCTTAACTTTCACAGGTATAAACGGCTGGGAACGAGTGCTTGCGCTCGACACTATGTGTACAAGAACCATCTTGTGATCTGACAGACCATCATCCACAGACACTGTATAGTCGCCTATTTTATTCGAAAGAAACACCAAGTCCAACAATGACTGAGATTCAGGCGTTACCCTCGTGTTTTCTTTCACGATTTGCTTTAGATTGTGCGAGATCATTATTTGAAGCAGCTTTTCACTACTAGAAATTTCTACGTGCCCAGGTAGTAAACTGTCCCAGTTAATATTAGGTAGATTAAAGTCCCCGGTCATTATTAGTCTGGTGTTACGGTCCAAATGATTGCATAGGAAATCATTCAGCTTATCTAAAAACTCGGGTGCAGTGGCAGGTGGCCTATATATTGCGCCAACAAGATATACAGTGTTTGCGTAAGTAATTTTGCACCATACCGTCTCAGGAATTATACATTCAATCATTACAACATCAATGTGCTGTTTAACAATAATCGCAACGCCTCCACCGCGAGTGTCTCTATCCCATCTAAACATTCGGTAGTTGGGTGGCACTATACATTGGCTAGGTACATTGCTGTTCAACCATGTTTCGCTTACTACTAGCACATGAGGGGTCTCTGTGAGCAACACGTATTCTAACTCAGTTACTTTATTAACAATACTGCGTGCATTCAGTGACAAGATTCGGAGCTGTGAAAGGGTTGAAGTACATGGGGAATTGCTGGGACTGCCTGAGGGACCAGAATCACCATGCGTGTCATCTGTCCTTTGTGTGCGGTGCTTATTTTTATTTCGGTGGTTTAGAAGGAAACGTGCGTTGTTTTCTTGGTCCCATGCGTAAAGCTTATCGTTTACCTTGAGCTTGTCGTCAATCAAAAATACCTTCGCGCCCTTCGCCCTTTCGGCAGAAGCGCTCGCCCACAACTTTCGTCGCACATCTACTGTTTCCTTTGCATAATCATTGCTGATACTAACTGACTTTCCTTTAAGTTTTTTGCAGTTCTTCAATACCTGCTCCTTTTCTCTGGTAACATAAAACTTCATGATAACTGGTCTCGGTCGTTGACTGTTTTTCTTGCCAATGCGATGAATTCTTTCGACAGTTTTAACTTGAACCCCCAGTTTTTCATGAAACAGTTCATCAATGACAGCTGCCCTCAAATTCGCCTCTGAGTCACCGCTTTCCTCCGAGATTCCAAAAACCAACAAATTGTTACGCCGGCTGCGGTTTTCATACTCGATCAATTTTTCAGCCCGGTGCTGAACTATAGCCTCAAGATGCCCAATTTTCTTGTTCATTTCCTGTATCATAACAAGAAATTCCGTCAGTCGATCTGTTTTTGCGTTTAACTGCACAACGTTCTCGCTTATTGAGGATAGTCGGCGATCAGTCGCCGCCTGATTCTCTATAATTGTTTGCAGCAGTTCGGTCGATTTAGGCCCGGGATTTTCTTCTATGTCTCCTGACACTAATAACAACATCATGGACCAACAGTCAATAAGAATGCAACAACACCTGCGAGGGCACGGCAGGATAACCAAAAATCTGTTGTCACTTCGGTAGGAACAATCAGTACCCTGAGGACCAACCTGCACAAACAGCAGAAGCGGGTGAGCCATGCTGTCCGCAGGCCAGCTGCCGTGCCCTCTGATCTGGTCGTAGTCGCGTCGCTCCTTTAGTAGGTCTGTTGCTGATGACGTCACACCTTGCAGTTCGTATCCCACGAATGAAAAGTTCGTTGCCACGTGGTCATAGTGAGACACCGAAAACGGCATCATTCCATCACTAGTCGTCGTTATCGTGGCTGGCCTTTCATGCAGGATCCATGGCAGTACCTGCACAAACAGCAGAAGCGGGTGAGCCATGCTGTCCGCAGGCCAGGTGCCGTGCCCTCTGATCTGGTCGTAGTCGCGTCGCTCCTTTAGTAGGTCTGTTGCTGATGTTGCTCTCTTTAGATTTCGCGAAAGCTTTTGGTAAAGTGTGCCATCAATTGTTGCTTTATGAATTAAGTCATCTTAATCTTCATCAACATGTCTTTAGATGGATTCAATCTTTCCTTCTCAACCGCTGGCAGTTTGTTTTCACTAATGGCACAACCTCACCGCTTACTAACGTGCTATCTGGTGCACCACAAGGATCTGTCCTCAGACCATTTCTATATTTAATTTATATTAATGACTTTCTGTCCACCCTATCTTCTGCCAGCCACCTTTTTGCCGACGACTGTGTAATTTGCCGAGAAATACGTAACGTCAACGACATTAATCCTCTCCAGACGGATCTTAATTTGGTCTCTAACTGGTACAAAACTTGGAAAATGGAATTGAATATTAACAAATGTAAGTTCATGCGCGTTTCTCGCCGCTCTAACACTCCCCCTTCTTATTTTCTTAATGACATTCCTCTTGATTCCGTCGCATCATATAAATATCTAGGCGTACATATATGACGAAACTTAACATGGAATGCCCATATTGAATACGTTACCAATAACGCTAATCGCATGTTAGGTTATTTACGTCGCAACTTCTCTGCTGCTTCATCGTCGTTAAAACTCCTACTTTATAAAACACTAATAAGACCTAAACTTGAATACGCGTCATCTATATGGGACCCTGGGCATGAAAATATTGTATCTTCTCTAGAACGACAGAAATCTGAGCTAGTTGGTAAGGATTCATTATGCAAAAATAGAAGTGAGGCGTGCAGACAGGACACAAGACGTGTGCTACAGACAGGACGTGTTGTCCACTTCTCTACTCTTGTGTCCTGTCTGCACGCCTCACTTCTATTTTTGCATAATGAATCTTCTCTCGAACTTATACAAAATAACTCCGTTCGCTACATCTTTTCAAATTACAACCATACTGCAAGTATCACAGCCATGAAAACTAACATTTCTCTCCCATATTTAACATCTCGCCGGAAAATCAGTCGCCTCACTCTATTCCACAAGATATATCATCACGTCACGCTACACGACAATTTTATTTCACCACCGGAATACATATCCCATCGCATTGATCATCGGCGCAAGGTTGGCATCAAAAAATGCAATACTAAAGCTTGTTTTCAGTCCTACCTTCCCCAGACATCTGTCGAATGGAACCGCCTCCCTCCCGATATTGCAGCCATTAGAGATAATCAATGGTTTCTTGATGCACTAACAACCTTTGTTTATTTTGGAGAATGTTGAAATTATGTTCTAACAAAATTCACTGTATTGTATTTATTCTCCGCGTAACCTGTATTATCCGCTCCCTTCTGTAATGCCTTTGGCCCTGAGGGTACAGTAAACAAATAAATAAATAAATAAATATCAATGTACTTAGCCACTAACGCTCTCATGGCGCATATTTGGCACGTTGCGCGACTACCTTATCAACCATCTCGCTGTTTTACCTGCAGAAAGGCCACACATAACTTTCAGTCGCACATTGTTGCCAATCGTACCTCGTTGCCATCCAACTACGTGCCTGCAGTAAGAGCACCCTCACCTTTATGGTGCCTTCACAAATCTGAAATATGCCTCACCATCCCAGGAATCACGAAGAAAGCTAACATGCCGTTGTTTTCCCTGAAGCAGGCCTCATTAGGACTTTTACATTATCTGCACAGTGGCCACGCACATGTTTGCATCGATGGCTCTGTCACACCTACAAGTTCAGCTGCCACTCTGGTGATACCAGCAAGATCCGTCAAAATACAGCTAAAAACGTCACATGTATCATCGACAGCTGCTGAACTGGTAGCCTCTTCATTTTATTCAAGAGGAACCACCCCATGCAAGGTCAATCTTCTGTGTTTACAAGAGTGTACTCTCAGCGCAGCGCCATGGATCACATGAGCAGCTCGTCGCAGAAATCAGAGAAGTTCACCACCACGATATAATATATCAGTGGTTGCCTAGTCATGGCAACATCGAGCAGCTACGTCTGCTCGATCTTGCCATGACGGCGTCAACTGAGTTGCCATTCCGGTTTGGAGAGCTGACGCAGCAAAAAAACGTTGCGCACATGCGCGTGACCTAACATTAGCTCAGTGGAATTCATCCGAATTCACAAGTGCACGCCTTCATACCCTGAATTTACCCAACACATTTCTTAAGAGATATGCTGAATGGACCGCCAAATATCTGTGCCTAACCTTTAACATATCTTTAACGAGTACCTTCCTGCAGATTGGAAAATTGCCAAGCTTGCCCCAGTTGATAAATCTGGAAACGCATCTGAGATGCCTAATTTCATACCCATTTCAATGACTTCGACTGTATGCAAGCTTCTTGAACATGTTGTCCTAAAACACACAACCACATATCTAGACGAAGAATCTGTACTATCACCCTGCCAGCATGGTTTCAGCAGGGGACTTTCGACAGCCACGCAACCTATAGATCTAACCTATAGATCTAACCTATAGATCTTATTATAGCAGATTATGAAGAATGCAACCTAATTAATAAACTTAACTCTGAATTACAAATTTTGCACCGTTGGTGTACAATGAATGCCCTTCACCTTAACCCAACTAAGACAGTTTTTATCTTATTTCACTCTGAAAAAAGGAAAACGGCTATTCATTCAGATGTCGTTTACAATAACCATCCGATAAAACAATCTAATGAGACAAAATTTCTTGGTGTTATTATCGATAACCATTTAAAATTCCGCCTTCATGTGCGTTCCGTAGTTCAAAAGGCTTCATATGGCTTGCATGTGCTGTCGAAATGTCGAAACTATTTCCCTCCCCACATACTTATCAATCTTTACTACGCATTTGTTCACTCTCACATTAATTACTGCTTAGCGAGCTGGGGTTGCACATACAAAACTCATCTGTCACCAGAGTTTACACTTCAAAAAAGAGCTCTTCGCATTATAGCACCCAACAGTATGCATATTAAGAGTGAAGATTTATTTAAAACCCTTAACATTCTCAACATTTACGATTTGACAACATACAACATCGCCTCCGTCATGCATCAAATAGTTCATGAAAAATTGGCCTTGACAACAGTCTCGCTCCATCCCTCACTTCGCAATGTTGGAAACACACCTCGCTGTCGTTTTTTATTGCCTAAGGTAAATACTAATTACGGTCGCTCTACACTACAGTTTACAGGTACCTCAGTTTGGAAGAAGCTTGATAGTGAGCTAACCACTCTAAGAACATTGCATACATTTCTTAAACGATTAAAACTCTCACTTATTAACAATGCGTAACACTGCAGATGCTTGCAGATGCCCCCAATTTTCTTTTTTTTATTTTCCTGTGCCGATGTTTTCGATAACGTAACAAAGAAAATTGTTAGAAAAATGTATCTCATTTGTGAAATGTTCCCTACTACTGTATTTTCTTGTTTTAGTTACTCAGCTATTTAGGTTTTGTGTGATTTTGCAGTACCCAGTTGAAAAACACAACAGGAAATTTTGACAGGCTGTCGTATTTTGGGACGCTGTTTCTGTAGTTCTGTTGCCTGTAGTTCTGTTGCCTGTAGTTCTGTTGCCTGTAGTTCTGTTGCCTGTAGTTCTGTTGCCTGTAGTTCTGTTGTCTATAGTTCTGTTGTCTGTAGTTCTGTTGTCTGTAGTGTGAAGTCCTGTAGTAGAAAGCTCTGTAGTTCATGATCAATATTTAATGAAAAATTGACAGAGACCTCCTTAAGGCTATGTAAATTTGTTAGTGCAAAAAAAGAAAAATATAAAAGTGAAAAAAAAAATTAAGAAAGAAAAACGTGCGCGGCAAGGATTCGAACTTGCGACCGCACGATTCCAAGCTCGACATCTTACCACTGCACCACCGCTGATATGTTCTTCGAGAGTAAATTTTTGGCCTTTTGAACAGTACGATGTGCTGATGCGCTGATGTTTACATTTGCGTTTTAAGGGTCAAGATGCGCTATCACTCCACCGCGTCAAGTGCCGCATCTCTAGAAGACCAAGAGTGTTCTCACCATCGACAGGTACATCGTGGAGTGCTAGAACATCGATTTTGATGTACAATATCCATATTAAATGAGAAATTCAGAAATAGGCAGCGGTGACTGTTAGAGTTGTTTCTGCTAATTTCGACAGTTGTCGCTCTTTCTTTACACTTTCGAGCGCGCATATAATTCGTGTTTTCAATGCAAAATAGCTACATAAACATTCGTGGATGAGTGTTCTTTCTGACAGCATACTGGCTTCTCACGGCAGCGCTGTACCAGATTAATGTGACCCGAGCGAGACAGCCTTTCACGCAACTTTGTGGAACAACCCAAAACTTCTTTTCCGCTTCGCATAAGCTTGGGAAATATTCCTGGGAAATTAACTAATGTGTCAGTGTAACAGCACATGTAAGTCCACAGGCCTGTGTGCCACATTTTACCAAATAAAACAAAACGCATGCGCAGCCATTCCCGCAGATGGTACGATTTTGATCAGCGGCCGATTTTAAGGAGACCGGCAGGGCGTTGCTGGTGCCGCGTCTTCACGGCACAATTATAAGTATTGGCCACGTCGACTTTAATACCGGTGTCGGTGCTATCAGCATTGCCGGCTTCGGAGAAGCGCGATTGAATACCGCGCAAGAGAAAAGTACAGTGTACATCACCGATCTGAAATTGACATACAATTTTAAAGGGCCGCGACGGAAGGCGCTTCTGTTGCGACTCCAGAACTCTTGGCCCTCGCGACAGAATGTTCCTGTTGCGACGTCAGAATTGGTGTCGTAACGTCGGGGTCGCTGTCACGATATAAAGCTGTTGTTCCGACTTCAGAACTCTTGTTGTCGCGACAGAACGTTTCTGTTGCGACTTCATAACTCTTGGCCTTCGCGACAGAATGCTTCTGTTGCGACATCAGAATCTCTGTCGTAACGTCAGAGATGTCTCTCAATTAAGAAACGTCAGGAACTTCTGTCGCACAACAGAATTTCTGTAGTTGCGGCAGGAATTCCTGTTGTCTTTTTCAACTGGGATTTTTTAAACTGAGTTATGTCTTCACAGTAGGTTATGTGTCAAAACGAAATTCCGTGCTACATATATGTAGTACACATTACAGAAGCTTGTCGCATAATTTCAGTGCACTTCTGTTGTCATCATTGGGTAGATGTTGCGGCGATAGGTTTCTGTCGTACAACAACAGTTCTCTGTAGTACAACAGAAGTTTGTCGCATTACTTCAGGAACACTTCTGTTATGACAATTGGGGGCCTTTTGCAACGATAAGTTTCTGTCGTACACCAACAGTTCTCTGTAGTACAACAGAAGTTTGTCGCATTACTTCAGGAACACTTCTGTTGTGACAATTGGGGGCCTGTTGCCACGATAGGTTTCTGTAGTATTTCAACAGCTCTCTGTAGCACTACAGAATTTTGTTGAGTTACTTCAGGAACATTTCTGTTGAGACAACAGGGCCGGTATTTTGTAGCGATGCCTTTTCCGATTCTATGCTTTTTCAGGCTTTTCGCGCTTGGCCAGTGGTCAGAGCGACGGTCTGCCCACATTATCAACGGGATCAGGCGGCCGTGTGTGGTGGATGATAAGAATAGCATGGAATAAGGCAAAAGGCATCGCTACAAAATAGCGGCCCAGGGTGCCTGTTGTGCTGACAAATTTTTCTGTAGTACTACAAAAATCTGTTGTAGAGCTTCAGCTTTCTGTTGTCACAACAGACATACGACAGAGTGTACTTCTGTAGTCACAACAAGAAATGTCTGTTGTACATCAGAAAAGTCTGTCGCTCCGTCAGGAATCTGTAGTTACTACAGAAAAATCCTGTTGTACAACAGAAATTTCTGTAGTTGCGACAGGAATTCCTGTTGTCTTTTTCAACTGGGTATAAAAAAAAACAGCTGCCATAGAAGTGTTTTTTCCCTGACAACAATCGGTAGGGACCCTTTAACAAATTTGTTGGGTCCCAAAAGTGTGTACTTTGCAATTGTATACATTCATTATGTTAAATAAACTTTCAAACTTTAAACTTTAAACTTTAAACACGTGACATATTTCAATGTATAAACAATGGTCAACAGATAGACCTAATTTTTCTTGACTTTTCAAAGGCATTCGACCACGTACCACACATAAAACTAATAAAAAAATTAATTACACATTAAGTGGTGGTCATGTAGCTGAATGGATTGAGATTTACCTCGCTAACCAATCACAGTTCGTTCAAATTAATAATGAAGTTTCTAGTTTAGCCCCTAGGGAAAACACGGGGAATGCGGGAGATGTAAATTCAAGACGATGAGCAAAACGTGAACAAGGTGAATGCAGGAGCCAACGTTTCGACAAGTGGACTTGTCTTCTTCAAGGCGATGTATGCTTTCCTCGCCACAGTATATATAGGTGGGGTTCTTCTGAAGCAGAGAGGTTGTGAGGCGGGAGGGTGCGGAAACGAGGGAAGGTGTGTTAGCGTGTCGAATTGAGAGTAAAGGAACGCGGTGCACAAGGTCAAAGCCAGGGCCACCCCTCACCCCCCACTTGGGTCTGTTAACCCACGCGTGTTAGCCGGCGTGTCAAGGGCGTCTGACACGCCGGCTGAAAAAAAAAAGAAATGGGGGGGGAATGGAAAGGAAAAAAAGAAAAAAAGGAGGGGGGGGGATACGCCAAGAAATCCAACTAAGTGTTGTTGCCTGTAGCTTTAGTTTAGCCCCTGTAACTTTGGGCGTACCCCAGGATGGCGTCCTGGGACAACTTTTATTTCTCATTTACATAAATGACTTAACTGCTAGGTGTCATGTAAATAGCCGACTTTTTGCGGATGATTGCATCTTCTATCGTGAAATTCTAATGATGACTATGAAATCCTAAATAATGCTCTGTAGTCTGTTTTCATTTGGTGTCAGCAGTGGCTGATCGCTATAAATGCGCAGAATTCGGCAACATTAGCAATAACTAGAAAGAAAAAGGTATGTGACTTCACCTACACTATTAATAACAACTCGGGTTTGAGAGCATAAATACTTGGGTCTAATGTTATCCCATAATCTCCGATTGAACGCGCATGTTGAAAACATTACATCGGCAGCACTAAAGCGACTTCCTGAGAAGACGCCTTCGCCAGGCATAACCCGCCTTGAGTGCGCAATGATTCTTTGGTTTCCTTTCACTAACGAACTTATTGACAGACGGGGCGTGCAGAGAAAGGCATTGTAACTTTAATAAATACAAGCTACAGCCGACTCACCAACTAGTTTACTAATGCAAGTTGGTAGCTTAGCTTACATAATCGAGCTAAACTAGCCCGACTGAAGTTTCTGTGTCAATTAATCCATGGTGAGATAAACATTGACACAACTAAAATCATCGCTTTGTCACGGACGTAAACATCCTCATACCCTTGTTGAACACAGGCCCAACTCAATGTGTGTTTAATACTCCTATTTTAATCGTGCAATCAGAGAGTGGATCCAACTGGACAATTTAGACACGAGCACTCAGACTTTGGAAAATCTTGTAGGAAACAATACGTGCGGAACTGTTGATCACTAATATTACATCTCGTATATTTTTGAACTGTATTATATTCCCTGCGTTCTGATTTCGCACTTGCGTCTCATAATTTGTGCTACATTTCTTTATGTTGACTTGGTTTTGTTTTGCTTAATTTTTGATACTGTGTTCGATATACTTACGTTCTTTATATTTGTCACCGTTGACTTTATGAATAATCGTTGTTGACACTGTATTGCATTGTGTTTCGCATAACTGTATTATGTCTCTTTTACAATGTACTCACGTATGTGACCTCCCTGCTACAACCTCATGTGAGATTAGCAGTGTATTGTTAAATAAATAAATAATCGTCTGCGCCTAACTACAATTCACCCCTCGACCTACTTTGTTACTCTTCTCCCCCGTCGTGTGCGATGGTTCCGAAAACCCACAAAGCCGAACGCCCTTGAATGGTCCGTGTAATGCTGTCACATCAGCGGGTTTCAGCCGTTGCTCCAGCTCTGAATTGCAGCAAACACCGCACCAAAATCTCACGGACAACATGTTCGCGATGCGCACATCGCTGCAGTATTGTCTGCTGCGGCATACGTTCATAGACTCTGCTGTGCGGCGTTCAAAAGCGCGCGCGCGCTTCCAATAGCCGAGGCTTACAATATATAGGGTGCCCACATTGTCCCTGATTCGCCGCCAACGAATGCAGATAGCGAGGACGACGGCGTAATCGGTCGAAAGGACCGCTTTCCAGTTTGTGACTTCTGTCCGTTACAATGCAAGAAGAGGGTTTTTATGGCTTCAGGGCTAGTAATCAGAAAAGCGTTCTGGGCAATTGTGCCCCAAGCAATTAGAGGAGCAACCCATTACTTCGTCATCGCCAAATTCCAGTAAATTTCTTGGATTTCTTGGCGCAACATTGTCCATAAAGAGGTATCGTGGGTTATTGACCCGGCCCATCCCGTGCCTGCGATAGGCACGTGCATAACGAGCTTGCGGCAAGATCTTTCCGCTCGCGATCAGCACCGTCGCACTATCTGCGCGCTTTGTCCCGTCGGTGACATTTGAAGCGCGTGGCACACCCCGCGCGTGGCTGGCCGATATTGTTCCTTGGCGTCAGCAAACATATAAAAATACCACAGAGTACGCAAGGACACTGTAGAATGCACTCAGCGACAAGAAAAACGTGCGCAGCTTACACTAGTGGTGCAAGGCTGGAGTCAACAGCGGAGCTTGTGATCACCTAGCTTTTGCTTGGCTTGCCTAAGTTCTAAATTATGCAAGGTTTTGCTGACTTGTTGTCAGGCCTAGATAAATCGTTTCCAGGTTTTTCGAGGTTGTGGTAGGCTTGGCTAAGTTGTTTGTAGGTTCTGCGAGGTTATGCTAGGTTTTGCTAAGTTGTATCGGTGGGCTTGAAGCTGGAAGTTTTAGAGCAGTCGCAGGCCGGGATCGCTTTCTCGGCGACGTCCAGCGTTCAGGCGCCGACTCTCGCGTTCCCTGATCTGAAATTCGGGATCCTCGACTAGGCGTCACCTCTTCTTAGCCGCAGCTTCGGCGCGGTGTTCCGGATCAGCTCGGCGGCGACGCATCGCTTCTCGCTTGGCAGTACGACGCTCTTCCTGGTAAGCCGCTTCTACTTTGGGCGTCGGGACTTTCTTCGGTCGGCCCATGGCAGTAGCACGTACGCACGGAGTAGAGGAGGCAAGAGGTTTGTCGCCGCGCCGGCTGTTCCGAGCTTTGACTCGCCTGTGACGTCACGAGTCCGCCCTACACGCGTGAGTTGCGAGGAGGTTATGTAGCTCGGTGTTCTCGCAGGTGGCTGCTAGGCAACGCGATGTGGCGCACAGCTGCGCTGAGTTTTCTGGTAACGCTCCACGGTGAAACTAAAGCTTAAACAGCTCCGCTGTTAAAAGACGGCTGCATGTATTTCTCGAGACTGTCTGGTGCTGAAATCTGTAAGCTAGTTGGCTAGCTTCTCAGATGTTTTTGACGTGCGCAGTTCTTTCTTCTTGCTTTTCCGCGCGACTTCCTATACACACTTCATTCACGAATCATGGGCTGTCGATAAATGCGCCAAAGTGACGTAATTTTGTTCCAAGCCGCTGCAGCCTCTATTGGAAGGAATTGAAGGAAAGATCGCTTGTGCATATTCAGTCGAGTGTACTCGTCATTACCGAGTAATCGAATCTTGCCTTAATGGCAAGAAGTCAGTGTTCGCCAAGGGCACGTCAGTCAAACACGGTATGACTTCACCGAAGTAATTAATATTCGGTGGCGAATGCATGGGCGCCCGTTTTCGGTTTCTTCCCTCACTATAGCTGAAGCGAAGTGGCGAGAATAGGCTGTGCATTCAGACTTGTCGACCGTGAGTGGAGAGGTTTCAGTAGCCGTTGTATGACGCACTCAGATACCTCCGCAACTGAGACTGCTCCAACGCTCCACGACAGCAGATGCCCCACCGAGGCCTCGCTGTGTTTGACCGAACCAGCTTTTCTCATGAGGCGCGGGAAGCCATGAGTCGGCATTTTCTCCCTGCTTGTGGGCTCCGCTCTTTGCGCATCCAGCGATCGGTCGCTCGACTAGGCTTGTGTGCCCGGCATTCGAAGCCCCGTACCGTGGAAGTGCGTGACGTGTACTCTTGGGACGGCGCAAAACACACGACAGCCTTTGTATGCTGGTGGCGGTCACTCCGTTTCGCTCGGTTACTCGATAACAACCCGCCGTGGTTGCTCAGTGGCTGTGGTGTTGGGCTGCTGAGCGCGAGGTCGCGGGATCGAATCCTGGCCATGATGACCGCATATCGATGAGGGCGAAATGCGAAAACACCCGGGTACTTAGACTTAGGTGCACGTTAAAGAACCCCAGGTGCTCTAAATTTCGGGGTCCTCCACTACGGCGTGCCTCATAATCAGAAAGTGGTTTTGGCACGTAAAACCCCATAATCTAATTTTACTCGATAACACAAGGTATCCAATCTGTTGCCCTGCACTTTGTACTTTAAACGATGCAGCGACGCAAGTGGCTTCCTCAGTTGAAACAGGCCTATAATTGGATTGCTCTTGGGCCTGTTGGTGCATGATGAACTCGTAAAGGGGGGTACCTAGAGGTCGCGCAGACAAGGAAAAAGCGTTAGACACGGACGGACGCTGGTCGCTGGTACAGCGTCCGTCCGTGTATTGCACCTTTTTCTTGTGTACAAGCCCGTTGTATTTCTCTGGAAACCACTTCCTTCTACAAGGCCTATAGTTGTTGCTTGTGTGGCGCCATATATGAGCATAACGATGAGAGAAACGGGGTTTAACCGGTAGAGGTTCTCGTTTGCTTCCCTGCATTGGGGTAAGGGGAAAGGAAGTACGCAACGAATAGGCGGAGATATAAAGCAAAAGCACGAAAAGAAAAATAGAGGAGGTTGGGAATGACCGTGAAAACTATAGCCTATCTTAAAGGCCACCCGAACGCAAGAACTTCCAAGAGTACGTCGAACGACTTGGTCGTTCCTTGGGGTGTGATGACTGTGTGTGCTGGCGTTTCCGCAAGAGTGTTTGCTCCTAAAGGTCGTCACGACGGGCCAGCGCGAGTAGCTGTCTGTGTCGGGGGCGAAGAACGTTTCCCTCTTGAAAGCAAAGGATTCTACAAAAGCGACGCCGAGTCAGCAAGGCACTGTTGTCTTGGGTCAAGGTGGGGGACCAAATCGAACACAGGAGAATCCAGTCCATGTAGACGTGTGTTCCACAACGACTGTGCGGTACCATTTGCAAGCACTGGCGCCGCTGTATCTCTTCGTGACAGCGGTTGCTGCACTCCGTCTTCATGAACAGATCGAGCAGCTTTGTCAGCATGTTCGCGTTGGCCATTGCGCCACAGTGGATAGCGATCAAAATGCGTGGTGGTGAATGGTTAGGTTAGAAGTAGTTAGCCTTTATAGTGTTTTGAGTCTTTCAGTTACGTCATTACGCTGCTTTACTATTCGTAATAGCGGTCCTCAGTACGGTCGTGAAACTTACTTGTCTAATAATTACCACTATCGTCATTTCATACGCGGTGTGTGCGGGAGGATACAATGTGAGGAGCATGTGGTTTCTTGGTGGTCACCTGGAAACGTAAGTTCTGTTGTGCATGGTTTGGTAAGTTTTTCCGAAAGGGGCCTGGGTCGGTATTTCGCCAGATATACAAGGTGTTTTTTGTTTGTTTGTCTGGTCGCACTAAATCTTTAAAAATCGCTTGTGGCAGATAGCACATCTAATTCTCAATCATACGGACACTAATCCACGAGAAATCAAATGTGCACTTAACTAATTACCAATATTTCACAGCTTAGGTTTTACCTCATTAAACTAGAAGACACATGTCAATCTACAAATTGTACCTATAGTGAGTTTGCGAGGCATGTGATCGAATTCTGCGGTTGGCACCAGTTTCGACATATGCGCCGTAAAATTTGCGATCACCATGCACTTTTGTTCCACTTATTGTTTTATTCATTGAAGCACAGAAGTAACCGGAATATGTGCTTCGTTGGACATTCTGAAAATGAATATCTCGAAACTGGTGTTGTCCTGAGAGAAAGTTGGAATGGATACGCCTTGCGAGCTAACTCACCTACTACAACTCGTAAATTCTAATTGTGTTGTAAAGTAATTACTTTTAAAGTTGACTAGTGCGAATACGTTAATTAAAAGCATTTTTTTTTTCATTTCTCGTCGAACTGCCGAGTTCACATTCCTTTCGCGTCGCGTCCGATGACGCGGTGACGACACCGTATGCGCGCGCCGATCGCACCGCCAAGCACGACACCAACTGCCTACATATAGTTTGACATTTATAAAAGTAACCACTGAAAGTCAGCGCCTGATAAGCGTTGCCTTTGTTGTCGATCTTCCAATACTCTGCAAGAGCGATGCACAAGTTATCCATGAAAAGAGTTCTTGCAGTACAGTTTCTTAACGACACAAACCTAGGAAGCACGATGTGTCGTTGTAAAGAAGAATGGGATGCCGATGGGAAAAGCTTCCCGCGGTTTCCTGCCCATCTCCCGAGCATCGCTATAACCTTAATAAGTTACGTCATATGATCTGTAGGAAGCTGGCTTGGTAGACACTTCTTTTAGTTGTTGTGTATCATCCTCTCTTTATTGCTTGCAAATATACGTTGTTATAAGCCTAATTATACCCTGCGTCCCGGCTAACTTTAGTCAATAAGTAAAAATATGCGAGTGCCACGTAGCTGGACAGAACCAAGGTAATATCGTTTGCCGTCGCTTGGAGATACTCAAATTATTTTGTTCCTACTACCTAATTAGATAATTAGTATTCATTAATGATTCACCTTCTCAAATATTACATTATTATTACATTATTACGCTTTTATCTTCTTCCTAAAATACATAAAGTTCCAGTCGAAGAGATATTTACAGCAGAAATCCCAGGTCGGCCTACTGTGTCTAATTCCAACACACCTACTGAGCCACCATCTAAATTCTTAAATCACCGCCTGTCAAACATCCCCGCCACCCTCCCATCCTTTGTTCAAGATATGCCGCACTTCCTTCGAATGATCGACGGCATCAACGCCAGCCAAATGCTTTCCGACCACGCTATTCTAGTCACGTTGAATGTTTCTGCGCTTTACACTAACATACCCATGAGTGAAGGAATTGAAGCCGTTTCTAAATCCCTCGCAATCAATCGCCAACCGCACGCTCCTGAAGTTTACCTGCCGCTCCTTAGGTTCGTTCTCACGCTCGAGTATTTCGAATTCCATTCTGTTCACTACCTGAGAACTTTCGGCACTAGCGTGGGAGCGCCATTCGCTCCCACGTATGCGAACATTTTCATGGGACAGCTTGAAGCAGACCTGTTGAAATCGTACACTTTAAAACTCCACACCTATCTTCGTTACATAGACGACATAATATGGGAAAACATTACAAGCGCTTTAAACGAATTAATTAGCCAGTTCAATCGCTTTCACCCCAGTATTAAATTTACTGCTCACCGCTCTCCTAGTCAGATCAACTTCCTGGACACGACGGTCTACATAGAAAATGGAAAACTGAGAACGACACTTTACCGAAAGCATACGGATAGCCAGTGATATTTAGACTACAACCGTCATCACCCGCGACACTGCAAGCAAGGAATTTTTGTCGGACAAGCAAAACGAATAAGAAGAATCTGCATCGAAGACCACGATTATATCCACCACCTAAATGACCTTAAAACAACGCTAGCAGAAAGGAACTATCCCCAAGTTGCTCTCGATAGAGCTTATGATGTCGCGTCAAGATTGGAGAGACAGTCATAACTGGTGAAGAAACAGCCTACACCAGAATCTGACAGACCACCGGCCTTTATAACAAGATATTCTAATGCACCCACAAACATAAACAATATCCTACGAAAATACCACCCAATATTATCAAGTAGCGAGCGTCTGAGAAAAGTGTTCCCGGATGTACCAAGGGTTACCTGTCGCCGCAACAGGAACATTAAAGACATGTTAGTGCACGCAAAGTCAGCCAACAGCATTCCCCCGTAACAAAAACATGTTGTCGGCCCAGGTGCAAAACCTGCAGGCACCTTCAAAGAGACGTTAAAATTAAAAGCACCGCAAGTAATTATACATACGAAGTCAAATCTAGCTTCACTTGTACAACTTCGGATGTGATCTATATGCTTGAATGCTCCTTCTGTAATACACAATATATCGGTGAAACGGGACAATCAATGAACACCAGATTAAACAGACATCGCGCGGACACACCTAAAAAGCTTTCCAAAGCAATCGCCGCGCATTTCAACCAACTAGGTCATAACTTTGATGAACTTAAACTCTACATCTTAGTCAAATTTCCGTTCTGAACGAGAAAGAAAATACAGGGAATCAAACCTCATCCATAACTTCAAGACATCGCAGCCAATAGGCATAAACTGTTCCAAGGGAGCTTTAGAATCTATTCGATATGCTAAATTTCAAGCTTAAGCAGCAATATTTAAGCATAAATTTAGCTATAGCAGCTAAATTTAAGCTATAGGCAAGCTATAGGTTTCTCCGCGTTTTTTGTTTGTTATGTTTTCCTGTTTTTTTCCTTCATTTTTTGCTTTTTTACGAGCACCAGTTTCTGCCGCTCCTTCCATTATCTCTTTCATAGAAACGATGGCCCAGGGCCAACAGCGAAACAGGTGATAGAGGGCTGCTGTGCACGCCATTGACACGTGATTGACAGACGACCGTGTCCCTGGCCTTGTGCACAGCTCTCCTTTATTCTCAATTCGACACCCTCGCCACCATCACAACTTCACTCGTTGCCGCACCCACCCGCTTTACGCCCTCTCCCTTTTAGAAGAACCCCACCTATATATACCGTGGCGAGGAAAGCATGCGTCGCCTTGAAGAACACAAGTCCACTTGTCGAAACGTTGGCTCCTGCTTTCACCTTGTTCTCGTTTTGCTCATCGTCTTGAATTTCCATCTCCCGCCTTCGCCGTGTTTTCCCCAAATATTACACAGTCACATATAAAATTTCAATGAGAAAATTGTAGAGCGACATGAAAAACTCCCGATACAGCTTTCTGTTGGTCAGTAGGTGCTATATAAAAGTTTTTACGAGCGTGAAAGATGCCCGCAAATGCACGCAAGATTGCCGCGCGACTGGCCGCTCGAGGCAATTTGCGCGGGCTTCTTTCACGTTCGGAAATACACGTTTTATGCGGCACATATCGAGCAGCAGTAAACGGTAGCGGGAGTTTTTATGCTGCTCTACAATTTTCCGATTGACACCTTTCGTCGTATTATAACAGTTGAGAAGTTGATTAATTAAGACTAATTATCTAATTAGGCATAATGAAAAAATATAATCTGAGAATCTCCGAGCGACGGCAGGCAACATTACCTTGGTTCTATCCAGCTACGTGGCATTCGCATCTTTTCAAGCTCCGGATAAAATTAGCTGGGACACCCTGTATACACCGTTTTTTCATGGGCGCCACCATATTGCTACGCTGTGGCTGCATCTATGGGCACTCAGCATGTTGACTTGGGCGAACGTTCCGTTTTGCATGGCAGGTGTACGCTCGGCGGTAGTTTCTGGCGTTTCTTTTCGTGCGGTCTGTTTGTCTTCTACGTGGTAAACGGTTCTGTGAGACGTGCTCAAGTGGTTCAAGTCGGTATGGCCGAAGTGTCTGCTGGCCTTGAGGCGGACGGAGCACGCTGCGCAATGTGAGCGCGCATACTTGAGCCTGCGATCAGTCTCGGAGATAAATTGTGTATTTCTGAATGTTCCATTCACTAACGTGACCTTATTGCAGTACTATCCCCTAGTTCTAAGCGGCTGTTTAGGTGTAGTGAAATATACGCGATGATCGTAACAGCGCGTGTACAGTTCTGCTACAATAGGAGCTGTGCTGCTACACTTTGACAAGCGCGTTCAAACTGTTAGCTGCAGATTACATTGCGTGACTACTTGGTTCGGTAGATGAAGTTTGCACCCATGAATAAAATAGTCTTCTTTCGTACTAACACCATACCTTACTGTGTGAATTAAGTTTGTCCCCCAAAGCGACCGTTTACAAACTGCGCGATAGGTGCAGTGATAGCAGTGCAGCAGTGAGAGGTGCTGGATTACATAAATCCTTGTTCTATATAGCGCATGGTCCAGCCATGCGACATCAACGTTTATAGATCTATAAATGTGCGGCGTGACTGTGCGAGGTCATACTGCGGCGCTAGCCCGTTTTCTCTTTCTTTTTCGAGAAAGAGGATGATAACCGAAGCATTTTTCGGTTCATTCACATGTATTATGAAAATTTCGTCCTCAAAAATAGCCATGGCATTCTCTTTATGCAATCCTTCCCATATATTATGGCTCTACAAGGCAAAAAGGCAATGCCGAAGTAAATAGCTTATATGTGTATAATGTTGGTTCAGCAACCGCAGTGATCGCTATGTTGAGCAGCGCCATCGGCTTCATTGCAGGAAGGCTACCGTAGAAATATAGCGATTTGAAGCCTAATAGACTTGAAATAGGAGGGAAGATAACCGATGCTCATTAAGGGTTACGGACTGGATTCCAAGGGAAGGGAAGCGTAGCAGGGGACGGCAGGAAGTTACGTGGGCGAATGAGATTAAGAAGTTTGCAGGGAAAACATGGCCACAATTAGTACATGACTGGGGTAGTCGGAGAAGTATGGGAGAGGCCTTTGCCCTGCAGTGGGCGTAACCAGGCTGATGATGATGATGATGACGAGACTTGAAATGCGCGAGTGCGATGCCGGTGTATCACAGATATTCGATAGCGCCTGCCGCTTAGCTGTTTCGTGGTAGCCTTAGGTTGGTCGTACACGAGCATGTGTTCTTATGTTTTATATATTAGCCCCTAGGCCAAGCGATCAGATAGTGAGCCGATTTACCATTCCATGCTGCTAATACAGAGTCACCGGTTCTCTTCGTTGAACTGAAACCGATATGCGCAAAATAGTTCAGTACATCTACACACACCGCGGCTGATAATGCGCGTCACATGTTTGCGCCCCCAGGAGATATTTCCGCGTACTGTAGTTACCCATGCTTCAAAGTGTTGTTTTCACTGGCTTTACTTACGATGCCACCCGCATGACGACGATGACGATGCCACCCGCATAGGTGGCGAAACGTCTATGTTTTTGTTATTTTTCGTTAAGTAAAGCCAGTGAAAACAACACTTTGAAGCATGAGTTCCCCTGGCTTTTGGAACATTTTCTCATGTAGTTACCCATGCACCGGAAGGCTTCCCTGACGACCTTATATGAATGAACATCGCGGAATTAATAAATTTCACAAGTACGATCTAAAACATCTCGAAATCGTTGCGCATCACGCGACAGCAATACTTTCAACGTCGCACAAGCCAGGGAGGAGGAGAGGCCGGCCGCGTATACCCTTTCCTCCTCGCCCGATAATGAAGTCTATAACGGAGCTCTGTTTTGATTCAATGCGTAGTCGGAAGACTTGACTGTGGCATAGGAATGTTTATCTGCACAAGGTATCACAAGCCCACAATGAATCGATCTGTCTCTTATTTTTGAATACCGGACGAGAAGCTGGGTTCCTGGATGCGCCATGTCTGCACGAGTCGTCTTCTGCCACGGACGGAAGGATCACCCGAGCCACGCTGGTGCGACACCAAAGCAAGCTCTCGAGTGAAATCGAAACTGTCACGCTTTGCGAAAGGGCCTCGCCGCGAGCTGCACGGTGGCCACGTGAAGGTGAGCGACCTGCGAAAAGCAGCCACATCACGTGACCGCTTCAAAGGTGCCGCCGCAGAGGGGGAAGCTGCCTCTTCAGGCGGACAGGTTAGATAACGTGGCTTCGCGACTCGGCAAAAGCGATGTGTGTTTACGGCTTCTTTTCTGAATGAGTCGGCAATGCTTGCCGTGTCTGCGAGAAGGTGCGTGCGCCAAGCAGCTCCACGCAGACTTTAACCATCACGATGGCTGTAGAACAACGAGGCGCATTACTTCCATTTACACACGAAGAGCCGTGCTAGAAGCGTTGAAGGGGAAAATTACAGCCGCAAGTTTAGGGCACAAAGAGGACAGGTGTGGTCGAGATTGCGAGGAGGAATTGAGTGGGCCGTGCGGCATTGTACAGTTCCACGCAGTGATTGCCAGAGAGCTGCAAGCGGTGCGGCATAGGATTACATGGATTTGCCTAAACTTCGACCTTCTGGCTTCAAGCGGCTTTGCAGACTGGTCATTTTCAATCAAGTACTATGTTATAAATGATTGAATAAACGTTATTGGGGTTGCTCGACGACAGGATTCCAACACAGGACATCTAGCACAGAAGCCCGATATTGAAACCATTACGCCACGGAGGCATGCATCGACAAGCGGCATAAAACTCCCTAATGAATTGCTCGCGAGCAAGCCAGCGCCTTGAAAGGCTTGGCGTGTTTTCATTTGGCCACGTGGGCAAGCTAAATCGCTACAATTAGTAGCAATTGTGCGTGTTCGCATAGTCTTCTGCCCTTAGAAAAGTATAGATTGCTGTGAAATTTGGGATAATTAAGGAAGATAATGTATAGTAAACAAAGCCACAAGAATGTCTGAGTCCACAAGTACGAAGATCAGACAAATCCATGTTCTTCCCATTATTGATCCCATGGCGGCTGAACAAACGACCGCAGTGCCAGAATTCCCTCCAGTAATTGTTGTAGGAAACTGTACGGGTGGCGTTGGGCAGACAGCCGATTGTCTTATAAAATTGCCAAGAGGACCAGTGTTTGACGCGGCCAGATCCCACATTTTGAGTTGCACTGTATAATAATAGACTACGTCAGTCACCCTTATAACGCACAAGTCTCATTTGTGAAATATTGGTGCGTTGTATGTGAAACATGCTTGGCATCTTCGCATTTGTATATTCCATTGTATCTTCGCATTTCTAATGTACGACGGCGAGCCGAATGAAAGTGAGCCGACCTACCCCGCGCAGTAATGGTTCAGTCCATTATCTGCGAGGCACGCCCGTAGCACACAGACATCTCTCATTTATGGTGAACGTTGCATTTCATTGACTACTGGGAAGCGTTAGAGCAAACGGTTCAAACAAGGACGTCAAAGTTGCAAAGACAATCCAAGACAGGGCCAAAGCCACCGTGCAATCACCCGCAATACAATTGCAAAGGTTGATGAGCTGATTAGACAAAAACGAATGATATAAGTATCGATGAACTGGAAGAGTGTGTGAACATCAGTCACGGATCGGTTCACAACATAATTCATGAAAATATCGGTTATCGGCTCTTGTGTGCGCAGTGGATGCCCAAGATTTTGAACCACTGCCAGAAAACGGAAAGGTTCGGCACTGTCTTGACTCATCTGATCCGGTATCACAATGAGGGTGACGACTTGTCTGCAACTGTGACCGGGGACTAATCATGGTGTCACTACTGCGAGCCTGAAACACGATGGCAAAGCTTGCGGAGAGACATTCAAATTCACCACCCCCAAAAGATATCGAGGGCCATCATTTCAGCCGGAAAGGTGTTGGCTTTTTTTCGATCGTCAGGGGCCATTACTAATCAAGTTTTCTAAACCTGTAGAGACTATCAATCGTTTCCGATATTGTTAAACGCCGAATCGGCTGCGTGCCACAATCAAGAACAAACGACGCGGAAATTTGACGAATGGGGTGATCTTGCTCCACGACAATGCCCGTCCCCACGTCGCTGATGTGGTTGACACAAAACGGACAAAATTCAAGTGGGAAACGCTGCAACATCCGCCATAACGCCCAGACCTATCACCTTGGGACTTCAACATTTTGGGTCAATTGATCAAACAGCTCAAGGGAGCCAGATTCTTGTCGGACAGTGACGTGAAAGAGTTACACTTTTTGAAGCAGCAACCCAAGGAATTTTATGAGACGGGAATCATGTGACTCGTAAGTTAGTGGGACAAATGTCTAAATGCTCATGGAGACTACTTTTAAATAAAGTAACCCGTTCATCATATATTCGCATTGGCTCACTTTCATTTGACTCATCTTCGTATATTTTGCAGAAGTCCTTTTATATGTGCTTTCTGTTGCGACTATGATTTCGGCGCAATTACTCACAATGAACGACCAGTGACAACTGCTCCTGCGCAATACATTGGGACAAAGGACAGCGTCATTGAGATTTTTCCCTGGCCGTTGCATGTGTACAAAAATGTAAGCAAGGTTATTGAACGACAAAGCTTCATTAAAATATCTGTCCTTAATTAGTTCATTTCATTGCCTTTACATTTATCACATCCGCGGCATGCACTGCTGATTTGCTTGTTTCAAACTGATATAGTTCTAAAGTTCGTCTGATATCTTCTTTACTTATAAAATAGACAAATATGTGGAAACATTGATTGGTATCAATTATTTCTGACAAAATTTTTGGGACATAGAGCATATTATTTTGTTTAAAAATACATATTTTACTTATCTTGATAGTTCGAAGCGTCCAAGAATTCCTTTGCAGCATCTTTGGCAATAGCAATGCAGTTATTGTTCACATATTTGACTCCTCGACAAATTCTATAAGGAGGAGGCGGACTGGCAACATGAGCTCGATCCCCCGAACGAAATTTCTGGCTACGCCACTGGATACGGAGAATATATGACATCAGTGTATGCGGCTGGCGAAGCCTTGTATGTGACATCGGCACCGGCCTCGATAACAGCAACAAATGTAAAGATCCTGAAGGGGCAGCGCAAGACAACAAAGACAGAAAGCAGGAAACACAGAGGACAGCGCTGGTCTCGCGACTGGCTTTAATGGAAGGCATACACAAATTTAAGTACTACAACCTATAAAGACGTGCTCTCCAATTGGTGGCGCAATTACCACTGCACAGGCAAACAGCAAAGCCCTGTAACTTAGTGCTATGCTATGAAGCAGTTTAAGAAAGTAACTTCACTGTCACGCAAATTTATTGAAAGCGTGCTTACACAACGCGATCCTTTTTTCCTGATATGGTAGGCCTCAATAATCTCCCTCGTAGTCTGATTGCTATGAGCAGAAACAATTATGGTGCCTCCATAGAATGCGGCACACCTATGCTCAGAGCAATGAGGCGCGACAGGTGAGTAGGCATGTGAGTAGGCTTTACCCGCTAGCCAGCGCCTCTGCTCTGACAATGTAATGTTCAGGCTTCGGCCGCTCTGGCCTATATAGACGTGACCGCAGGAAAACGTAAGCTCGAAAACAACTCCCACTCTACAGTGCACAGGTGGGGACGTGCGCTTAACCGTGCAGCCTTTCCCAGCAACAGTGGAGGCAGCCTGTGCCAACTTCCTATCAATGTCCCCGCAAGTTTTGATCATTTTGTTAGGGGCAGAACAAATAACCTTTACATCCAAACTGCCTGCTACATTCCTGAGGCTCTGTGATTTTATGTACACAGGGTATTACAACTACTTCTTCCTTCTTTTCCACAGACTCTGAATTATTCTTTCTTGTGGGCGCTCCTCATTTTACACGCTTAACAAGCTTCCTCATGATCACGCGGATAGCACCCTGCCGGAAATCTGCCGCTCCCGCACGCTTTCAACACACTTCTGAAAGTTCTTTAAAACAACTGGAACATTTGAGTGCGGCAGATTTTAGAGATGATCCTACCACGTTACCGTGCTGAAGCTTGCTCAAACTTGCCCAAATGTCGATTCTTCTACATGTGTAAACAGACTGCGTGCCAGGTTAACGCACCGCTGGACCACACTTGCTCCGAGCCGCAACTACGGCTGCCGTTCTGCAAGCGTTTTACACACATAGAGCTTGTCATTTTGTTAAATAATAAACCAGCGTACGGTACTCAAGTGTTGTCATTGGCCACTTCGCAATCCCACGTACTCTTCTTCCAAAGGCACTATCCACTTTTCAATACTATATGCTTGCAAACCTATAGCGATAATTTGACTGTTCCCCCCAATTCACGGTTTGTAAATCGCCGCTGATGGAAGGAGGGTCAACATGAACCATTGAATGTGTATGCTGTCAGTTACAGGCGGGCAATATAGGTGACTGCTGGGCATGAGACCTGTTGCGGATAGGGTGGCATTCAGGGCACTGAATCCACCAAGCCCATCGACTACGACGTCAGGTTGTAGGAAATGACGGGAAGATGGTTTATTTAGCTTATTTACGCGGCTCCAGTGCGAAAGCCCACTGCATGCAAGAGCAAGTCAACGTCTCAGTTTAAATCAGGACCCTCTGTCTTCACTCTCGAAAAGTTTCTGCTTTTAACCTCGTCGTCTTTCCTAGGCGAATCGACTAGGGAATCTGAAGGCTGTCCAGCAGCAAATCACCATCGTCGATTCCGTTGCGATACCCTGCCCATGCTATCCATATCCCGCAGTAACTCCGCCTCGAAGAAACTGGTTTGGAATCTGTGGAAGAAAGAAATCATCCGGCCACACCTTTTTCGTTCGTCGTTGCCCCACCCCGGTCTTGTCAGGATTGGGGGCTCAACGCCATCGCTCGTGATCGGTTGTCAAGATTGGAGTCGGACGTGAATTAGAAGGTAGCTGGCCCATGCCGTAGTCCAAGTTATCCACGCTGAGGACGTTGATGAAGGGAAGGACTGCTTCTCATCGAGAACGAGGAATATGGGTTTATTTACAGTATTTATATCAGTCTAACATGACTGGTTGAGAAAGTACATCAGTCTAACATGACTGCTTGAGAGAGTGTGTCCTGAGCAGACGCACAACAGCAGTTTTTAAACATTCGGTCCTCTCCCGATACAAGGTGATGCGAACGTTCGTTTCGTCATCGCAAACTAGCCGCCTCCCCGCAGGGTGGTCTACACACACAAATGCACACACGTGCGAAGGTCCGGCCGGAGCCGACGTCAGAGGGGCCCCGTAGAACTCGGAGCCGTTCCGGGTAGCGCGCTGTCTTGCGTCTTGGCCGGTGCGTGGGAAGCAGCGCAAAACGGCGTTCCCACGGCCCACTCGCGCACCCGTAGCAGATCAGGTCCGCGTTGGGGAGTTTGGGAAAATAGTTGGCCCGCCGAACTCATTCGGTCACAACAGCGATGAGGCTAGAGGTTGGTGGTGGTTTCAGCACAAAGCCTGCTTCATCGAACGCATCCTAGCTGAAGCGACGGAGAGTGGAGGATGCCCGTACTATTCCCCGACACAAAGTCGATTTAGTCACGCTGTGGCTAGAAGTTGGCGGTGACGCTCCCGGAATGTTGCCGCCATAGTTGTAACTGGGTGGCAAACTTGCACTGCAGCTGGCCGTTCTTAACAGACTTCGCTCGGTCTGCCAGGTGAAGGGCGGGCTGAAAGACTTTCGTGGAACCCTGCAACAGCCGGTTTACACGCTGTCTTGTCGGCTGGATAAGTGTCGAGGGATGGATTGTGATTTGAGCCATCTAATTAACTTGGCCTATCCATTCGTTGTCGTGGTGCCCTCCCGTTCATCCTTTTCTCTGGTTTCCAGGTAATGGTGGGGTGAGAGCTTTAAGTCGCTGTGCACGCCTTGCTGATATCTGGATAGGATGCGCGGTGGTTTCACGCGTGGCAAACGTTCAATTAACTCCCTTGGTGGTGTTAAGACGTAACAAACACCTCCGCCGCCAAGAGAACCGGCCTGAGGGTGACAATATGTCAGGTTGACCGAAGCGTCCATATTCGGTTGCGGCCTCGGGGATCGTTCTAGATTTGATGGCTGATGTCACACTGCAGCCCGAGGGCCCTCGCCTCGTTGTGTCCACCTCCCTGGGAGTACACAGGCACACGCTGTAGGAGGTGAGGACGGACTTCGGGATGAAAAAAACTTGGGGGGGTTTATTTTACATTATTTACAGTGAGGCGTCAATGAACAGTCATAGAGTCATTACGGGCCGGCAGCAACTCGGACGCTGTGGCCCGCGGTAAGAAGTGCGAGAGAGGTGAATCCGGGAATGCTCTGGAATGCTCCCGGTCTGCGTCTTTTAAACCCTTCGAGGTTTTGAAGACGTGTCATGTTCGGCCAATGGGAGAGTCCGCTCAGATGACGCCATTTTCGGCCACTGGTAGGCGCCCGTGCGGTGGTGTCACACCCGGCGGCTCCCTGCGGTCTTGCCTTGCTGACTTACGATGCTGACTTACGCGCCGTCACAAAGGCGGACGGGGAGGCGACGTTTGGGCCCCAATCGTCCGAGGGTCCTCTTCAAAGACGGCCGGTGGGGCGGCGCTTGGGCCCCAACTGTCCGAGGGCCCCTTACTCCCGGTGGTATGTCCTCGCTGGCTTGCAAATGCCCTCTTCAAAGGCGACCGGTGCGACGCTGCCAGGCCTTCCGGGTACATCACAGCCGTCTGGCTTCGGGACTCACGTTACCTGGAACAGTGCCGGGCCAACCCCTCGCTTTCTGGAAGAGCCAAGCATTGAATAGCTCCACCGGCGGCGTACGAAGTGGGGGCCTTCAACTTGTTTGCACGTGCGCGCCTCTGGAATGTGCTTTCCGTGTTTCTGCGCTTCTCAATTAGCTGTGCTGCGATTCGATGTGGTCTGGGGAACTCGAAGGGGGCTCAGAAAAAGGTCCTGTATCTAACAACGCACCCTCGTCAGCGTGCCCGAGCGACACGCCTGCCGGACGATACGTGATCCGTTTTGCAACGTTTCGCCCCTGTCTTTCTCTTTTCTAGTCGTGGTCAACTCTGGACAAGACATAAATATGTCGCCTAATTTAATAACGTCACTAGTAATACGTACAAAATGCGTTTAAAAAAAGGCTCTGACCTCGTGGCCTCGGCCCAAGACGTTTGCATTAGTACTCCGGCCAAATGCGACCATCTCATTCGTCTCCCATTTCTTTCCGACCTTTGCTTCACTCATGCAAGAAGGCCATGGTCGACCTCAACCGAAAAGTTAGCGCCTTGAATATCGTACCCTAGTTTTTGAATTGCTCTTGCCATACAAAAACACTATTTATCCGAAGTGCTAAACGCCTCTTCTCGCAATGTCAGTTTTCGACTCAGATACCGCTCAGGGTGCGCTTCACCGCTTTCGTTAATTTAGGCACGGACGACACCTTGACCATGGTTGCTGGCGTCACACCATAGGATGCATCTTCTGCAGTAGTCCGGCGCGACAAGTACAAGTCGTGAAGACAAAGCTTCCTTCTCGAGCAATCCCCATTTTCCGAGTAAGCTCCGCTAAGCTTCAGTTTTCCACGAAGGACCGGCACTAATGAAAGAACCAAAAAAATGTTGCGTAAACTACGCACTTTAAGTTTCACGAAGATCCGAGCTAAATTCTAATCTCTACCATGCACGCTTTAAACGATTCTCAAACGCTGCTGTCTGATGAACACATGCGCGAGACACACACCAACGCTTGGCTTCCATGTGCCCGAGCGAGACTCCTCTTAAAGGGAAAGTATTAACATTTTCTAAATTGTGCGGTTAACGACGGCTCCGCTAAACAACACGTCTTTCTTCGAAAGAAAAAACTCTCGCGACCGCCTACGAAAAAAAGAACTGCTGCTCAAGCGTGCCCTACAGGTTTCTAGCAAATAACCTTGACTTGGCGGCGCAAGCGTATCCAAAAAAATGTAGTCTATCTACTAAGAAAAAACAACATATCGAAAAACAAAGTTCCAAAAATTTACGCGTGCGAGAGCCGTCCCCTTAAACCGCACTCGAGGTGGGCGCTGTCTGAAAGCTCCTGTCAAACATGTCAACCCGGGATTACAAAAGGCACGCATATCTTTCCCCTCTTTCTCGGCGCTCCCCACGGGGTTTAGTGGCTCTAGGTTTACTGTCTTCTCTGCCGAAATTCTGAATTTGCGACGCCTCTTTCCCTTGGCACTGTTTCTGGTGCTCCGTTCCCAGTGCCTTTCTTTCCGTTGGCGGCTCCTTGGCATGACCAACTTCCTGAATTTCTGTTGGGGAACTCGGCAAGATTTCCTCCTCCGGCTTAACTATGCTTCCAGAGGTAGCTGCTTCCTCCTCTTTCTTCGCACTGAGTTCTTCATTGTAATTCAGCGCCTGACTCTCTTCCTGAATTTCGAGGGGGAAAATCGGCGAGATTGCCTCCTCCGGTTGAATTGTCTTGTCTTGTATCCTCAACAGTGGCGCGTACCCACTATGGGGGATTGGCCAAGAAGCAGGCGGTTTTCCGTAAACTTAGAAGTAGAGCGAAACTAGATTTGAATAGTGGAGCGTGGGACGATAGAACTGCAATTTAGAAGTGTCATGAAAATATTGTTTAGAATTTTGATAAGTTAACGTAAAGAAATGAAATAATAAAAATTATTGATAATTTTAGAAATTCAGCAAGGTACTCTTTCTGTCTCTCTAATAAAATTGTATACTGCAAAAAAAGCATCCCTATGGCTGGATCCCACTGAAATCACGCCAAAAGAAAGAATGGTTGGCGAGGTTAGCGATAGCCCAAGTTTTGATGAATGAGTGTTCTAATAGTTTTCTTTGTCTCAGAAAGCGGCGGCACGAGAGAAAATAATGTTCGATAGTTTCTCAGGGGCACTGCAAAAAGAACATAGAAGGTACATAGCGAAACCGAACCTGTGTAAGCAAAAATTTAGAGGAGGTATACGACATCTCAATTTTATAAAAGAAACTTTCAATTGCCTTGAAGGACACCAATTATTATTCCATGGGAAGCCATGATGCTGGAATTCAGAAGACGGTGTCAGCATAGATATTGCAGCGTTTTGAGATATAACAAAATTTCTGTGCCTAGCCGCGGTGACATAAGCTGATGTCGGCAAAACAGATATGATAGGGCCGTTGAGGGATGCTCCTGCGAGTGAATCAGCCATTTCATTCAAGTGCAACCCATGAACTCCCGGTACCCAAAGCAAACCTACTTTCCGTAAGTACGGAGGTACAATCAAATGAAATGTTCTTTGAGTTCTTGAATTTAAATATGCAGTTAGTGCTGTACAAACAGATAGCGAGGGGGTCACAATAACAGCTAATGGGTCATTTTGGGGAGTTTTCGCAATGATAATATAATCGCTAATAATTCTGCCTGAAATATAGGTGTGAAGTCGGGAAGGCAAAGGGAGTAGGACCATTGGAGAGATTCAGAGACGATCCCCACTCCTGCCTTCTCATTGCACACGGAAGCGTCAGTAGCTATTACAATGTGTTGTGCCATTACCACAAGCCCGGATTCCGAATCTGCAAGATGCAGAATCTATCCTGCGAGCGCCCTAATTCTCCCTTCACAAGTCAAGATGCTGAGCCGTCAGGCAGCGGTGTCCTGCGGGAGAAGCGTCGGCGAGCAGCGTGTTCGGACGTGTCAGCGAGTGCCAGACAGCCCGGCGCCGCACCTCCTTTTTGCATGGAGGTCACCGCGCGCGCGAACTTTGAACCGGGTGGCCAGTGCGGTCGCTGGTTGGACCTCTCGGACGACCGCCGAGTGCTGACTTTGTATTGGGCCGTTTGAATGACAATGGTTCCTCGGGGATTATAAAAGACGCGACACGCCGCCTGAAAAACAGGATCCGCCGACCCACCGGGAGACAGTGTCGCTCCCGACTGGGATGAGATGTGTCACGCGTTTTCGCCGGACGTCGCCGTGCGGGAACAGTCGCGTTTGTGTGAGCTCTCGGCCCCAGTGCCGATCCGATCTTGTCCTGTACAATGACCTGTATATAATGTATAAAATCCCTTTCGTTATTCTCATCGACGCCTGGCTCGGAGTCTTCGCTACCAACGCTCTGTCACGAAACGGGTGACGAGCGCTACGGGACCACAAAGTCGTAATAGTGGTGCAGCGGTGCAAAGTCGTAACAAATGTCAGTGTTTAGCTGGTGTAGGTGGCCGTGTAAGATATTAATTAAAGCTCGCCTTGGTAATAGTTTAGCATCATTTAAAAATATGTCCTCGAACTCAATATTGAGGTCTGTTAAGGCATCATTTGAATGGAAAACTTGGCGTATGGACACATCCAATTTTTGTAACTGTGCTTGCACAAATATTATCTGAGGACTGTGGAATCTAGACCACGATACTTGAAAAAACTCAGACGGCTCAGTGATAAATGCATATTGCGTACGTCTTCTTTAAAAAGTCATAAATTTTTTAAAAAATGTCAGAACCGTAAGCATGCAGAATCTGCAATGTAGGATTGGTATATGAGCTTCCTGATATAAAACAGCGTTGGCAACAAATCTACGTAGCCCGAGACATGAGCGTAGAGCTTCTCTTTCTAAAAGTATGAGAGGTTTAATTTTGTAGGCGCGGCACCGGAAAATATTACGCAGTCAAATTCTAATATGGGCCGAACAAAAATTTTATAAATCATCAGTAAGATATCCCTGCGTAGTCCAGAGCGACGGTGGCTGAGCCGGCGGGGCATAGCTACGGCTCGTTCTGCCTTTGTTTTAATATGTTCAATGTGACTGCGCCAGGTGAGTTTGCCATCGTAAATAACACCAAGGTACTTGACTTGGGGAATGATTCCCTGTCGGTATTGTAAAGATATATGCACCTGTGCAGTTAACGCGAATACTAATAACGCACTCTTGCTAATATTTAAAGACATACATAACCCCTCTACCCATGTCTCCACCATTCCTAAGTAATTCTGCGACTGTTGTAGTGAATGTATATTATTTGCGGATGTAAAAAATGCGACATCGTCGGCATAAACATAAACATGTACTTCCGGATACAAAGGAATTCTGCTTAGCAAAATGTTAAATAATATAAGGGAAACAACCGAATCATGTGGTACACTTCTTGTCTGCTTGTGTTTTGACGTCGAAATACCGTGTTGGCGAAACTAAAACTCTCTATCCCATATAAATTCATAGATCCAAGTGGTTATATATTTTGGGAAATTCGTAGACTGGAGCTTATCCAATAGAATACAACGTTCTACAGAGTCTGTGCAGCGGTGCAAAGTGGTATATCTTTTGATACATCTAGCGTCACCAAAGCTGCGCACTATCGTTTGCGGTGAGCAAGTTTAATGTGGCTCTCTAAATCTACAAGGGCCCACCATATGGAGTGGCCGGGACGAAATCTAATCTGATAGTACTGAGAAGGGTATCATACTGCATAAGATTTGTTATACGGTCGTGAAGAACCCTTTCTATTAATTTGACGACATTGGAAGTAAGAGAAATTGGTTTTATGTTGTCTAAGTCAAGTCCAGCTGATTCTTTCTTTAACAGTGAAATAATTTTAGCTACTCTCCACTCTCTTGGAACCCATGAATGCTTGAGAGAGAAATTTATTATGTTTAGCAGGTCCTGAGGCGCATAATCAAATAAAACATTTAGCATTCATTTGGTAATTCCATCTGGACCGGGGGGCTGACGCCGGTAACGAACTAATAAAGCCTTCAAGCTATGTCGCTGTTACTGTTACAAAGTCGTCTCCCAAGGGAGATTTCTTTAGTCACATAGGAAATTTATGTTTGAAACGTCGCGCAACTCCTTGAGCAATCTTCTGAAGTGATTCTGATAATTTTTTTTTGATAGAACGACAGATTCGGCATTCACGGGCGCCGGTATAACTTTACGAGATCGATGAAATTTAAACAAGGCTTTTTTATTGCTAGACTTCGAAAAGCTTTAATATCCCTGTCCATGCCCTCCTGCGCATGTAAAGCTGATTTTAGCGCATTTTGAAATTTTCCGGGATTAACAAAAGTGCGCACATTACTATCTAAACTAGTTAACGGTGTAAGCAGTTTAAAAATTATAGCGAAGTGATCACTGTTAGTTCCGGAGTCTACAGTCTTCCAGGAGGTGACAGACATGTTCGAGGTAGCAAACGTAAGATATAGGGCAGTTCGCGACTGACCCCGAACAAAAGCATGTGCTCTCGAATTTAAGCAAGAGAAATGAGTCGTTAAGACCCAATCCCACAAGCGTTTGCCGAAGTGTCCGTTCGGAAACCCCACGATACATGACGAGAATTAAAATCTTCCACTAGTATGATGTTCTTCTGTCTGCGAGCAATAGAGGTATATAAATAACTGGTATCTTACACTCCAGCAGGGAAGTATGTGTTAATTAAAGAAAAAGGCATGCAACCAGGAAGTATTATATCCAGTGCCAAGATTTGACAGTCTTGGGACATTATCTGGTATGCTATAATAGCTATATGGCAGAGTTTTGATGAGACAAACAAAACTAAACCACCACCTCGGGATAAGCGATCCAAATCGCAAACATCGGAAATATTTTAGATGAAAAGTCTGACCAGCAGCAAGCCAAGTTTCCGGTAAAATAACAATATCTGGAGAATATCTACAAATAAGATATGATAAATCAGTTGCAGCGGAAAGCATGTAACGACAGTACCACTGCATTACTGTTGAGGTTTGTATGGTGAATAAATCCGAGAAGCGAAGACTGCTTGGTCTAAAGCGCTCTTTTAAGAAGTCCATATTCTTAGTCGTAATCTCTCTAACATACTTTTTTTGCCTTGGAGTTGGTGGGAGAGCTGAATTTTTTCTCTGCCAGTGACCTTGCTCGTTTAAGAGATGGCGGGTCCATATCTACATCTTAAGTTTCTATCTCATCTGTGTCGCAGATACACATTTGGTCGACTTTCTCAGAAGTTGATAGTTTTGATGAATCGTTATTTATGAATGGCCGCGCGGTAGATATTTCAATAGGTGGACTCCGCGGTAGACCGGCACCGGTCCTCAATATTGGCTTTATTAGTTAGTTGAAGCCCCGGAGCTAGTTGTGAGGACAGCACCTCACCAGCAGTCGGTGAGATTTGTCATAATGCGCTCCATTGCTTTCTCCAACGCCTTTTCTACGGAAGCTACCACAGCCTCAGAGATTGAGTTTTCCATACACAGTGTTTGACGGGCCGTTATACTAGCATACCCTTGAGTCCTGCTCTAATTTCTCCAATGGCTTCACGACGAGAGCTTCGACGTCTATCAATTATTTCGAGGATTTGCAATTCTTTTGACCTTGCAGAGCAATTAGGCTCAGCTGCAGAGTGGGGACCACTGCAAAGGCAGCAGGACTCATTTCGGGAAGAACAGTCATTTGAATGATGGTCTTCTCCACAAATTCGGCATCGTATGTTGGACCTGCAGCCTTTTATGGAGTGCCCAAACCGCCAACACTTTAGAGGCTGAAAGACACGAGGTGATAGAGGCTCAAATCGGTGTATAAGTGGCCATGCCTTGATTTCCGATGGGCCGTTAATTCCAGCAAAAATAGCAGTGACTGTTTCTGTGGGCATGCGCTTATTATCAACGACACGGCCGCGACGATATACAAAAATCATGCCTGCCGCCGAAGACATCCAAAATTTCTGCCTGACATAGACTTATGTCGACACCGCGGACTAGATCTTTGGTATATGCAAAGTGATAAGGAATGAAACTACTCACCGGATGTATGACAAAAATATCGCACTTCACTAAATCTTGAAGGTAAGCCTGGTCTGACGCAGCAAAGATACCCCCTCGGCCAAACTGTCGGACTTCGGTGATTTCTTGAAAACTGGCCGAGGCCATCCGGAGTTCGGTTCGAATTGCCTTGGGATTCTTCATGCGAATCACTCCGCCACCACTCGGAACCAAAGCCACAGGTACGCTGCTCGTTCCACTGCGTTAGAAAAGCTCCACCGGCAAATCAGAGTTAGGAACAGAAGCCGACCACGTGGAAGCCTCCTGGCCTGGCGATGAGAGTGATATTGGAAATAAGAAATTACTCTGGCACGTTAACAGATATTGTAACAACAGGTAAAAACAATTACGTAATAGACAGAGATAAAGAAAACCGCCAGCTACTTGACCAGAACTAGTGTTCGGGAGCTCAGGCAACAGGCCACGTCCTTCTTGGCTTCTTCGTCCGCACACCTTGCTTGCTTCCTTGCCTGGGCAAACTCCTCCAGAAGGTCCTTTTTGCTTCCTCTTCTTCCTCTCTCGAGCTAGCTACTTCAACCTCCTTCTCTGCACTGTGTTCCGTTTCGTAATACAGCACGTGCTCCTCTTCCCGATTCTCTGTCGAAAAAATCGGAAGGATTTCCTCCTCTGGTTTAACTACCCATTCCGAGCTAGCTGCTTCCTCCTCTTTCTTCGCACAGAGTTCTGCATTGTCTTTCAGCGCCTGACTCTCTTCCTGAATTTCGTAGGAAGGGGGGAGGGGGATCGGCAAGATTGCCTCCTCAGGCTTAATTACGTCTGTCGAGCTAGCTACGTAGGCATCCGTCTCTACACTGTGTTCCACTTCGTAACACAGCGCCTGCTCCTCTTTCTGATTTTCTGTCGAGAAAATCGTAAGGATTTCCTCCTCTAGCTCAAATACGTATTCCGAGCTATCTGCTTCCTCCTCTTTCTTCGCACTGAGCTCTGCATTGTCTTTCAGCGTCTGACTCTCTTCCTGAACTTCGTAGCGGAGGGTGGAAGACGCAAGATTGCCTCCTTCGGCTGAATTACGTCTCTCGAGCTAGCTACTTCAACCTCCTCCTCTGCACTGTGTTCGGCTTCGTAACACAGCGTCTCCTCGTCTCTCTGATTTTCTGTCGAGAAAATCGGAAGGATTTCGGCTTAACTATCCCTTCTCAGCTAGCTGCTTCCTCCTCTTTCTTCGCACTAAGTTCTTCATTCTAATTCAGCGCCTGACTCTCTTCCTGAATTTCGTAGGGGGAGGGGAATCGGCAAGATTTCCTTCTCCGGCTGAATTATGTCTTTCAGCTAGCTACCTCCTCCTCTCCTCTGAGTTCCGCTTCACAACACAGCGCCTGCTCCTCGTTCTAGTCTTCTGTCGAGAAAATCGCAAGGATTTCCTCCCCCGGCTACACTACGCATCCCGAGCTAGCTGCTTCCTCCTCTTCGCACTGAGTTCTTCATTGTAATTCAGCGCCTGACTCTATTCCTGAATTTCGTATGGGGGGAGGGGGGAATACGCAAGATTGCCTCATCCGGCTGAATTACGTCTCTCGAGCTAGCTACTTCAACCTCCTCCTCTGCACTGTGTTCGGCTTCGTCATGCAGCGCGTACTTCTCTTTCTGATTTTCTTGCGAAAAAATCATAAGGATTTCCTCCTGCGGCTTAACTACGCATCCCGAGCTAGCTGCTTCCTCCTCTTTCTTCGCACTCAGTTCTTCATTGTGGGCAAAGTTCTTCAAAGTTCTTCATCGTGGGCGTCAAAAGTGGGCAGAGATTGAGGAGCAGGAGTCGGAATGCTCATCTATCAGGGAGCCAAAAGGAAAAGAGGTATAATTCAAAATGGCAAGAGCATCTTTCGTTATGAGGTACGAGTGGGAAACAAACTTGGCT
This sequence comes from Dermacentor albipictus, assembly GCF_038994185.2. Lineage (NCBI taxonomy): Eukaryota > Metazoa > Arthropoda > Arachnida > Ixodida > Ixodidae > Dermacentor > Dermacentor albipictus. The sequence goes on along the minus strand of NC_091826.1, from coordinate 1,872,880 downwards.
CGGCGTTACATATTTGTTGACCGGAAACAATTGCACAGAAAAAATAGAGTTAGTGGAATGCATAAGCGCTGATATTAAGGGTTTCGGGAATGGTGCTCAAAATATCCTATTAGGTGACATGAATGCCCATATTCAGGATTTAAATGGGTATACTGACAACAACTGTAACTCAATGCTAGACCTTTGTGAGCAACATAACCTCTTCATCGTGTCTACAGGCCTAAGAATGAAGGGCAGATCACGTGGGAAGTGGGAAACTGGCAATCGACCACTGATTACTGTCTGATGATAGAATTCATGATAAGTTGAGAGAAATGGTCATCGATGAGGAAGAGTTTAGCAGCACAGGGACTGATCATAAACTCATCATATTGAAAATGGGATATGTACTTGTTGGGAAAGAGATCAAGAAGCGCAAAATGGCGAGTCCAAATTTGAACACTGAACAAATAGCAAATATAGTCACCAGAGTCGACGAAGAACTTGGCAGATGGCCAAGAGTGGGAATATGGTGAGCTTCTAAGTGTAATAACGACAAACATATGGAGAGCGAATATTCGTTGGAAAGTAAAAAAGAAAATGAAAAGCTGGTCGAACAGGGCGATACGAGAAGCGATCGCCGAACGACAGAAAGCAGCCCAAGAGCACAGGCAGGCAAAGAAGGTGCAGTTGCCGCAGGATGAAGTAGACAGTAAATGTGAAATATACCGAGAGAAAACGTCTATGGTTCAAAGACTGCTGCAAGCAAAATTAAAAGGTGAAAGTGAACGTTGATTGTCAAAAATACGTGAGAAAAAGAAGGCCGCACCTAGAATATTTTGGAACCCCCTAAAATTATTAGGCAGGAAGTCAACAACAATACAAGAACATATCCTAGACGAAGATGAAAACAGACTGGAAGGAGAAGCGGCAAAAAATTACATCCGAAAAGTAACAGCCCAATATTTTCAAGACAATGACGAGGTTGTATTTGAAGAAATAGAGAGCATGAAAAAGACCCAGGTGTAAAAGGAGCTGGTGCTGACAAATTTCAACTGGAAGAAAGCCGAAGAGAAAATTCTTAAGCGCAAAGCCACAGGGATAGACGAGGTTCCCGTTAGGCTGATTAATGAAATGGGACCAAAAAGTAAGGAAACTCTGGTGAAAGCAGTGGCAAAAACTTTAAAAGATAGACAAATACCAGACAGTTGGCGAGAAAGTAGCATGAATTTAATTTATAAAGGTAATGGGGGAGAAAGATAGCATTCACTCGCATTGACCGTTGATCATTACATCGGTAATATACAGGCTATCAATGCAGGCAATCAAATTAAACCTTCAAGCATGGGCAGAGAATAAAGGCATTTTCGGCGAACTTCACGATGGCTTCAGAATAGGTAGGGACCAAAAAGTAAGGAAACTCTGGTGAAAGCAGTAGAAAAAAACTTTAAATGATAGACGAATACCAGATAGTTGGCGACAAAGAAGAATGAATTTAATTTATAAATGTAAGGGGTAATATACAGGCTAGCAATGCAGGCAATAAATTTGAAGTTTCAAGCTTGGGCAGAGAATAATGGCATTTTGGGAGAACTTCAGGATGGCTTCAGGATGGCTTCAGGATAGGTAGACGTATAGATGATAACTTATTTGTTCTTACACGGTGTATTGAAATATCAAAATTAGAAAACAGACCGTTATATGTGGCCTTTTTAGACATTACAGGAGCATATGAGAACGTAGACCGCAAGATTTTGTGGGATATTCTCTAAGGGGAAGGCTTAGGTGACGATTGTCTACAGCTTTTGAAAGAGATTTACCTAGAAAATACCATTTGCGTTGAAGGGATGAGAAGCGAGGAGAAAGTACATATCAACAAGGTACTGAGGCAGGGGTGCCCTTTATCCCCACTGCTGTTTATGATGTACATGGTGAGGATGGAGAGGGCGCTAGAAGGTAGTAATATCGGGTTTAATCTCTCATACCGACAGGCGGGTACAGTAGTAGAGCAGCAGCTTCAAGGTTTATTTTATGCGGACGACATTGTGTTGCTAGCTAACAAGCAAAACGATTTGCAACGTCTGGCCAATATCTGTGGAAAGGAAGGCAGCAATTTAGGTGTGAAATTTAGTGTTGGAAAATCAGGTGTTATGGTATTCGATGAAAACAGTGAATGGACAGTGGCGATACAGGGCCAGGAAATACCTCGCGTAACAGAATATAAACACCTCGGTATATGGATAAACGAAGACAATATATATATATATATATATAGAAACACAGGAAAAAACGATAACAGTGAAGGGGAGCAGAAATGCAGCCATAATGAAACACAGAGCGCTATGGGGATACAATATATGTACGAGGTCCTCTGAGGTATGTGGAAAGGTGTAATGGTTCCTGGACTTACTTTTGGAAGTGCGGTTGTTTTCTTTAAATCAGGGGCACAATCATGACTCGGTGTAAACCAAAGGTCAAATAGTCGCCTCGCATTGGGCGGTCACGGGAAGAATGAAGCTGTGCAGGGTGATATGGTCTGGGCTAGTTTTGAAGTGAGGGAAGCTCGCAGTAAAATTGAGTATTCAATTCAATTCAATTCAGTTTATTTTTCATTGATAATAATTTGTACAAAGGAACTGTTGGGCCTGTAGCCAAAGGCTAGTGTAGGCCCATAGTCATATTTGTAGTAGCAGCTACAATGTCATGCGCTTATCTAGTTTTTTAATGATACAACCTAATACAGTTAGGTGGATACATACAATCAAAAACATTACAAAAGAAAAACAGTGCATATCAATCAATGGTAATAAAACAGAACTGTCAGGAGAATACATGCACATACACAATGAAAAAACCGAGATAGCATATTATACGTAGAAGTGACACATTTGCAAAGGTCTGTGTTGAAGTGTTTAGGCTTTCTGAATAGATCCAGCACAGTATGAAACAGGTGGAGAACCAGACTGACAAAAAATCACGTACTTTTTGATAGGTATAGCTTTTTAACAGTAGACACGAAGTTGTTGGCCATTTTTACCTCAAGAGGTACTGTATTCCAAATTTTAGCACCATGAAACTCAAGTAGTCGTTGGCCATACGTGTTACGAGCGATTGGTAGGTTAAAATTTATATTTGTTGCACCCCTTGTATTGCGATTAGGTGTAACAAACAGGCTTGGTGATAATGAGTGATTCCCATGTAAGATATTGTTAATCAAAATTGCAACTTTCATTTCACATGCCAGAGATAAAGGTAATATACCGAGACGACAGAACAGCATGTCAGTATTATCATGTGGGCTTGTGTATGTCATAATGCGCAAGGCCCTTTTTTGTAACCGGAAAACGGGATCTATGTATGTTTTATATGTGCTTGACCATGATTCAGAACAATATGTGATGTGACAGTGAAATATGGAAAAGTAAACAACTTTAAGTACGCTAAGGTCAAGATATTCCCTGCATTTTATTAATAAATAGCAAGCCGAAGCTAATTTCGCGCATATACTAGATATATGTGGTCTCCAGTTCAAGTTGCAGTCCAATAATACCCCTAAATATTTTATGTGATCGAGCTGTTCTATTGTTCCACCTAGAAGGTGAATTTGCATGCCAATTGTGTCACCCCTGGAATAACGGGAGTTGAATACTATGTATTTTGTCTTATCTCTGTTAAGTGTTAATTTATTACAAGCAAACCAAGTTGATATGTTGGATAACTCGCTGTTTATAGTGTTCTGCAATATTCCAGGAGATTTACCTGAAAATAATAGCGTGGTATCGTCAGCGTACATGATACTATTTGATGACTTTAGTATTGTTGGGAGGTCGTTTACATACAGCGAGAACAGTATGGGCCCCAAAACTGATCCTTGCGGAACTCCTGTGACTATAGTAGTATACTGGGAAACAAAGGAGCCATATTTTACATATTGTTTTCGACCATTTAGGTAGCTTGAAAAGAGGTCCATTGTCATTTCGCTAAAACCATAAGTTCGTAATTTTTTTAGAAGTATGGAATGACAGACCGTGTCAAATGCTTTCTTTAAATCTAAAAATAATCCTACGGCAATCTCGTTTTTGTGTAGGGCTGTGTTTATACTCTGGGTTAATTCTAACACTGCTGAAGACGTTGATCGATTGGCTCTAAATCCATGTTGGCAATCTGTTAGAAGCTTGTTTTCGTTTAGGTAGTGCTTCAGTTGAGCCGCGATTACCTTTTCAAATACAGTATTTATTATGCTAAGCACAGAGATAGGCCGATAGCTTCCAGGGTCATTGACGTCACCATTTTTAGATATAGGAGAAACTCTTGCTATCTTTAATATATCAGGGTATGTGCCTCGAATTATACAGTTATTAATTATTTTAGTGAGTACTGGCACAAGAATATCCATATTGTCTTTCAATGCTTTTACAGTAATGCCATCGTGGCCAGTAGCTTTGTAGCAAGGCATGCCTGATATAATTGAGGTTATGGTATGCTCGTCCACTTGAACCAAGGAAAAACATGCATGGATGATGGGGCAATCGACATTGCTTTCAGTAACTGGGATACGCTCCGCTAGTTTTGGGCCAGTGCTAATAAAATACGCATTAAAAGTGTCGGCGCACTTGGCATCGACATGTTCAGGAGCGATTGGTTTTTTATTTGGTTTATCAATTACTGCTTTTATAATTTCCCACATTTTTTTGGTATTGCCTTGTGCTTGTTTTATTAGGAATGCGTTGTATTCTTTTTTCCGCCTCCGGATAACAGCTACTACGTGGTTACGAGATATTCGATAATTTTGCAAATAATAGGTGTTATCTCTATGTTTTTTCCATTTTTGGTACCACCAGTCCTTTTCTTTTATTGCTGTAAGTATGGTGTTATTCATCCATGGGCACAAAGGTTCCTCGTATTTGTTTTGTTTATATGTGGTACTCTGAGATATCATGTGGGCTAATGCATTTGTAAAGTTTGCGCATTCGATATGAGAGTCACTGCTAAATTCATCTTGAAATTCCTTTTCTTTAATTTTTTGTCGCAGTATTTTGTAATTAATCCTGCGATTTGCCAAGGTAGTCTTTTTTGCAATGGTATTATTTGCGCTGTGTAATAACGCAAAAATAGGGCAGTGGTCCGTGAGACTCGTATCGTATACGCCAGAACGTATGTTATCACTGTTACACAATACATGGTCTATAGTTGTGGATGCACTTGGTGACAATCTAGTAGGTTCTTGGATTGTATTTTTGAAGTTGTATGAATCCAGTAGGTGCGTGTATTCACAATTCGTGTCTTTGCTGATATCAATGTTAAAGTCGCCAACAATAGTGATGGTACCATAGCTCTTACTGCTTAGGGTGGAAAGGATAGATTCCAACGATTGATAAAAAACGGGCAGACTCGAGTTTGGTGGCCGGTATATTGTACCAACAACTATGCGTGAATCTAAAAGAACAAAGAGAGATTCAACCGTATTGTTACTTATTTGAGTATTGGTGATTATCCTAAAGGGTACTGTCTGCGTGATTAGTAGAGCCACTCCACCCCCACGAGATACTGTATTCCTGGGATTGCTTACAAGACTGTATCCCGGAACGGAGATGTGCTCACCTTCTTTTAACCAAGTTTCCGTTAAGCCAATTACATCAAAGGTAAAATTATGCTGTGCTAAAAAGGAACACAATGTATCTTTGTTTCTTCGAAAACTTCGAATGTTACAGTGAAGTATCGATATACCCTGGGTTTTGTGGAATTCCCGTTCAACATCACGGATTGAGAACGCCATGATTGGTGTGGCAAGCAAGACTTTGCACTAGAGGCTCTAAACTACCTTTTTCAGGTCGTCTTCAGAAATGATGTGCAAGACACGAGAATTCTCGGTTTTCCGCATTAGAATTTTGGCCTGCGATACCCATACATACTTCCAATTTTTCTCTCTTCTCGCTTGGCGAGCTTTTGCGAGAAGAATCTTGGCCGAGGTGTTCATTAATGAATATGGGCTCATTCTTTTGGAAGCCAAGGGCTGATGTAGACAATCTCTCTTTCTTGGCATTCTTTATCATTTTGTCTCGGACTGCAATGGATGTAAACCTTACCAAAATATTCTGTTGAGCCTTGTTTTTGGTCGGAACTCGATGCACTACATCGATATCTTCGGTACAAAGTTCCATCTTCAAGCAAGTCGCTATGTTTTGCATCATGTCTGTCAGCGATTCGTCTGCCGACACTGGAACATTTCTTATTTCCAAGTTGTTTCGACGACTGTATTGCTTGAGCTCGATTATTTCCTGTCGCATTTCCCTCACTTCCCCCTGCAACTGGTGCACATCGCCAATAATACTAGCCTGCTGGTGTTTCACTTCTGATAGTTCGCGGTGCACGTTGTGCACGTCAGTCCTTAGTTGCTCAAATGTCCTATTCATTACATCCATGGATGTCTTGATGTCCTGCATGTCCCTCTGGGACTGTTTGTTGTCTGCTACTAAGCTTCTTATGTCAGCTCTGATACTTTCCAGCTTTGAGGTTATGTCAAGCAAGACTTTAGCTAGTTCTTTAATGGTACCCGGCGGTTTGTCCGCAAGAACCTGTCCAAATGATTTCAGCGGATTTTCACCCATTATAATTTCCCTACAACAGAGCAACAATGCAACAATGCAGAGCGATCCAGCAGCTATAATTTGAACTCGAGATGAACGTTTGAACGCTTACGTACCTGCAAAGATGCAAGGTCCGGGTTTAGTACGTGGCAGGTGCTACTTGCTGCCTGGATCGCTCTGAAGTGATGCTGGCTCCATCCAGACAGGGCTCTTATAGCAAAGCCAAGGTGCGTCGTTTGCCAGAATAGCCGCTGCGCGCACCAGCTGCTGTGGTGACAGCGCGATCAGCCGTTCGGGCGATAGGTCCGTCTTAGGCCACCAGTGAAGTCACCCTCTTCTTAAGCAATCTTTCGCAGATATGCCTCACAGCTGCGCCGTCAGAAGAGGATTCAGCAGGCACGGCGACGCTAGATCCGTGTTGATCCGCTCACTGGGAAATGCTGCAAAGATGCAAGGTCCGGGTTTAGTACGTGGCAGGTGCTACTTGCTGCCTGGATCGCTCTGAAGTCATGAAGAACGACTGAGGAATATGGAAGAAAATAAATGGGCTGGCAGAGTGTTGAGGTGTCTGTAGAGGGAAAGCATTGGTTTACAGTGGAAGAAAAGAACTAGGAAGCTTACCAGCAAGTATGCGGCCAGTAGGGTGGGCAACACAGCAACAAAGAAGGTCAAGCGGAAAGTCGGAGAGGCCGAAGTAGTCTCATCGGTGGCGGCAATGGAAAAGAAAGCTGCCATGAGTAACTACTTAGGAGGAGAAACGAAATCAGGAAAGAAACAATGTATGATAACTCAAAGGGAAGCTGATTACTTTTCGAAGCAAGATCGGGATGCCTTAAAACACGCACCTATAAAGCGAGACGTAAGAGGAAGCTTTAGCTGGGGCCCAACTCCGACGCGGCCTATTCAAATACATGTAAAAACGCAAAAACGTTTTTCTGAGATAACCCTTGGACCGATTTTGATGAAATTTGTTGCATTTGAGAGAGTAAGATAAATTCTACTGACTGTTGGAAGCAGAATTTTGATTTAGGGCTTGAATTTTGTTAGAAAGATTTTCAAAAATTCAGAAGTTTGAAAAAAATAGAAGCATGAAGTTTACAAACTAATAGCTCTGCATCAAGAGCAGATATCGCGATTCTGTAAACGGCATCCATTAGACCATTCAAAGCGGACAAATTTGATATGTCATTTTACATCTTAGGTGAATTTGTTACAGTGTTTACGAGGGTTCTGCAAAAGTTGTAATTACATATTATTACATTTTTTGAGGTTCATGTGTAACATATCAATTTTGTCCGCTGTAGATGTGCTATTAGATACAATTCACAGAATTGCGATATCATTTTTTCTTGTTGAGTTACAGAGTTGTAAACTTGATAGTTTCGTTTTCTGAAAATTTGCAATTTTCGTCAATTTTTTATAAAATATTGACGGCCTAATTCAAAAATTCGAAACCAACAGTCACTAGATTTTAAGTTTTTCTTTTAAATGCAGCAAACCCAGTCAAATTTAGTGCAGTGGTTGCCGAGAAAAACTAATTCTCCTTTTACATGTATTTAGATAGGAGCACCCGAGCTAAAGCTTCCTCATAAGAAGGAAGAAGCAAGTGCTTGCTGCGGTAAAGCTGGGGAAACTATGGAGCATGTTTTATTAGAATGTGAAGACGTCTACCCAGTGGTCGATTTAGGCAACACTGGCCTCCTTGAATCCCTTGGGTTCAGTGAGAGCAGTGGAGAAGTAAACATGTCCGCAATAGGGATTAGTAAGAGGCGATTGGAGGATTGGTGGTATAAAAGTAGGGAAACGACAAAAATACGGAGACGTACAAAAGCACAGTTCGCAATAGGGGATCAGAAAATTTGGTTGTGGGAGTTCATGGTGTGTTTTTTTTTTTATTGTTTAACCTCGGTAGGACATTAGGCAGTATAATAGCAACGGCTTGGTGGTGCAACCCAACGCCCCGTTCCAAAGGGGACGCATCCCTCCATCCATCCGGACGCGCCGCCTGGGCAGTGCGCGTTGGTGGTTAGCCACTGCAGCGATGGTGGGTTTGCAACGGAGTTTCAACAGGGCCGCCGTCATTGCAAGAAGATATGCTGTGTGGCATTGTGGTTGCCACTTCGCGATTGCCACTTCTTGTGTCTGTTGATCTGCTCATAAGCTTTTGTGAATCACGGACGGCGTGTCACTCATTAAAGCTGTCGCTGGCATCGGCCATCATCTCCGATGGTTTCTGCTACCATTCTTGTGCCTCCTTTAGCTGTCCCTGTGGCACTCAGCGCCAGTAGCTCCTCCAATAACCTAGTTTGGTTTAGGAATCAAAACGGCCTAATTTTGTTATTTTCTTTTCAGTTTGAGGCGTTTTGTGGAACTCTATGTAGCACGTGCCCAATGAGAAAAATTCTGTTTCTATGTATGATACAGACATGATGCCTTTATTCGCAACTTTCACGTACGGTGGCGCCGTCGTGCGGCGGCGGCCGGAAACAATCGAAACATTATACTCGCCGCTGGCTGCCGCCCGTTCGCGTAGTGTATTGGTGCTGTCTACGCTTTTCCTTCACTTTTGGTTGATGTTTTAACGCGTTCAAAGCTCCTGTGTGATCCTGAAGGGCACTTAACATGCTCGGAATGAGCAAACAGTATGAGTAACCGTATTTGCTGCGTGCCGCAATGGGTGCCGAGCAGTAGTTATGCGGCAGGTGATGTGAGCCTTCGCCCAGTCCCACTGGCTGCGTCCATGAGGAAGAAATTGATCATTAAGTTGCGGATCGGCAAAGCTGTCACAGAAACGATGAAGGTTTGCAGTGCGCACTTCATGCCGGAGGACTTTTTTTGAAATACGACAGATGAGTGACGATTCCGAGTACTTGAAATCGCGAATAGACGCACCTCCATAAAGACGCAGGCATAGCACTATATTACGTGCAGGGAAAGAAATAATGCGCAATCTTAACTCAAATGTGTTGTAGGATGATTGATGCTTGCGTTCTTGCCACTCATGCCTTTGCGGCTACGTTGGAGCACAAACATTCTCCGTGAAGCCTTGCCTTCTTCTAAATTCCTTGTTCTCGTTAATGCATTCGTGCACTGCAACACCGGCTTAACATTCCACCATTTTGGAACAGAGAGATGAGTTTCTAATTTGTGCATCGAAGCAAAGTGACGCAGGCGTAGAGGGACCTGGAATTCGTACCTCGTCTGCCACTTCGATGCGCGGCTGCAACGTGTGCACAGGCGCGCGTGACTGCACTCGTAAGGTAACACATTCTAGTCCAACAAACGTTAAGCTACTGTGCAGCGTCCGCGTAGCGAACCCTCAGCTGATCTGCGTGTATATTATTTTATAAAGATAACTGGGAGAATGAAGCGAGCATTGCCGCGGACCGGTAAATATCGGCTATGTATCGCTTGATCTGTAAAGACGTGGTAGGACTCGGGCAGGCTGTAAAACTACCGCAAGACTGTAGCTTGCACAGCACGCATGAAGCGCAATAACTAATTACACGGGTGAACGGTTATCGTACTAGGTCGCAAAAGCGGTCAGATTTGGTTTTTTGTGTACTTCTCGTGTTCACCATCCAGCTTTGTGAACACAGGCAGGGATTACTAGACAAGAAATTTTCGCACACAGAACGCTACTTTAGGGCTGCTTTTCACGCCCTCGATGTACAGGACTTCGGTTGCGCAACACCAGGAAGGTTCGTTTTTCTTTTTTTTTTCGACACGGCGGCTTATTCAAGCGGTCTAAGTAACAACTTGCAGAGAGCACCACACCGTATAAAAGCTCATGGTACCCGTTCATAGCGGTCGAATTAATAGAATAGCAAAGAGAAAGCACGGTCACTTCTCTTTATAACACCGCCGCGGTAAAACTGAAACCACAGCTCGTGTGGTTTGCTTCGAAGCCACGAAGTTTGCATGCAAAGGCCTTCAACAGTCACGGACGTCGACGTGCACGCTTTTATGCCGCAGCACACAAGATGACCAGCGTTTAGGACTTCCTCGCCTTCAAGCATGCTTCGAATCCTGCGTTCCTCTCGCCCAATGTGAGCCATTACGCAGGTTAACGGCAGCGGGCGTGTAAATTGAAGAGACATTTCAACATGACGACGCGAAACAAGATGTCACTGAGCAAGAAGACCGCACCACTGCACCGACTGCTCTAGTTCTTAATCTCTCGGACAGCAATGTTGGATTTAAGGTGGCGCCCCCTATAGGCCGTGAAAGTTGCGAATTGAAAAGACTGTAGATGTTTGCGTGAATAACTGCCATTGTATAGGAAATGAAATCGACAAAAAGATGTGTAGGATGGGAGGTGAAGCTTTCAATTTTCTCGCCAACGACTGTTCATGCGGAGAGAGAGAAAGAGAATGAAAGCATTAGAAGAAAGGACGTCCGTTGTTTACCAACATAAGGGGAGCCAGTCAGGCGGGGAAACCCAGCGGGAGCAAAAGGGGCCTCGCCAGTGAAAAGAACCGCGGGGCACAGTTCGAAATCGTTTCTGGAAAAAAAACGGGCCAAAGGGGCTGTCGACGTATTCCGGAGGATGGACCGCTCGGGTTTTGCGAAAAGCCTGCAATGCATGGTCTCCGTACTGCGGGGCGTTGGGCTAGCTTCGCAGCGCTGTGACCGGATCGCGTTCCGTCCCGTCTGACGGCACGCCACGCGTCTAAAGTTGCTGTCAAGCGTGACGTCAAAGTGAAACCTCCAGCGACTCGTGCGATGAGCTATTTCTCGACGGCTGCGCATCTCACTGTTCTCAGCAGGAGCAGACCGCGGATGCAGTGGAGGGCAGCGACTGGTGCCAGCTTTCTTCGCAGCACTGCATGCATTTTGGTGGCGGCATTGACGACGCTGCGGAGACGCTTTCTCCTTGCCGACATTCCGGCGCTTTTGAAACCCTCCTCAAGGGACTCCTTTCTTCGTACTTTCACGGCACTCCCCCTGCAGCGTTCTGCCCGGGTCGACGATTCCGCGAAGGGGAGCCCGGGTACGTCCAGTACGTCACGCCGCGCCAACGCAGTGATGTCACCGGCGCACGTGCGGCTGGCGAAACGCAGCCTTTTGGTGCGCAGTGCTTGGTGTTATGGGATTGTGCCCCAGCTGCGCCGAGTTGTTTTTTCGTCCACGCTCACTTCCATTAATTTATGGTTTCTTTATTTCATTCATTAAGCACCCCCCCCCCCCTTCCCTGCCCACGCCAGCACTCCTCACACATTCCTAAAGCGCCGCCAAATTAATGTTGAGACTTGACAGCAACATTTTGCTGCCTTCACTCGTTTTGGATGGCTGTAGTTATGGGCCCCTCTTGGGGTGTGAAGGCCAGTCATTTTTTTTTTCATAGATTCGGTGCCCGCGTGATTAACTCGATATGCATTCAGTTGTCACCATCTATTCAACGGTCACGCGCAACGCTGTTGCTTCATTAGTTGAACCTTCTTTGTTTAGACTGATGCAGGGACCAGAAAATGGATTCGGTTCCTATTCAGCTGGTCAGTACGCTCGTGGAACGAGTTGCGGCCGGAGAAAACGCCATTTGGGTTTAACTTTTCCTTTCGCTTCGTTATTTCCTCGAGTGACGGCTCGCTGCGACGCCGGCAGATCCCTGGAACCATATACCCGCGATACGGATTAAATATAGTGTAAAATAAGATAATGCGAAACAGCGTACATCATCAAACCCTGCAATAACCCTTAAACCCATAATAAGCAATATGACTGTCACCTTTACCTGGTCTGGTTTTCCCCAAATTATACAGCACTCTTCGTGCAAAAATGGCAACTGGAAACAAGAGTCGCAAGGGGTTGAAAAATTAGGAAGCAAAAGCTTAGCTTTTGCTTCCTAATTTCTAACCTTTCGCAGTGGGCGCAGTACTTCTACAATCGCAGCGTCCTGAGCTCTACGCGGTTGAACGGGACTGACGGCCATGCATCGTTGCGCAACTTTCCAAATAACAATACATGTCAGTTTTGGCACTTACTAGAACAGTAAACGAGGGATCCAAAATAACAGTGATTGTTCCCCAAATATATATTTCTCTATAGTTCTTCGAGAGCTAACTTTAAAAAAAAACGCTACTATAGTCGGATACAACTTAAGTCTGCAGTGAAGGCCCGCCCACGCCCTCATAACCGCCAGCCACTGTTCCTCCGCGAGGCTGCAAATAATTCGTAATTCAAACTTTTCCTGTTGCCCAAATAAGGCGGTAACACCAAAAATAAAATTATTAGTGCGTCATTTTATACGTTTTTCCGCGCCTATTGTAGTGGAATGGCGAAAACCTAGTTCTTTATTGAACTGAAATAAAATGCTTGCTTCGCTGCAACTATTGTCAAGGTTCACTTCAGTTGGCTGTGAAGTTTAATGAGTAAAACGGGCTTAGCAGTGAAATGAGCTGTACCGCCGACTTTTGAAGAGTGAAATGCACAGACTCCATACACTTTCGCCATGTCTAGTGCGCAAGTCCATTTGATGTGGTTCCTTGTTTGCCAAGTAAAGGAGAGGTGTATCTAGCAGGCCTACCTATCTAGTAACGTTGTGTCTCACATACCTGTGAGACACACCTTATTTCATTTCTCTTTTGCGGGTTTACACGCATTTATGACGAGTGGTGGGCGTTATTCATATCTGCACTAGTAAAAGTAACTCCCACCCCCTCTTTTGCATAGAAAAGTTACCTTGGGTTGAGCACCCCCCTCCCCGCAAGAACATCCTGGGTACGTGCCTGGCTTATATAGGTGTTTTTGTAACTTTCTGCGGTGGGTGCAGTGCATTTAGAACCTCAACGTCTTGCGCACTACGCTGCTGTGCGGGACTGGCGGCCACGCATCGTTACGCAACTTCCCAAATAACAATACGAGTCGGTTTTGGTACTTAACTTGGTAGAGCAGTAAACGAGGGATCCAAAATAAGTGTGATTGTTCCGCAAATATATGTTCCTCTACAATTCTTCTAGAGCTAATTCAAGAAATGCTACTAGAAATCTTTATGTTACACTTTCGCTTGTTTACTTGTTCTTGGCAGTGTTCTTCTTGCGCTTCTTTCCTGCGCGAGTCCATTTGACGTGGTTCTTTGTTTGCCAAGTAAAGGAGAGGTGTATCTCACAGGCGTACCTGTAAAATACACCTTATTTCATTTCTCTTTTGTGGATTTACGCATCGTTATAGCGATTGGTAGGCATTATTCACAGCTTTACATGTAACAGTACCCCCCTCCTCTCACTTGCATAAAAACGTTGCCTTGGGTTCCGCCCCCCCCCCCCTAAAAAAAAATTCCTGGGTACGTGCCTGCTCTGAGGATTCACCTGACCATGACTAATGAATAAAATTATATTATGGCGTTTAACATACCTAAGCCGCACAGTGGCTTATGGGGACAGGGTGAGGAAAGGCTCCGGGTTTGTCTTGACCACTTGGGTTATCGTTTCGTGCTCCTCAAGCATGATAGCAAGTGCATTCCTTCCTTTTCTGAATTTTTGGCGCCGCCGTGATGGGTGTGGCTGATCGTTGCATTTTGTATATCTTCTCAAGCTACAGTGTAAATTATGAGTACCGTTACGGCAATGCAATTTTTATCCAGGCTAGTCACTTAAACGAAGTATCATTTCGGCACCGTGAAAATGTGCATCATCTGTAATAAAATGTTCGCTTTCAAACAGCAATACACTTTTGCGACTGTTTGATCCACGGCATACTCTTACAAAATCACTACATGCTGATTAAAAGAACCATGCAGTCGGCAACAATGTCACGTTGTTGTGCCGGCAGAACGGGGACGATTGTGCATCCTAAGAAAGTTTGTGCATGCTCTCGCTTAAAAAAAAATAGCCATATGTCGGAATTGCCATCGCAGAACAGGGCGTTTTTTTTGCCGACCAGCGCAGGTCCGGCTGATGGGAGAGGCACTCGCGGTGACGTCACGCTGTTTGCAAACACCCAGAGGCCTATTGTGGGCACGCTCCTGTGGAAACAGATAATCGCCTAAGGGGCAACTACATCCGATTGGAAGGTTGTCCGGCGACTACGAAGGCACGCAGTTCCTTTATCGAACACTTCAGTGGCGATGTAGAGCTAAATATGAGAAGAAATGCGTTAGCATTACGTCGCGCCTCTTCAAGGTCCCGTGATTTAAACCGCGTTCACTGCAGTACAAAGTGCTGCATCTTCGAGAAGCCAAGTGCACGCCTATGTAATGTACACGCATGCTCTTGAAGCTCTCCCATGCCCTGTCTACTTCTACCACGCGACCGGCTTCCCGCACTGTAAACATACCTGTTTGCCACTCGTAATGTTAATGCATTAGGATAGGAAGAGCAATGCGAGTAGTGGTCGATATTTCGACCTCTAAATGATGTGTACTGCAGGCGACACCTGTTGCAGTGTGCCGGGGGTTCCTCGCAGCGGAGCCGCTGCACCTTCGCGTCTGGCAGAACCGGCCCGGCGAACGCCGCCGCGGTTGTCGCCCACGATCCGCAATGAGCACTTGATTTAAATGTTGCAGTTTTCATCAATCTTTACGAACGTCCTGTAAGCTAGCGTGCCTGAACGATCGGCTCTGCCATCGTCTGTTTGGGTGTTCTCGCTTTTCATCGCGCTGGCCTTTGTCAAAGTTGCGTGCTCGAATGATTACGTTCATGACGGAATCTTTGTTCTATCGCACAGCGCCGTCAAACTGCCCACTTTCCTCCTCTGCGCCAACTGCGAGGAGTCCACCGTTCGCCGCGCCCCCATTCACACCGAAGTCTTTTCACTCGCAAGTTCGCTTTCTTTTAATGGTCGCCCTTCCTGCCTCGGGACGGAACGCAACGAGCTTGCTTTATTTAAACTCCGAGAACGAGCCGGGCAGCAGTGCGACTTGCCGAGCGGTTTGCGCTTTTAAACTCGCAGCTTTGAACGAGCGCCTCCCTTGTCTTCCGACGTGAGCACGTCTTGGTGGACTGTCCGCAAGATGCGGCGCTGTTTATCGCTTTTTCTTTTTAAATAATATTACTACTACGCCTTAGGCAGCCACCCTCTAATTAAAGAGACGTTCTGTAGCGTTTTTCCAGTCGAGGAAATCAAAATTGCGGAACAGTTGAGCGCACGAGGGACTCAGGTGCAGCTCTTGTTCGAATGAACACGTGATCGACGTCACGTGTCGGCCGGATCCCTGCTGGTAAGCAAACGGCGGCTGGTCTCGTCCGCGCGCTCCTTCCTTGCACAACGGTGGATGCGCTCTCCTGGCTGCAACACGGGCTGCTTTTCCGCGCGCTCCTGACCTTCGCCGAAGGCCGTTTAGATCGTTTCTACCCGCATAGAAAGATTCTTGAGTTGTGAAAGGTTGGGTAAAGCGCAGCGCAGTCTCTCAATAAAGGACACTTTAGCCGCGCTGCACTAGTTGGGTGGGTATTGGAAAGAGGAGAGACAGAAGGGGACAGAGCAGCAGCAGCCGGAAAGGCTTGGGGAGAGCAGCGGTCAGAGACGATCGGCCCAAGGCCACGAGCGCGCGGAAAAGCATCCTGTGAGATGAGTTGCAGCGAGAGGGTTGCAGGTTGGTTGTCAGCGGTTGTGCAAGCAACGTTGTGCGCGCGGTAAATTTGAGCGAATGCTCCGCGCGCGGACGTGAAAGCTCGCACACGCGTCGCAGCCCACGCCTGCGGCGTTGCGGCTGCTCCTTCTGCCGCTACTCATTCCAATCCTCATCCCCTAGTGCAGCGCGCTTTGGGTGTCCTCTATTGAGAGACAGTTGGTGCGCTGCACTTTACCCAAACCTTCACAACCTCACTTAAGAATCCCTCGCAGCCACTTCTTTTGGCGCCTTTTACGGAGAGACCGAAAAGCGCGGGAAAAAAGTGCGCGCGCTTCCCGGCGTTCCCTCTCTCTCTCTCTGCAGACCCAGAGGAGAGCGCGCGAGGGAAAAGGCTGTTGCCGAAGCCCGGCACCATGCACTGTTTGTGTTCTGTCGGCCCCTCACACGTGGTCGCCCGCCGCTTTTCAGAGGCCGATGATCCTGCCGCGCAAGGTCCTTGGGCCCTCCGCCGCCGGCCAAGAATTGGCGGGGAAAAGAGCCGTGATCACCTCTTTTCCCGCCGTTTTCGCATTCTTGACCTCCATCGAGGGCGTCGGGTCAGCCTCGGAACGAGGGACTATTCGCGTAGCTTTGCCTGTTTCGACTTAGCCACTTCCCCTGACAGCTGTTTTTTCCAATGAAACGTCGGTAGAGGGTGTGCGCGGGGAAGGTCGCGCATTCAGCACAGCGGCTGAAGCCGTGAGCCACACGCCCGGGCTTCCGCTGAACTTTCGCTCCCGCTGCGCTGGCCTTGCCAAGAGTTCATGGGCGAAACGTGAATGCTTCAGTGGCATGCGTGGTTGCGTTTCCACCGTGCCTACTAGAGCCGCGCATTCATGCACCCACCCTAACCAGAGGAATGCGAGCGAAGAACGTGTTAACCGCTGTCTGTTGCTTTCCTCCGAAAGATTTCCCGCGGTTTTCTTGCTTGCGTGACTGAGCCTAGGAAGGAGTGGAGTCCTAGCACAATGTTTCATATGAAGGGGGAAAACGTCTGTACGGCGTGCTTTATTTTTCCCCCTGTTCTTTTTAAGTGCGATGTCAGTGCTACTTGCAAGGTGTACTCATACACTTTGCAGATAGAACTCATGTAGCACACCTTTCATGCAGTAGTCCTTAAGTAAACCAAACAACGGATGTCACTACATTCCTTTTGGGTTCATTGGTGTCCGATTACAGTAAACCACCTGAAAGCAAACTCAGCATCGTATCTGGATTTCAACCGTTTAGACGTGAACCATCTTCAGCACGCAACAGTTGTACATATGTGAAGTGACTTTGCGGACCACCACCTGTGTTGTTAGCATTAACTCGCCAAGCTTTCCACCAGGCAGCATGTCTGGAGTTGTCACATTCCCATTGCTTTGGACAGCGATCATGAAGGTGACATTTCTCGCGGTAACGTAAGGACGCATGACCACAGGGACATCATTCTCGGAAGCAATGAAATCGTTGTGGCAAGCGCAATCAGCATCACCGAGTAGTTAATTACTACATGCTGGAGGGCGGCTCCACAGAGAGTTGCACGCGGACTGTTTAGAGCGTTGCTCAAACAGCAACAAGAACACGTCGCGAACAAGAAATCCTGATGCACGAGGCAAGGAGGAGTGTGTCCGGTATGCGTGCCTCCTCCTCCACGATCGGCGAAAAGAGAGGAGAGCCGGGACCGTTTTGTTGACGCGTCTTCTGGCACAGTGGCGCTCGGAATGCGAGAGGGCAATATAAAAAGGGGGCGGTGTTCAACGGACTACCGCGCAGACCCTCGCATGGGAAGAGCCGTGCCCCCTCGCTCTATTCCGAGGTCACGTGCGAGCGAGCATTTGTCGATAGTGAGGTTCTTCTCCCTTGGGTGCTGGCTTAGAATTCGTCGCCACTGCGACACGATGACTGCTCATCGGTTGTCCCTGTACAAATCGAAACAATATTTGTTTAACACCGCTCACATGTCCTCTGAGAGGCCAAATGAAATACGAGATGTAGGAGTACTCGTACAGTTGATGCGCATCCATTTTTGTTATTTTCTCCGGGTTAATTTTGTGCCAACTAATTAGCTTTTGTTTTCCTACTCAACTGAAAATCAGCAGCGAAGGTTTCAATAAGATAATACAGCCACCATTGCTGTGCTCGGCAACAAAGAACGTCGAATTAAAAATATATATATATATTCCGGCATTCCACAGCACCACTCGGGATTTCAGATTTTATCGTGTCTTATTTGACGCCCCCTCAGCAAGTGGGAGGGTCTTGTTGCGCTTATCTGCTCCGACGTTGAGATCATGATAACCTCATTATCGGGGCCAAAGCCTATCTTCATGAGCAATTGTCTAACGAGCTTTTTGGTATGCTATTTTATTTTCTTGGGCTTATAAAATACGCACGCATTTTATTTTTCTTTCATGGTCGCGTCACGTATATCAGCGGGCGATGAATGCTCCTAGACATATTGGCAGGGTTCTGGGCCTTTACATTGGGGCCCACATTTGGGTCGGAAAGAGCTCGGCAAGCAGGCCGCGTGTAAACGCACGGCCAGCGAGAGCTGCCGGCGCGGCCCAGAAAAGGCGGGAACCTCTCTTCCAGGCTCCTTCTTCCGTTGCTGAGCGAGCGCACCGAGCAAAGCAAAAATAGACAAAATCGCGGAGGCACAGAGGCAGCAGCAGACGGCTGCTTCGGCAGATGAGCGCTATCCCGCACCTACGCCGGACGCCGCTGGCTTCTTGGAAAGAATCGCCAAGTGTATGGCTCGGAAGGTAAAGAACTCTCGAAGTGGGAAAATACGGCCCGACTGGTGGACGAGCTTGTCCAGTGGCACGCTCAGAAATTGGCGGAGGGGTGCAAGAGAGGGCGGTAGCGGCGCAAGTCCGGCCGCCCAGGAATTCTTGGGAGACGGAGATACCCAGAGAAGCCGCTCCTGCTGCGCCACCACACGTCTGCTAGTACAAACAAAGGATACAGGCATCCAGAGAGGAGGGGCCGTCTCGAACCGAATCGTAAAAGGGGGATGCGACGGTGGAGAGAGCAATCTGCGCCGCACAGAGGCGGAGACGTCCCTTCACCCCGCAGAGAAGCCGCTTCTCCTCCTCCTCTGTCTCGGAGGGCCGTCGCCGACTGATGGTGGTGGTGCTGCCGCTGCTCCTGCATTGCCGCGGTCGTTCAAAGACCTCGGCCGCCCGCTCCGAGAGAAGGGGTCGGTATCCTTTCATTCACGCAGAGCGCCGGAGCACATGCGCCGCCATGTTCGCTCTGCCAAGCGAAGATTCCGCCGTCTGCTCCTCCTTCCCTTCGTCTGCGGCGCGTTCCTCAAATTGCTGGCATGTTCCCGTCGGCCGTCCTCTGCTTCTCATCGTCTACAACGCAACCGTTAGCTACTCATCGAACCCCTAACTACTTCGGCTCATCAAAGACGGCAATTATTTCCCTCTTTCCGTCTGCCGTAGAGTGCAGTCTCTCCATTCCGATTTGTGAATAAGCAACCATACGGTATAATAAGTGCTGCTGCGAATGACAGAACACTTTCATTAAAAGCGATCTCCTTTCTCAACAGTCGGGTTTGATGAGCTTCGTCTGCTCTACGGTTTTCAGTCGTGCGCACTCGTCTCTGCTGTTAACACTTACTGATATCATTATAAGCGTTATTTTATTGGCTTCCTTCATATCTTCTTTTGTTTCTAAAACACAATCTACTTTAAAGGGACACTAAAGGCAAATAATAAGCCAAGCTAAAGTGATAGATTAGGGCTGGAGAAACACTAAGGCGTCAATATTATCGCGAACAGAGCCATCATAATGGAGAAATTGAGGTAAATGCAGGACATGATTATAGGCTCCCCCGAGACACTCAAGTACTTGCCCGATGACGAAAGCACTCCTCAGTTAAATTCCGTCATTAGTACTAAACCACTTGCGAAAGACATCCTTGTATTGTATTGAGCAAAACGTGAACAAGCTGAATGCTGGAGCCAACGTTTCGACAAGTGGACTTGTCTGCGTCAAGGCGATGTATGTTTTCCTCGCCACAGTGTATATAGGTGTGGTTCTTCTAAAGGGGAGAAGGTGTAAGGCGGGAGGATGCGGAAACGAGGGAAAATGTGTTAGCGTGTCGAATTGAGAGTAAAGGAACGCTGTGTACAAAGTCAAAGCCAGGCACCCCCACCTACCCCGGTCTGTCAACGCACGCGCGTTAGCCGGCGTGTCAAGAGCGTCTGACACGCCGGCTGACAAAAAAAAAAGAAAAGGTAAGGAAAGGGGGAAAATGGGGGGGGGGGAGATACGCCAAGAAATCAAACTAAGTGTTGTTGCCTATAGCTTGAAGTTTAGCATAGCGAGTAGATTCTAAAGCTCCCTTCGAAACGTTTATGCCTATTGGTTGCAATGTCTTGAACTTATGGATAAGATATGATTCTCTGTATTTTCTTTCTCGTTCAGAACGGAAAATGGACTGTAAGATGTAGAGCTTAAGTTCATCAGAGTTATGACCTGGTTGGTTGAAATGCTCGGCGACGGCTTTGGGAAGCTCTTTAGCTGTGTCCGCGCGATGTCCGTTTAACCTGACGTTCATTGATTGTCCTGTTTCCCCGATATATTGTTTCTTACAAAAGGAACATTCAAACATATAAATCACATCCGAACTTGTACAAGTGAAGCTAGATTTGACTTCATGTGTATAACTATTTGCGGTACTTTTAATTTTAATGTCACTTTGAAGGTGCCTGCAGGTTTTGCACCTAGGGCGACAACATGTTTTTGTTACGGGGGAATGCTGTTGGCTGACTTTTGCGCGCACTAACATGTCTTTAAAGTTCTTGTTTCGGCGATAGGTAACGCTGGGTACATCCGGGAACGCTTTTCGCAGACGCTCGTTACTTGATAATATTGGGTGGTATTTTCTTAGGATGTTTATGTTTGGGAGTGCATTAGAATATTTTGTTATAAAGGCCGGCGGTCTGTCAGATTCTACTCTGGGCTGTCTCTTCGCCAATTTCGACTGTCTCTCCAATCTTGACGCGGCATGATAAGCTCTATCTAGAGCAACTTGGCGATAGTTCCTTTCTGCTAGCGCTGATTTAAGGTCATTTCGGTGGTGCATATAATCGTGGTCTTCGCTGCAGATTCTTCTTATACGTTTCGCTTGTACAACAAAAATTCCTTGCTTGCAATGTCGCGGGTGATGACTGTTGTAGTCTAAATATTGCTCGCTATCTGTAGGCTTCTGCTAAAGTGTCGTTCTCAGTTTTCCGTTTTCTATGTAGACCGTCGTGTCCAGGAAGTTGATCTGACTAGGAGAGCGGTGAGCAGTAAATTTAATACTCGGGTGAAAGCGATTGAAATGGCTAATTAAGTCGGTTAAGGCGCTTGTGCCGTGTTCCCATATTATAAATATGTCGTTAATGTAACGAAGATAGGTGTGGGGTTTTAAAAGGTAGGATTTCAGCAGGTCTGCTTCAAGCTGTCCCGTGAAAAAGTTCGCATACGTGGGAGCGAATGGCGTACCCATGCTAGTGCCGAAAATTTGCAGGTAGTGTATAGAATCGAATTCGAAATAGTTGAACGTGAGAACAAACCTAAGGAGCGATAAGTAAGCTTCAGGATCGTGCGCCTGGGGATTGATTGCGAGGGATCTAGAAGCCGCTTCTAGATGCCTCGCAATCAACTAAAATTCAAACCTAAATTGTTGCCTTCCTTTCCACAGATATTAGCCAGACGTTGCAAATCGCTTTGCTTGTTAGCTAGCAACACTATGTCGTCCGCATAAAATACACCTGGAAGCTGCTGCTCTACTACTGTACCCGTCTGTTCGTATGAGGGATTAAACCCGATATTACATCCTTCTAGCGCCCTCTCCATCCTCACCATGTACATCATAAACAGCAGTGAGGATAAAGGGCACCCCTGCCTCAGACCCTTGTTGATATGAACTTTCTCCTCGCTCCTCATCCCTTCCCATTCAACGCAAACACTATTTTCTAGGTAAATCTCTCTCAAAAGCTGTAGACAATCGTCACCTAAGCCTTCCACTTCCAGAATATCGCACAAAACGTTGCGGTCTACGTTGTCATATGCTCCTGTAATGTCCAAAAAGGCCACATATAACGGTCTGCTTTCTACGTTTGATATTTCAATACACCGGGTAAGAACAAATAAGTTATCATCTAAACGCCTACCTATTCTGAAGCCATCCTGAAGTTCGCTGAAAATGCCTTTATTCTCTGCCCATGCTTGAAGGTTTAGTTTGATTGCCTGCATTGATAGCCTGTATATTACCGATGTAATGATCAACGGTCAATGCGAGTGAATGCTATCTTTCTCCCCCATTACCTTTATAAATTAAATTCATGCTACTTTCTCGCCAACTGTCTGGTATTTGTCTATCTTTTAAAGTTTTTGCCACTGCTTTCACCAGAGTTTCCTTACTTTTTGGTCCCATTTCATTAATCAGCCTAACGGGAACCTCGTCTATCCCTGTGGCTTTGCGCTTAAGAATTTTCTCTTCGGCTTTCTTCCAGTTGAAATTTGTCAGCACCAGCTCCTTTTCCACCTGGGTCTCTTTCATGCTCTTTTTTTCTTCAAACCCAACCTCGGCATTGTCTTGGAAAGATTCAGCTGTTATTTTTCGGATGTAATTTATTGCCGCTTCTCCTACCAGTCTGTTTTCATCTTCGTCTAGGATAGGTTGTTGTGTTGTTGTTCACTTCCTGCCTAATAATGTTATGTGGTTCCAACATATTCTAGGTGCGGCCTTCCGTTTCTCGCGTATTTCTGACAACCAACGTTCACTTGCACCTTTTAATTTTGCTTGCACCAGCATTTGAACCATAGACTTTTTCTCCCGGTATATTTCCCATTTACTGGCTACTTCATTCTGCTGCAACTGCGCCTTCTTTACCTGCCTATGCTCTTTGGCTGCTTTCTGTCGTTCGGCGATCGCTTCTCGTATCTCCCCGTTCCACCAGCTTTTCAGTTTCTTATTTCCATTCCAACGAACATGTTCTTTCTCTTTGCGTATTTCTGACGTTATCACACTTAGAAGCTCACTATATTCTCACTCTTTATATGGCCATTTGCCAAGTTCTTCCTCGACTCTAGTGACTATATTTGCTATTTGTACAGCGTTCAAATTCGTACTGGCCATTTTGCACTCCTTGCTCTCTTTCCCAACTACATATACCATTTTCATAATGAGGCGTTTATGGTCACTCCCTATGCTAGTATACCCTTCCTCATCAATGACTATTTCTTTCAACTTATCATTAATTCCTTCTGTCATCAGACAGTAATCAATGGTTGATTGCCGGTTTCGCACTTCCCACGCGATCTGCCCTTCACACGTAGGCCCTGTATTCACGATAACGAGGCCCTTCCTCATAAATGACCATTTCTCTCAACTTATCATTAACTCCTTCTATCATCAGACAGTAATCAATGGTTGATTGCCAATTTCCCACTTCCCACGTGGTCTGCCCTCCACACTTAAGCCCTGTATTCACGATAACGAGGTTATGTTTCTCACAAAGGTCTAGCATTGAGTTCCCATTGTTGTCAGTATAGCCATTTAAATCCTGAATGTGGGCATTCATGTCGCCAACTATAGTATAATTTCAGCACCATTCCCAAACCCTTTAATATTAGTGCTTATGCGTTCCACTAACTCTTTATTCTTCTCTGTGCAATTATTTCCGATCCACAAATACGTAACGCCCAGCCATGTTTTTTTCCCACTCGTTGTACCTGATAATCAAAGATGCTCTTGATATTTAGAATTTACTCTTTTCCATTTGGCTCCCTGATGGATAAGCATTCCGACTCCCCCTCCCTTTCTTTCTGACTCAGTTCTGTCGCACCCTTCCCAAACATAATTCTCAATCACTGGCGGCTCTTCCGATACTCTAAGGTGCGTTTCTGTCACCGCATACACTCCTTGAACGAAAAAACCAGTCAAAAACACAAAGGACAAGAGGAGAAGTTCACATCACAATGACTGGACTATCAACTGTGGTTTATTAGAATCGGTGTAGTCCCAGCAAGGGCAGCAGAGCATGCGCAATCGCATCATCACTTATCACATAGCATGAAAAGACAGCACCGTTTCTATCGGCACCGACTTAGAAATTCAAATTCTTTTTCTTGTAAGCGCACCGAAGTTGTACTAACGCAGTCATCACTTAATAAACTGATGAAGTACGCTTCCAGGATTTCTCGCTCTTCTTTGCCCTTGCCCCTACCAAGAATCGTCACATTGCTAAACAAAGGAAAACAACCACACTCATTGCAATGGCGAGGCAAGTTTGCACCGTTATCTGACCCCAGGGAGGAGTGGTGCTCACGCAGGCGGTCATTAATACATCGACCGGTTTGGCCTATGTAAAATCTTTCGCACGTGAGAGGGAACTTATAAACAACCCCTGCAGCACATGCCGTGAAACGATTTTCATGCTGCGTTGTGCAAACATGGTTCCTTGCCCTGCCTCGAGAAATGCGCGAACACAGACCCGAAAGCTTACAAGGGGCAGAAAAAACAACACTTACTCCCTGCTTGGCGGCAACTTTCTTAATACTGTGGCTCACTTTATGCACGTACGGCATAACTTCAAGTTTCTTACGTTCAATAGCCCCACCATCTACCAGCTCCGTACGTTCCTTCTTTAGCCTCTGAAGCAGCGATTCAGCCACCGCTTTCAAAAGAGGCGGAGGGAACCCTGCGGCTTCTAGACGTTGGGATTGTGCGTCAAAGCTACTTTTAATAGCGTGGTGACAGCTTTTTTCAAGTGCATTGCGGAAACAATTCATTGCAATCCCTCTTTTAACAATCTTTGAATGTGCAGATCCAAATGGTAAAAGAGCTTTCTTGCCCCTAGGTGAAAACATCCACCACAAATGCCCGTCGTCAAGGAAAGTTAGTTGCAGTTCTAGGAACCTGATGGAATGATTGCTAGGAAGTTCATGAGTGAAATTAAGAGTGCGTGAAGAAGCCTTAAAAGCAGTCAATACATCGTCTACTGCTGCGGGCAGAGTGTCATTTGGTAAAAGCTCTAAAAGTACTAAAAAATCGTCCACATACCTAAAAACTTTGCACACACGCTTGTTTAGAAGGAAGCCTTGAAGTTTCCTGTCAAATTTTGCTAAAAATATCTTTGAAAGCACTGGGGCAACACTAGAGCCAATACATATTCCTTTTTTCTGAAGGAACAAGGAACCTTTGAATTCAACAACAGTGGATGACAGATAAAAGGATAGGAGCTCTAGAAAGGCATCCACCGACATACCACATGCATTCTGGAAGTTTACAGCACTGCAGTGATCAATAAGTTCACGCACAGCTACAAAGAGTTCATCATGGGGAATGCTGTAGAAGAGGTCTTCAATGTCAACTGAAAAGGCCGTGTTGGCACCAGGGATCCCACTATTAAGGACGAACCAAGTATGTACCAACTGGCCCAGATTTCAACCCTTCTGCATACACTCCTATTTGTCCTCTATTTAACTGCTCCTCAATCTCTGCCCACTTTTCCTTTCTGCTGTCGCCCTGCACGTTTATGTAGCCTATTGCATGGCGAAGTTAGGAGGCCAAAAGAAGCATATACAGTGCTAAAAAGCGGGCACGTCCTGTGCTACCGGGGCTTAGCAGAGAGAAGGGAACTAGGCGTCGGATTCCTGATTAATAAGAATATAGCTGGTAACATACAGGAATTCTATAGCATTAACGAGAGGGTGGCAGGTCTTGTTGTGAAACTTAATAAGAGGTACAAAATGAAGATTGTACAGGTCTACGCCCCTACATCGAGTCATGATGACCAGGAAGTCGAAAGCTTCTATGAAGACGTGGAATCGGCGATGGGTAGAGTGAAAACTAAATACACTATACTAATGGGTGACTTTAATGCCAAGGTAGGCAAAAAGGAGGCTGGAGACAAGGCAGTGGGGGAATATGGCATAGGCACTAGGAATATCAGGGGGGAGTTATTGGTAGAGTTTGCGGAACAGAATAATATGAGGATAATGAATACCTTCTTCCGCAAACGGGATAGCCGAAAGTGGACGTGGAGGGGCCCGAACGGTGAGACTAGAAATGAAATAGACTTCATACTCTGCGCTAACCCTGGCATCATAAAAGATGTGGACGTACTCGGCAAGGTGCGCTGCAGTGACCACAGGATGGTAAGAACTCGAATTAGCCTAGACCTGAGAAGAGAACGGAAGAAACTGGTACATAAGAAGCCGATCAATGAGTTAGCGGTAAGAGGGAAAATAGAGCAATTCCAGATCAAGCTACAGAACAGGTATTCGGCTTTAACTCAGGAAGAGGACCTTAGTGTTGAAGCAATGAACGACAATCTTGTGGACATCATTAAGGAGTGTGCAATGGAAGTCGGTGGTAACGCCGTTAGGCAGGATACCAGTAAACTATCGCAGGAGACGAAAGATCTGATCAAGAAACGCCAATGTATGAAAGCCTCTAACCCGCAGCTAGAATAGAACTGGCAGAACTTTCGAAGTTAATCAACAAGCGTAAGACAGCTGACATAAGGAAGTATAATATGGATAGAATTGAACATGCTCTCAGGAACGGAGGAAGCCTAAAAACAGTGAAAAAGAAACTAGGAATTGGCAAGAATCAGGTGTATGCGTTAAGAGACAAAGCCGGCAATATCATTACTAATATGGATGAGATAGTACAAGTGGCTGAGGAGTTCTATAGAGATTTGTACAGTACCAGTGCCACCCACGACGATAATGGAAGAGAAAGTAGTCTAGAGGAATTCGAAATCCCACAGGTAACGCCGGAAGAAGTAAAGAAAGCCTTGGGAGATATGCAAAGGGGGAAGGCAGCTGGGGAGGATCAGGTAACAGCAGATTTGTTGAAGGATGGTGGGCAGATTGTTCTAGAGAAACTGGCCACCCTGTATACGCAATGCCTCCTAACGTCGAGCGTACCGGAATCTTGGAAAAACGCTAACATAATCCTAATCCATAAGAAAGGGGACGCCAAAGACTTGAAAAATTGTAGACCAATCAGCTTACTGTCCGTTGCCTACAAACTATTTACTAAGGTAATCGCAAATAGAATCAGGAACACCTTAGACTTCTGTCAAGCAAAGGACCAGGCAGGATTCCGTAAAGGCTACTCAACAATAGATCATATTCACACTATCAATCAGGTCATAGAGAAATGTGCGGAATATAACCAACCCTTATATATAGCTTTCGTTGATTACGAGAAAGCATTTGATTCTGTCGAAATCCCAGCAGTCATGGAGGCATTACGGAATCAGGGTGTAGACGAGCCATATGTAAAAATACTGAAAAATATCTATAGCGGCTCCACAGCCACCATAGTCCTCCATAAAGAAAGCAACAAAATCCCAATAAAGAAAGGCGTCAGGCAGGGAGATACGATCTCTCCAATGCTATTCACAGCGTGTTTACAGGAGGTATTCAGAGACCTGGATTGGGAAGAAATGGGGATAAAAGTTAATGGAGAATACCTTAGTAACTTGCGATTCGCTGATGATATTGCCTTGCTTGGTAACTCAGGGGACCAACTGCAATGCATGCTCACTGACCTGGAGAGGCAAAGTAGAAGAGTGGGTCTAAAAATTAGTCTGCAGAAAACTAAAGTAATGTTTAACAGTCTCGGAAGAGAACAGCAGTTTACAATAGGAAGCGAGGCACTGGAAGTCGTAAGGGAATACATCTACTTAGGGCAGGTAGTGACTGCGGATCCGGATCCTGAGACAGAAATAATCAGAAGAATAAGAATGGGCTGGGGTGCGTTTGGCAGGCATTCTCAGATCATGAACAGCAGGTTGCCATTATCCCTCAAGAGAAAAGTGTATAATAGCTGTGTCTTACCAGTACTCACCTACGGGGCAGAAACCTGGAGGCTTACGAAAAGGGTTCTATTCAAATTGAGGACGACGCAACGAGCTATGGAAAGAAGAATGACAGGTGTAACGTTAAGGGATAAGAGAAGAGCAGATTGGGTGAGGGAACAAACGCGAGTTAATGACATCTTAGTTGAAATCAAGAAAAAGAAATGGGCATGGGCAGGACATGTAATGAGGAGGGAAGATAACCGATGGTCATTAAGGGTTACGGACTGGATTCCAAGGGAAGGGAAGCGTAGCAAGGGACGGCAGAAAGTTAGGTGGGCGGATGAGATTAAGAAGTTTGCAGGGACGGCATGGCCACAATTAGTACATGACCGGGGTTGTTGGAGAAATATGGGAGAGGCCTTTGCCCTGCAGTGGGCGTAACCAGGCTGATGATGATGATGATTGCATGGCGAGCTCTCTTTATTGCTTTCCTCTTTTTCTGTTGTCGAAGGCGATGCTCTTCTGAGGTTCCCCTAGGGGACCTTCTTCATTACTACCTACTCTGGCCTCCTGAGCGCCCGTGGACCCCCTAAGAAAACAGCGCGACCACCAAGCCACCAAACCACTTCTCGTGCCAGCCTGTAACTGAAGTGGATCCCGTCTCGTTTAAAATCTTCACACCTCCTCAATTCCCTGTTTACTTCGACAACCTCGAAGCCTTTCTCTCGGCTCATTTTCCATATCTCCTCATTAGCGGCCACTATGTACAGGCACCTCCGGCACCGTGCACATCACGATCTGCACCTGAGGGGATAGCACGCGCAAGTCGTCCATCCCCTTCGCAAGCGCTGGGCTAGTCCTGTCCCTTTCTCCGTTCAGGACGTCATTTAGTGCACCTGCTACTGTGACAAGGTTGCGCTCGCGGGCATTTTCCGCGAGCTTTTCTTTAGCTCACTCCATGACAGATCCCAGGATCCGCCCTGGAAATGTCCCTACCGCCACTGTTTGTCGCCTTTCACCCTCTCCACAATTGATTCTGAGCACTCAGCCAGGTTTGAGTTGCCGGCGATCATCAACCTTTCATTCTCTCCTACCTCTCCCTGCTTCCCTTTGTCCTTTTCTGAGTGATTCGGACTCGGCAAAGGGCATTGTCCCCTGTGTCCCTGCTTTTTCCGCGTGGCGGCCTCAAGGTAGGTGCCGCTCTTTCCAGCTAACCCTTCACCACGTTGCACGCATTTCACGTATTTTGCTAGCACTCCTACTCCTGTCACGTCGGGGGATTGTGTTCCATTGTCACGCACATTCTCGTTCACAATGGCGTCCCTGTTCAGCTTTTCCTCCGCTACTCCAAGTCTTTTTTCAACTACCTTCCGTGCATCGCGTTCCCTGTTTAGCTCATTTTTGAGCTGTTCCACCTGTTTGACAAGCTCTTCCTGGAAGGCCTCGATTTTCTGCAGCCTAATATCGACATCACAGTGTGTGCCTCGTTGACTCGATTCCCTCTCCATTCTCATTCGGCCCCTCATCTGCCTTGAGGGACCCACTGCGCACTGCCTGCTTTCCCGCCTTTCTTGCCGTATGTAGGGCTCGTGCTATGCAGCTTCAAACCGCGCACGTAGCGCCCTCTGTCGCGGGTGTCGGCGATTATAGGTTGGGGGTGAATGCGAAGTGGACGCGTTGACAACGCAGGGGAGCATGGCGCCTCGTTGCGTGGTTGTGCAAACCGGGTCCAGGAAAGACAATTCGCCGTACTGCTGCGTTTATGGCTGTCACAACAGCTAGGAACACTGCTGGAAAATTGCCGCCGATCAAATTCTACCGCTTTCCTTCGAAATCGTACAAGACTGAAAGAAGACAGAGGTGGATCGCAGCTGTCCGCCGAGCAAGGTAAACATGTCTTACTATCGATTAATGCCAGTATGAAAGTGAAACTTCGTAGCTTTGCCCCGATGGTGCATTCGGGCACCTTATTGTGCAGTAACATTCATGCTTTCTGTCTTGTTCTTCTAGAATTCAGCGACGGACCTCATTGCGACCAGTCATTGCTCCGACGTGTCAAACTACCGTCTCCTTGAATTCTGAACATGACAAAGCGGCACTGGAGAACGCAACGAAACGTCAAACTTGGAAGCCACCGTTTCCTCCAGTTCTGACTCGGCACGGGACACATCCGCGTCGGAAGAATGCAACAAGTTTGCGTCCTTGGTAAGACGCTGGCATTATTGCACAGTACACAGTCGGTTTGTTTTCCAAACAGGCGCATCTCGAAATTTTGTGGGCTAACATGAACTGTAGTGCTGATTACGTTCTCTTGCTAGTTTCTGTTCTACAAAATATATTTTTCTGCACCCAACTAGTTGCTACTGATACAGATAGGTTCAGAGATTTTCTTGAATTACAAAGGAACAGCGCCAACGAAGACGATCACAAGTGGGGAGAAAGACACAGGACAAGCGCCATCCTGTGTCGTTCTCCCCACTTGTGATCGTCTTTGTTGGCGCTGTTCCTTCATAATTCAAGTATGCACCATCTAGCCCAAATGAATGTTGTCCTGAATCAGAGATTTTCGCCCATGACTTGTATACTGTACCAGACAACTTACAACGGCTATATTTTTGGTCTGTTTGATCATTTTCATGGCAACACAATAATAAGATGTGACAATAATGCCTGTTAATATTGAATTTTCAGATGACTCAGACAGAGAACAGTTCATTCAAGGGGCCATGTAGCTTGTTTCTTTCTGTGGTGTCACAGTGTGATGCATCGACACAAGTGTCTCATTTTGAAATTACAGACAGTAGCGTGCAAGCAGAACCCGCAGTGAGGTCGGCCGCCACTGGGCCAGAACAGCTAAGCTGCGTTTCCCTTGGATACAGCTCTCTTTGCGAAAAGAAAGATGCATTCACAGAACTATGTGGAGTCAGGGCAAATGTGTTTGCCATGCTAATGTCTCTATTTTCATCTGTAGTCGTGAGGTGTGTTGATCTCCCTATCCTTCAATAGATGGTGATCTTCCTAATGAAGATGCAACTTGGCATTTAATTTGCAGGTATAGCTGTTATTTTTGGCCTGCATCTTACAGCTGTTAGCCGCATCTTCTTTTTCGTTTTGAGGAATCTTCTTTACTCAATGCAACACTTCATTCCCGAACCGTCAAGGCTGTCAAGGCAACTATGCCAACATGCTTTAAGGTACCCTACCCTAACTGTCGTCTTATTATGGACCACTGAAGTGAGAACGGAAGAGCCACCTACTGTAGAACAGCGTCGAGCTCTTTTTTCACGCTACAAAGGATGCTACACACTGAAGTTTTAATTTTAATCTTGCACAATTGTGCAGTGACTTTTGTATCAGAGGCTTATGGAGGTCGAACTTCAGACAAGCACATAACTCTTGAGTCAGGCTTTCTCAATTGAATTGAGCCAGGGCACGTTGTGTTAGCCGACAAAGGTTTTCCAGGCATAAAAGCACCAGTGGAAGGAAACAAGGGCATTGTTGTCTTGCCCCATTTCTCTAAAGGAAGCATGCAATTTACATATGATGAGCTCCAGCAAACTTACCACATTGCTCAGGTGCGCATCAATGTTGAAACAGCTATCCAGCGTATAAAAATGTTTGATATTGTTAATTTTCAAGAATTTTCAAGTACCTAATGACCCCCTTGCTTATTTGAGTAATATAATGTGAACGTGTTGCATCCTGTTGAATCTGCAACCTCCAATTCTAAGCACACAAAAGCTTGAACAATCATAGACAAATGCCGTAGAGCATCATGCTACTCATTCTGAATTCTCACATTCTCACACTGTCAGCCTATATTATATGTTAATGTACTATTATGAGCAATATGAAAGGGAACACAGGAACACGTAGAAAACACCCTCAGACCCAGCTATATGGATGATACGCAGCGGCCACCGTCGGAAACAAAGTGGAAAGGGGGACGCTGTTCTAACAACTGTTCGCACTCTCGCCGTGCGTCTGCAAAGTGCGGAACTTCGCATCGCCAGCAGACAGTGATAACACTGTTCGATATTTCGTCACTGGTAAGCCTTTGCGTCGAATCGTTACAAAAGGCAGCATTGTTCCTGACTTCTATATTGATTTGTGGTAAATCTTGTAAATCAGGAAAGAATTGTCTTTAAGGGTGAGTTGAAAATAAGTTTATTGGCGCTTGCCGAATATTAAACAGATATTGAAGCAAATGAAATACGGCAATAACGTCATCGCAGCTTATCCTCGTCCTCTGTTTTGTTCGTTGCTTGCCGAATAACGCGTCATGCCACCGTCGACTTGAACGACGGCCTCCATTCTTTGGGGCAGAGACGCGTAGAGAGCCTCGATGAATGCCGTATTACGCTGAAGGTGCTTCCACTCATGTTCTATTGCTTCCCATAGTTGGTCGGAGTTCGCCAATTCTAGTAAGCTCTTCGAAAGGTTCACTTTCATACGGCCCCAAACGTGCTTTATAATGTTCATGTCGGCACCCTTCGCGCACCACTGAAGTTGCATTACCCCTCGTTCTTCCAAAAGGCACGCCACGTCCTTCGATGTGGGAACGGGAGACAAGTCCTGCTGGAAAAAATAACACCCATCCGGGTGCGGCCCGTTCAACACATAGGGGATCATCTGGTGCTCGAGCAGAGTGCAATAGGCAGCACTGGTGAACCTCCCATCAATTCTCATCAGTGGGCCTAGGCCTTCGTGAGAAATCGCCCTCCCCCCCCCCCCCCCCCAGACGTTCACAGACACGCATCTGCTGGTGGCCACCTCCTGGATATTCTGTGGACTAAAGCGTGTGTTTTCAGTCCGCCACACTCTCTTTCGTTGGTCCCAGCGGCTCGAGAACATGGACTCATCAGAGAAAACTACATACTTCCACTCACTCTCGCTCCAGCTGCGGTGTTCAGTATAGCGAACCTCAAGCGAGCTGCTTTGTTGGCTACGGTGAGCAGAGGTTTCTGTGCGGCGATGCGACTTCACAGTCCTGCTTCTCTATGCCTTCGTCGTACCGTGCTGTCGCTCAAGTTGTCCAGTCCAAGAGCACCTCGAACGTCCTTGGCACTTTGAAATGGTTTGTCGCTGACGGCAGCCACTGTGCAAAGGTCTTGGTCGTTCGTTGTTGATCGGGGTCGTCTGCAGTGTGGCGCATCGTTTATGCATCCTTCGTCTCGGTAAGCCTGGATAATCCGGTTGACCGTTTTCGACGGGCGGCCTGTCACGAGAGCAATATTGCGCTGCGTATAACCTCTTTTAGACATTTCTATTATATCTTCCCGCTCTTTAAGAGGCACTCGAGGCATCTTGTGGCTACAAAATCAGAGTTGGCTGCCCTGCGTGGGCCACTGCAGTGTGCGACGTGAAATTTTCTGAACAAACTTCGTGCAACAAAGTCGCACGAAAGAGAGTTTATCAATGTTCTTTTTTTATTTTTATTTATTCTATTCCTCTGGCGTCATTGGTTCGAGCGTCGCCACTGTTCGAGGTGCCACTGACAACCGAGTGCGTCGATTCAAATAAAGAATCGGTTTGAAATACAGGGCAAACTTGGTCTCGGAGTACTATCAAGCGGTTGCGCGAAGAAAAAAAGAGAATGAAAGAAAAGAAAGTGAATCCGTGTAAGTCACTGGACGATTACTGTCTTATCGGCTGTCGGATGATCCATGACGTAAGCTGCTGCTTTGTAGAAATGCCAGCATAGTGGCAGTGCATGCCCACAGTTTGTGGAAGAGCGCCCTCCTTTCCCCCTTTGTTTTTCACAGCGCCATCCGCGTATCGCTCCGAGTCTGTTTCGAGGCTGTTTGCCACGCGTTCCTGTGTTCCCTTTCATATTGCTCATGATAGTACATGCTACAATAAATTAAGAAATTTCACGAGAATTTACTCTTTCAAATTGAAACTGTAGCGTGGAAATGTTCACCTTCACTGTTGTATTATATGCATTTGCAGGTAATTCAGGACAGCATTAGTCGTTTTACCAGCATTCATAATGTAGAGAACCAGTGCATGTGACCTCAGACGTGTATTGCAAGGAGTACTTAATTGCGAGAGCTAGGCCCATCATTCTTGTGTACAGATTTTATAGCAACTGTATGGAGTTTGAGGATCTTCACCTTGGTATTAACAATGGAACAACCTGTAGCCTTGGGCAGAAATGAAAAAGACCTGTGTATGTAAATTTAATGCACATTAGAAAACCCAGGCAGTCAAAATTAATGCAAAGCCCTCTACCATGATGTCTCATAGCTCTAAACAGAACTTCAGTAATCATGCTTTAGAGTTGAAAAGTTAAAAAGAAACAGCTGCAGCATGTTCATCTATGTTGTGTGTAAAATCGCAAAATTTGACTTGACATAGTGCACACGGTGCTGTGTACAGTACTTTTAATTAGGTTCCTTTTGATATGATTTGGCTGACGTCGAACTCAGTGAATGCAAGCTGCATCATTTTCACTACTCTATTGTAAAAACATCAAGCTTGTTTCACATTTATTGTCTTTGCACTCATGCTTACATACAAAGCACAAGAATATTTAAAGCAAATGTCCATTTTTCCAAGAATTAGAATATTTAATGGAAAGGAAAAAAGTCAACTATATAAACAACAGGCTTGTGGCCTCTAGGCAACACTAGGCAGTTCACTAGCAAAGTACCAATGGCCTTGTGTGGAACTCGTACAGATATTTATCATCACATCTGAAACAGGGGTGTAGATTGCTTTTCTCTGCGTTACTTACGGGATACCACTGTGGCTACAGATTTTTCATTTCTTTCTCCTTGGACAGTGCATTTAAAAGAAAGCTAGTCGCTTTATCCGTGTCCTCTGTTCCCCCTGTAACCCAACAGGGACGCTGCTTATCCTTCAATATTGGCCCAAGACATTTATCCATAAGCCCCGAATTCAAGCTTGTAGTATAAAGAAATAGAATTTGTGTCCATTTGTGAAAATTTAACTTCATGTTGGTGAAGTTCTCTGTGATGGTTGATACTGTTTTTGGCACCTGGTGTATCAGCATTGAGTGTGATCTGTGTTGTGTGTGAAGTACTTAATTGCTATTTTTACATTGCAATTGTGGTTAAGTACAGGATATCATTGCTTTATTGACTTTTACGTATCTGTCAAGTCTACCGAATTTCTGTAACATTTACAAAATTTCGCTAATGTTTCAAAGGTCATGTCAAGTTTTATGATAAATTCTGTTCACTGAAATATTTCACTCATCAATCTATGGCCACACTCTTGATGTGGAAGAATACCTGTTTTGCACCAGTTTATGCAGACAAAATCAGCACAAACAAAGTAAACCAGTTTCTGTGAACTAAAAAATTACCGACGATTACGTTACTTCCTAATGCGAAATTTGAGCGCAGCAAATAAGCTGTTTCACCTTTTCGATAGATTGAGGCAAAGAAATCGAGCAACACATGTATGCGCTATCACAGAATTTTTTTTTATTTTCACACGTATTCCTTTAACAAAGACTCCACTAACAGTTCTTGACAGTCATGAAGGAAGCTTTGTGGTCGGAGAAATAGACTGATATATGTTCGACTTGGTACACCAATGCTTGATTCTCAAAGACGAGATCTATACAAGTGCCTCGCGAGGTTGTCACAGCCGTGGGACGCGTTACGAGCGAGAGGAACGGGATGTTCTCCCGCATAAGTGTTAGGAAATTGCTGTTTGTCTTTATGTCAACATTAAAGTCCCCCACTACTAACATCGGTGTGGATCGATGGACGGTTAATGCGAGTTGCAGGAAGTGCACGACGTCTTTCGTGAGTGCGGTAGCGGACTCACGAAAGCGGTATCAGTCGGTCGCTGCTAGCGCTGGGGGGATGAAAGGGGGGCGGAGCTGGTTACGAGGCCGACGATAACGGCGACGACGACGCGAAACCCAGGAACGGACGCCAAAGAGCCATTTGTGTAGCCAGCCCTCCTCCACAGTCTCTCCTCCTCCCTTCCATCATCCTCCCTCGCCCGGAGAGCCGACAGCGCGCATGCGCGGCGGCGGAGCAGCAGATTCGTCGGCGAGCTGGTTACGAGGCCGACGACAACGCCAACAACGCCGACGACGACGACGACGCGAAACCCAGGAACGGACGCCAAAGAGCTGCGCTCTAAAATGAATGTGTCATCTGTCACTCTCCGCTGACTCCTAAATTATCATTAAAAAAGTGTCGATGTTTCTCACAGAACATTTATCCAGGCAAACTTTTTTTAAAAATGGGGATACGTGTCTTCTCTACTCTCCCTAGTGCTATGTTGGCAAGATTGTTAAGAATTCGAATGTTCAAAGGTTGGCAGGTATTCGTTTATTTTAAGTCAACTTTGATTACATGCCTGTGTTCTCTGAGAATGCCTATTGACTTTTCAGCTCCAACTAAAAGTATCACTGTTATTAGCTTACATTGAGAACTAAAGAAATAACACTGTGTAAATATCACTGTGTAATAAAACAACTGTTTTATTTGCGTCAGATAAAGAAAGGCAATTTCGTGACTGGTTATTGCAACTGCGCAGAAGTACTGTGTTATGCCTGCTTGCAACTGTCGTGGCAAGCAAACAGTTGACTAAATTACTGTGACCGAAACTTGAAATTTATGTGAATTTCTTCCTGGATCATGGAAACAAACACCACCTTTGTTCCATACATTACCACACCAGCTGAACCATTTAATCATGAGGCCAAAACACAGCTATTCCTTGATCAGTTTTTCTTCAGGTCAGACGCAAAAAAGCAAGCCTTAGTGAAAAATGTAGCGGCATAGAATACCACACCACAGTCTAGCTATGTGGAGACAAAGCCTTGCGATAATCATATGAACTGAAACCTCAGCAGCAAAATGATCCAAGGAGTGCATAAGAGTAATACACTCTACTGTTCCACATACCCTTCCAGAAACACTACCTGTGGTCACTCGTACAAGACAATGCCACATGCAACATCACCTCTACATTGCTAACATATGCAGCCCACTTAAGCAAAACACTGACTTTCTCAAAGCACTATGTCAAACAATGCCAACACATACAGCATTTCATGCGCGTCATAATGTGGAATTTCAGCACCCAATATAGTCTGGGTCTACAACTGTACTTACAATGGCACAGTAGTCTTTAACGCCGTCGAGCACACATTCCTGATTAATAAAGACTGACCAACTCAACACAGAGAGCCTATAAAGCATGACACAGTACCTGACTTTACACTTATCAAAGTACTACTCACAGCTGCTTACTCACACCTTTTAACGTAATAGCCAAATTATATAATAGCTAACCATTACACAAGCTCACAGGGACTGATTACAAATTTCTGCTAAAGCAAATAAATGTTGCCTGGCATACACGACACACAGCTCTTAAACAGAAAACCGCCAACATGAAACTTTGGAAAACACACTCAGTTGAAAACTTATGGCCCACCTCACTAACCTCATGTGTAGGAAAACTTGTGAGAAAAATGGCCCTCAACAGATCACAAACATATTATAGTGACGCATCCTACACGCTCATTGGCTACAGAAAATGTCAACACAGTATGCTTTAGCTCTACTACAGGCCGACATAATTAACGACCTCAGACCAGCACAAATCAAAGTTGTCCTAGACATTAGTCCCAAAAAACGTTTTGACAATGCCACTCGCCGCACCATACTAAAACATCTAAGCCATTACATGTGGCCACGAACTCGTCTATTTGAAAAAAGCACGTAAACAGTAAATTTTGGAATGTACATACCACCTCATGCCAATATTCAAACATAATAGTCCTGTCAGTAACGCCACGTTTCAGTCTAGTAATGTGCCAGGTGCACATAGCATTTCCAAGCATCGCTGGCATCCCAATATGGTCAAACACAGGCACCCCTGTATACATATGGAGCCCAGTACACCAACAAAATTCAATATGCTGCGCCAGACCATTGTCTAAAATCCTCCCCACCAAAATGTGCACTACTAGCACACCTGCCAACCTGGATGTTACCACTTATTAGTCACCTGTGACAACCAGGCTATGTCTCAGCAACTCAACTTCATGCAGATTCTCGGCATACACGCCATGGGAATACAGATCAATGAGTAATACCTGCTGAATCAGGCAGAGAAAATATTGCAGACGATGAATTGACCCTAAGTAGGGAATGCGTAATACACCCTAATTCTGTTACCACCTACATTACACCATCGTTATCATCATCAGCCTGAATCTCGGTTAGCCGCCATCAATCAATGAACGGCTCACGAGAAGTAATTTCACAAGTGGAGTTGCTATATTCAAATAAAACGGAGCTCCTTGGGGGCTAGAAAAAACACAATGTGCCAAACGTACAGAGAATTGAACTTAGAGGAGGTGATAAAGAAGTCCCAACGAAATGCCTCATCAGCCACACAACCTTTAAACAGGCTACCTCAAAACAGACGTCTATCCGTACATGCCCAACCGACACCGCTGCTTCGCTTGTCAAAGATTCGCTCACGGCTCTCAGAGGCCATCTCACCTGCACATGAAAACCCTGCAGACAACTGCGACGGTGGGCACCCAACCCACTCTCTGTCGTGTCTCGCGTGGATATCATCACGCTGAAAGCAAAAAAAAAATGTCCTTCCAAGAAGCTTCTTCATACCGCAACGTATGCTGATAAAGGGCATCAGACTTAGGCTTCTGCCCCGCCCCCACAAAGAGTGCCATGCCCTTGGCGATAGCATCCGACGCTGTTTCACCTCTGGGCTGGTGGCCTCCAGGCTTTCGTTTGTCGAAGCGCGGCATTCAAAGCAAACAGCATGTATCCAGCGCCTCGTGTGTCCAGCACCACGTAAGAAACGATGGACACAACTCGATGGCACAGCCAGCGCCTAAGGAACGGCGCGAGCCTTTCCAGTGCTCCAAAAAATACAAACCTCGCATCATGGCGCCCGGAAAGGGCTTCGTCAGCAATTTTGTTTCTTCAGCACACAGCACCAGCACCATTATTACATTTATTTTGAGGAACGCTAAACGACGGGACAAGGAAAGACAACACAAGGGAGCAGTCCTTGTCCTGTCGTTGAGCGATCCTCAAAATAAGTTTCCAAATGTGTCCATAAGCCCATATTTCAACCTTTGTGTGACTAATAAGGATCGAGACTCAAATATTACAATAAAATATCAGATGACTCCTTCATAACCATGACTATATCAAATAACTGCTGCAGAAATATAATCCGAAGGTGCTGTGTTGAGGAAACACCTTTAAAACGTGGAGAAACAAACTTTCTTCCGCAGTACTTCATTTTCCGCAAGGACCATGACAACGCTAACGCCTCGTCTGGCGGTGTGGCTATTACAACTGGTAAGTGAGCAGCATGTCACGCATCAGAATTCCAACCACTCTTGAGGCTGTTTAGTTAGTGCCATACTGTTTGTAAAACTGATTACGATCTCATCTCTGTTCACACCACCTAATTATCGACTCCATAGAACAGAATTCCAGAGCTTGATTGATAAGTTACCTGATTCGATGCAAGAGTCCGGTTAATAGAGCAATTTCTTGTCTCTTCAGGCGCCTGCTTAACAAATAAGAAAAAGTCAACATATCGCAGCCCTTGCACCTAACACATACAGTTCAATAGACTTGAACATAGCACCCCCGACATTAATGCCCTACAATTAGCATGGAACGTCGTTAGGATATCTACCTTAGAAAAAACATGATTCCCCTCACGCCCCTTGCTAGAAAGGACACTATCTGCAGACTGAAAGAAGTTCGAGCAAATGACCCTTACATGCCTCGTAACGCTCTGAACAATGCGGTCGACTATTTTAGCGCTTTCATATTTGACGTCGGATTATAATGTATTCTACAAAAGAATGTATCTCCAAAGAAAAGACGCGTGCCCCAGTGGAACGAAGAATTCAGACATGCGCGTGAGAAAACAGAACGAAGCTCGGGGCTTGCTAGGCCAGTCTCCAATGGCAGATAATCTAACAAACTTGAAACATATCAAATCGCAAGGAGGAAGAACACGGCGTATTGCCAGAAAGAGAGCTGGGGAAAATACATTTTGAGCACAAATTCTCATATTTAAGAGGCATATGGAATAGGTTAACAAGATTAATAGCTAGGCAGCCTTACCTCTTGCCTTGGGTCGATGATCAAGGACTTGAAGACCAGGCCTTGGTCAGCATTTCGAAGACCAACATTTCGAGCATGTGTCTAGCTAACTACGTTATTCTGAAACTTTCCTATAGCACAACAAAATAACAGAAAACAACGCACTCAATCGCAGGTGTAGTGTAAATGAACCATATACAGCCTTCCCTTTGGTATGGCCGCGTTAAGAGCATCTTTGAATACAGGTGAGATGTCTGCACTGGAAAATGGTAGAACTATGTATGTAAATATAAAACATGTTCATCCTGACATAGCCATGGTATTGTTCTACCTTTTCTATAATATCTGGGCAACAGGGTACATTTCATTGGCGTGGAAAGACGTTATTATAGTCCCTCTTTTGAAACAGCGCAAATATCTATCCTCCATGACAAGCTATCGGCCTATAGCACTAATAAGTTGCGTCTGAAAATTATTTTAAAACATTTTAAATCGCTGGCTGTTGCCCTCAAATCAGACAAATTATTGGACTCATATCGATGCAACTTTAGAAAAGGTCGATCCACAACCTCGACCGGATTGAGATATGCATTCGTGAGGCTTTAGTTCGCAGACAATTCTTTCTGTCCGTGTTCCTTGACATGGAAAAATCCCATGACACTACTTGGCGTCTTGGAATTTTATAATAATAATAATAATAATAATAATAATAATAATAATAATAATAATCATACCCCGGTCATGTACTAATTGTGGCCATGTTGTCCCTGCAAGCTTCTTAATCTCATCCGCCCTCCTAACATTCTGCCGCCCCCTACTACACTTCCCTTCCCTTGAAATCCTGTCTGTAAGCCCTAATGACCAACTGATATCTTTTCTCCTCATTACATTCCCTGCCCATGCCCATTTCTTTTTCTTGATTTCAACCAAGATGTCATTAATTCACGTTTGTTCCCTCACCTAATCTGTTCTTTTCTTATCCCTTAACGTTACACCCATCATTCTTCTTTCCATAGCTCGTTGCGTCGTCCTCAGTTTAAGTAGAACCCTTCTCGTAAGCCTCCATGCTTCTGCCCCGTACGTGAGTACTGGAAAGACACAGCTGTTATACACTTTTCTCTTGTGGCATAATGGCAACCTGCTGTTCATGATCCGAGAATGCCTGCTAAGCGCACACCAGCCCATTCTTATTCTTCTGAATATTTCAGTCTCATGACCCGGATCCGTGGTCACTACCTGGCCTAAGTAGATGTATTCCCTTACCACTTCCAGTGCCTCGCTACCTATCGTAAACTGCTGTTCTCTTCCGAGACTGTTAAACATTACTTTAGTTTTCTGCAGATTAATTTTTAGACCCACCCTTCTGCTTTGCCTCCCCAGGTCAGTGACCATGCATTGCAACTGGTCCCCTGAGTTACTAAGCGGGGCGATATCATCAGCGAATCGCAAGTTACTATATAAGGTATTCTCCATTAACTCTTATCCCCAATTCTTCCCAATCCAAATCTCTGAATACCTCCTGTAAACACGCAGTGAATAGCATTGGAGAGATCGTATGTCCCTGCCTGACGCCCTTCTTTATTGGGATTTTGTTGCTTTCTTTATGGACGACTACGGTGGCTGTGGAGCCGCTATAGATGTGTTTCAGTATTTTTACATACGGCTCGCCTACACCCTGATTCCGTAATCCCTCCACGACTGCTGAGGTTTTAACTGAATTAAACGCTTTCTCGTAATCAATGAAAGATATATATTGGTTATGTTCCGCACATTTTTCTATCACCTGATGGATAGTGCGAATATAGTCTATTGTTGAGTAGCCTTTACGGAATCCTGCCTGGTCGTTTGGTTGGCAGAAGTCTAAGGAGTTCCTGATTCTATTTGCGATTACCTTAGTAAATACTTTGTAGGCAACGGACAGTAAGCTTATTCGTCTATAATGTTTCAAGTCCTGGCGTCCCCTTTCTTACCTTTCTTATGAATTTGGATTATGTAAGCGTTCTTCCAAAATACCGGTACGCTCGAGGTCATGAGGCATTGTGTATACAGGGTTGCCAGTTCTTCTTGAACAATCTGCCCACCATCGTTCAGCAAATCTGCTGTTACCTGATCCTCTCCAGCTGCCTTCCCCCTTTGCATAGATCCCAAGGCTTTCTTTACTTATTCCGGCGTTACTTGTGGGATTTAAAATT
Source organism: Dermacentor albipictus (assembly GCF_038994185.2). Lineage (NCBI taxonomy): Eukaryota > Metazoa > Arthropoda > Arachnida > Ixodida > Ixodidae > Dermacentor > Dermacentor albipictus. The sequence continues at coordinate 1,830,664 of NC_091826.1, read as the reverse complement.
CCTCTAGGCTATTCTCTCTTCCATTATCGTCGTTGGTGCCACTGGTACTGTCTAAATCTCTATAGAACCCCTCAGCGACTTGAACTATCTCATCCGTATTGGTAGTGATAAAGCCGGTTTGTCTCTTAACGCATACGTACGATTCTTGCCTATTCCTAGTTTCTTCGTCACTTCCTTTAGGCTTCCTCCTTTCCTGAGAGCATGTTCAATTCTATCCATATTATGCTTCCTTATGTCAGCTGCCTTACACTTGTTGATTAACTTCGAAAGTTCTGCCAGTTCGATTTTAGCTGTAGGATTAGAGGCTTTCATACACTGGCGTTTCTTGATCAGATCTTTCGTCTCCTACAATACCTTACTGGTGTCCTGTCTAACGGAGTTACCACCGACTTCTATTGCACTCTCCTTAATGATGCTCATAAGATTTTCGTTCATTGCTTCAACACTAATGTCCTCTTCCTGAGTTAAAGCTGAATACCTGTTCTGTAGCTTGATCCGGAATTCCTCTATTTTCCCTCTTGCCGCTAACTCATCGATCGGCTTCTTATGTAGCAGTTTCTTCCATTCCCTCCTGAAGTCTAGGCTAATTCGTGTTCTTACCATCCTATGGTCACTGCAGCGCACCTTGCCGAGCACGTCCACATCTTGTATGATGCCAGGGTTAGCGCAGACTATAAAGACTATTTCATTTCTGTTGTGTACTACGTGTAGGCGGGGACGCGCCCAGGCGCGCAGCGTGACGAGCAAGAAGACCAGCGGGCTCGGAACAGAGAATGCTTTATTCGGAACAGCGCGTGCTTCTTATACACGCTGGCGGTTGCTTATCCGCTTCTGATAACAAACACTGAACGACGCCTGTTGGCGCTATCACATTCCTTTACCCACAAATTAAGTTCCTTTGGGAAAGTCCTCCGACTCGTAACGAACAGGTTGGTGCCGCTGTCGTGAACTTCTACGTGGTACGGCAGGGGGCTCGGGTGACGTGGGCTGGACGGGTGCCTGGCATAGGGGTCGTGCTGGTGTGTGTGGGGGGGGGGGGGGGAGGTCGTGGGCTGAACGGTTGCCTCATCGTCTGGATTTATTTGAAGATGCTCTCGTTGACCCATTGGCTGACGGTCTCCCTCCATGGACTGGTCCCGCTCGTGCACACCCGTCGTGCTCCCAGGCACACCCGCCGGGACTGTCTGGGGGCCTGCGTACGGCAGGTGCTCTGGAATGGCTGGCTGGGATGACTAGCATGGGGTAGACATATCTGCGTGCTGAGAATAACTGGCCAAACGCAGATGATCAACGTGAACGAAATGTACTTTAAAAAGGCTCACCGTGTCCACCAAGTACGTGACAGGGCTAATGACCTTCACTATTCGGCCTTCAGTCCACGCTGTTTTCTCCCCTCTGACCGTTTTAACGTAGACGCGGTCCCCTTCCGTGAAGAATTAAGCGCCATGGAGAGCGACCTCGGTCGCGTTGAGCCTTGGACTTTTGTTGTCCCTTTAGCATATGTCTTCTTGAAATGATGGCTTTAGCAGCGACAGCTTTGTACGCGGTGCCCTTTTTAGAAACAGTTCGGCTGGTGAGCGGCCCGTTACTGCGCACGGAGTTGTCCGATAGGCAAGCAAAAAATGGTCTAGGCGTTCTCGTAGCGTCCTGTGGCTGCCGGAAGCGCTATCATGGAGTAGTTGCTTACGCAAGGTTTTCTTTGCTGTTTGCACACACCTCCCAGCTGCTCCATTAGACTGCGGGTGATAAGGTGGGCTGTACGTGTGACGCACTCCCCATGACTCGAGAAAATCATTGAACTCTCGTGCCGTAAACTGGGGGCCATTATCTGACACTAGCTGTTCCGGCAACCCGTATGCAGCAAGGAGCGTACGAAGCCGTTCAGTGGTGTTCATGGCCGTTGTCGACTTCATGTGAAAGACATCAATCCACTTCGAATAAGAGTCAACACACAGCAAGAATGAAGCGCCTTCGCACTCGAAAAAATCAACGTGTACTCTTTGCCAGCAGCGAGCGGGAAATGGCCAGGGTTCCAGAGGGGCGCGGGGAGCGCTACTCTGCGTTGCTTGGCATATTTTGCAGCTTTTCACGACGGTTTCGCCACCACACCGGTTTTCACCACACTAGGCCGCGAGCTAACATCTTCATTCGGACTATTCCAGGGTGCTCAGCATGCAGTAATGCCAACACATGTGCTTGCAGTTTGAGCGGAACGACGACCCTGCTACCCCATGTCACGCATCCTTGCTCTAGCGATAGTTCCATTCGTTTTGTGTGGTATGGTCGTAGCTCGGCTTTTACTTGCAGTGGCCATCCACTACGCGTAAGTTCAGCAACCTTGCACAGCACTTTGTCCTGTCTGGTAGCCTTGGCGACATCTCTGGCTGACAGCGGCGTCGTTTCAAAAACTGCCAAACAATCGGCCTCTTCATCCTTTGCTTGACTTGGAAGTGGCAATCTCAATAACGCATCGGGCAGCAGAACGCGCGAGTACGCGCGTTCTGCTGCCGATAATGTTCGAGAGGCAAACGCAATGGGCCTTTCGTCCCCATTTGGTTGCACATGCGAAATCACTGCGCCCAGTCCGTACTGGGATGCATCGCAACTGAGTACAAGCGGTCGCTTTGGGTTGTAGTAGCAGAGTACTGGGCTGAACGTGAGCAGCTTCTTTGTTTTGTGGAAAGCAGCAGAGCATTCTTTGGACCAGTGCCACCGCAGGCGTTTCTTTAAAAGAGCGTACAGCTTTGCTGCCACGGTCGCCAAGTTCGACAGGAACTTGGAATAAAAGGTGACCATGCCCAAGAATGATTTCAATTCCGTTGCGTTTCAGGGTTCTGGCGCAGCCGTAATTGCTTTAACTTTTGATCCCAGAGGCTGGATTCCGGCTGCAGATATCCGCTGGCCCAGCTACCGAACTTCCCTTTGAAAAAACTTGCATTTTTCCTCTTGAAGAGGTACATTGTGGGCCTGAAACCGCTGGAGTACTTGTTCTAGCCGCTCGCGACAGTCCGACGTGGTGGTACCCCCAATGATTACATCATCAATGTAGCATCCTACGTGAGGAATACCACTGAGAATTCTGTCCATAAGCGACTGGAATACTGCCGGAGCGCTTGCAATGCCAAAGGGCAGACGCTGGTATTGGAAGAGCCCTTTATGCGTGTTTATCGTCAAGAGTGACTTGGAGTCTTCACATAGCTCTACTTGCTGGTATGCAGAGGCTAGATCCAAAACGCAAAAAAACACTCAAGCCCTCTAAAGCTGCGAACAAGTCTTCTGGTAGCGGAAGCGGGTAATGCTCTGTTTTCAGCACGGGGTTCACAGTAAGCTTATAGTCACCACACAACCGGACGTCTGCCCCTCCGTCCTTTGGCACAGTGACTAAGGGTGTTGCCCAATCGCTCCGTGTTACCCGCTTCACGACGCCGGCTTCCTCCCAAGTATCCAACTGATTTCCCACTGGTTCAACAAGAGGGAAAGTACCTTACGTGCTCTGCAGAACACGGGTTTGCTGTCTGGTTTATTAGTATTTGCGCTTTGAACCCGGAAATTGGTCCTAACTGCTTCAAAAAAACAGGCGCAAATTTCTGTTTGAGCTCAGCGACAATGTCTACTGACCTTATGGCAGCGACTTCGTTCCAATTTACCTTTAGTCGACTCAGCCAGTTTCTTCCCAATAGGCATGACCACTGCTTTCCTGCATCATCGACTATTATCAGGGGAAAGACGCAAGTCTGCTTATTGTATTTTACTTGCACGTCGACCGAACCAAGGACTGGGACAAGCTCGCCCGTGTACGTTCTTAACGGATCAGCCACCGCCTCCAGGGGCAGGTGCGCCCAGTTCTGCTGATAGATTGCCTTTGGCATCACCGTCACTGAGGCGCCCGTGTCTATTTGCATGGTAACGTTGTGGCCCTCTACCTCAACGGTAACATAATACGCGGACTTGTTGCTGGTGATACTACAAATCTGCAAATCATTATCCGATTCTTCCGTGGAGTAGTCCACCCAATTTAGTTCTTTGCGTGGTTCGGTTCCCCACCTGAACATCGTCCTGGGATGACCTTGCGTGCCACAGTTGTGGCACTTGTACCTGCGATATCGACATGTTCTTTCCGAGTGGTTGTTTCCACATCGGAAACATTCTATTGGTTCTGTCACGACTCCTCGCCTGCGGTTCTCTCTGACGGGGCGTTGTTGGCCTGAGAGCTTGCCTATTTGCCTGCTTTCCACTGTCAGGTCCGTCTGACGAGCTGCTTCCTCAGACTTAATTTGTTGCGACTGCTTCGATACCATTTCGCGGTTCACAGCAATTTCGCAAGCCCCTTCAAAGGTCAAAACCCCGGCGTCAGCCGCGAACAGCTCCCGCTGGGTGTCCGCGCATCGCAGCCCCGCTACGAGCCTGTCCCTCAAGGCTTGGTCAAGAAAGTCACCGAATGCCTGAATGTCCGGATGTTTCAGAAGTCCCTCAATGAAGCTGATATGCCAGATGATTGGAAGTTAGCGCGAGTCGTGCCCATACTAAAGAGTGGGGTGCGTAACTCCGTTCAGAACTACAGGCCCGTTTCCTTAACTAGTATAACCTGCAAAATTATGGAGCATGTAATATACAGTTGTGTTATGGCCCACTTAACTAAGCATAATCTCCTAAGTCCTTGCCAACATGGTTTCAGGCGTGGTTTATCGTGCAATACATAGTTGGTAGAGTTTATTCATGATTTAGCCTCGGCAGTTGATAAGCAACAAGTTGTGGACTGCGTTTTTTTGGATTTCAGTAAAGCGTTTGATGTAGTCGCACACAGTCTCCTACTCTCCAAATTAAAAGCTTATAACTTGGATGGTAAAATAATAGCGTGGATTGCCGAATATTTGTCATTGCGGAAACAGGCTGTGGTTCTGAACGGTATATCTTCGCAATATGCGTCAGTTACGTCGGGAGTTCCCCAAGGCTCAGTGTTGGGGCCACTATTGTTTTTGTTGTATATTAATGATATTTCAGTTGGTATACAGTCTTCATTCAGGATGTTTGCCGATGATTGTGTTGTTTACAGAGTCATAGATGCCATTTCCGATTCACAAATCCTGCAAGTTGACCTAAACACTATCGCAGACTGGTGTGTGCGTTGGGATATGTCGTTATATATAAATAAGACTGTTCACGTCACCTTTACAAGAAAACGAGCTAATCATCCCTATATGTATAGAATTCATGATTCAACTCTAAAAGTAAGCAAGGAATTTAAATATCTAGGTGTGTTTTTTACTTCTGATTTACGATGGAACAAGCATGTTAACTATATTGGAAATAAGGCAGCATCAGTTTTGGGATTCTTGCGGCGCAATTTTAGTCATTTACCGAGTAACTTGAAGACGCAGTTGTACTTTAGTCATGTACGTTCAATACTTGAATATGGATGTGTTTGTTGGGACCCACACACATCTGAGCTTATAAACAAATTAGAAAAAATCCAGAATAGGGCAGTTAGATTTGTTCTTGGTAATTATAGCCGGCAGCTTAGCATGACAGAAAGCAAACTTAAACTTAAATGGCAAGAGCTGAAGGATCGTAGAAGGCATATTAGATTAAACTTTTTCCACGATATTTATTATTCTAAAACAGGCATAATCCGCGATAAATATATCCAGGCACCACACTATATATCTAGGCGACTTGACCACTGTTTGAAGGTCAGGGAATTTTCTTGTAGGGGTGACGTCTTCCGTTATTCTTTTTTTGTTAGAACTGTTCGAGATTGGAACAGTTTGCCATCGACCATTGTATATATTACAGAAAATGATGCTTTTTACCACGCATTGAACTAATCTGTTGATGTATTGATTCAAGTTTGTAACCTCCCTGCTGTAATGCCCTACGGGGCGATGCAGGTAACTAATAAATAAATAAATAATAAATAAATGCGCAATTTCTGGCTAAATTCTTCAGCTGGAGTATGAAGTCTGTTACGCTTTCGTGTTCAACCTGTACGCGGTGGTTGAATCTGTACCGTCCCGCAACGATGGCTTTACGGGGGCTGTAATGATTCTTCAGAACCGCTTTAGCTTCATCGTACGTTTTACTGGACGGCGCATCGGGTACGAGCAGGTTTTTCAGTATTTGGTACGATTGCGGTCCTACGACCGTCAAGAATACGGCTAATTTCTTGCTGTCGGCTACCTCATTTGCTTCCACATACAACTCGAACCGTTTCACGTACGAGTCAAAACTTTCGGCCTTCTCGTCAAAGCCATCGATTCTTCCCACCTTTGACATGTTGCCGTTTCCTCGAAGTTCCGCCGCCCTGGCCTGGTTGCCTGCCGCGCTTGTTGTCAGCATCCGCCACGGTCCCGGGAAGCCACTTGCGTCGATCCCATCTTCGTCGCCATGTGTTGTGTACTACGTGCGGGCGGAGACGCGCCCAGGCGCGCAGCGTGACGAGCTAGAAGACCAGCGGGCTCTTGAACAGAGAACGCTTTATTCGGAACAGCGCGTGCCTCTTATACACGCTGGCGGTTGCTTATCCGCTTCTGATAACAAACACTGAACGACGCCTGTCGGCGCTATCACAATTTCTAGTCTCGCCATTCGGGCTCCTCCACGTCCACTTTCGACTATCCCGCTTGCGGTAGAAGGTATTCATTACCCGCATATTATTCTGTTCTGCGAACTCTACTAATAACTCCCCCCTGCTATTCCTAGAGCCTACGCCATATTCGCCCACTGACTTGTCTCCAGCCTGCTTCTTGCCTAGCTTGACATTGAAGTCGCCCATCAGTATAGCGTACTTTGTTTTTACTTTGCCCATCACCGATTCCATGTCTTCATGAAAGCTTTCGACTTCCTGGTCATCATGACTGGATGTAGGGGCGTAGACCTGTACGACCTCCAATTTGTACCTCTTAAGTTTCACTAAAAGACCTGCCACCCTCTCGTTAATGCTATAGAATTCCTGTATGTTAACAGCTATACCTTATTATTCAGGGATGCGACTCCTAGTTTTCGTCTCTCCGCTAAGCCCCGGTAGCACACGACGTTCTCGCTTTTTAGCACTGTATATGCTTCTTTTGTCCTCCTAATTTCACTGAGTCCTATTATATCCCCATTACTGCCCTCTAATTCATCCAATAGCACTGCTAGACTCGCCTCACTAGATAACGTTCTAGCTTTAAACGTCGCCAGGTTCAGAGTCCAATGGCGATCTGTCCGGACCCAGGGGTTCTTAGCACCTTCTGCTGTGTCACAAGTCTGACCGCCGCCGTGGTCAGTTGTTTCGCAGCTGCTGGTGACTAATGGCCGGGGTTTGATTGTTGTGCTCATATAGGAGGTTGTGGCCAAGTACAGCACCAGGGTGGCCAATCCTGCTCTGGTGAGGGAGTGCGTTACCGGTTCTGGTCACCGGGATCAGGCCGCACTCCAGACCTGCTTATGCAATTTTATCAACACGCGGATTTTATGACTTCTAAGAAATAGGTGTCAATGACAACATGCTTAATATAATCGAAAGTTGCTTACTTCATCGTACGTTCCGTGTCAGATTTCGCAATGCTTTGTCTGGGCTATTTATCCAGCCAACTGGGGCCCCGCAGGGCGGAGTACTGAGTTGTAATCTCTTCATTGTAAAGATGAACTCTTTGCGCCCATATATTCCATGAAGTATATACGCTTTACTCTGTACAAGGTCCTTAAATGCGCCGCTGAAAATTATTTTTTTAGCTGAAGCTCAACAAAAGCTCCTGCATCCTTTCCTCAAGAAAGAGAGGATTCATGTTAATACATTTAGCGCAAGGAAAAGGACGACACGAGAGAAGGCACACTGTACACATCACTGTGTCCTGTGTGCCTTCTCTCGCGTCGTGCGTTTCTTTGCGCTAAACATATTAACAGGCAATACCAACTAACCCTCCAGTCTGTTTTGTTGAGAGGCTTCATCCCAGATCCAGACATTGAGCTACATGGACAGCACTTATCTGTAAATAAAAACACACATATTTAGGCATAATTCTGGACACAGCTCTAACATTTATATCAAACATAAAATATTGTTACGCTGGCAGACGCAGACGAGAAGCTATATACAATTATATTTACAAAATGGAGACGCTTCACTTGGCCGTCGTCTTCACAACGCTGGTCTCTTCGTCATATGTTATGACATATGTTATGAATATGTTAAGAGCAAGTGCTTGAAAACAATGAACGTCATTAATTGTCGCACACAACTTGGAGTAGTGACAAGTACCTCATGAACCACTACAAAAACCTCATACATGCGCGCTGAAATTATTCTGGGTCAGTGTATCAACCTGCTCATCCGAGCGCCTAAAGATGATGTAACCTGCTTGCCATCTAGATATCCGCCTGGCTGCCGGTGCCTTCAGGAGAAGTCCTGTAAAAAGTCGATCTCCACGTCGAACCTAATTAACGGCCACTCCATTTTCAAAGGTCGTACTACTCAAGTTTCGTGTATTTTTGACAGAACATGCAAACCGTGAACATCCCACTTATTCAACCGTGAACGATATGACCAGCGCCCCCATGTTCCGTGACCAACCTGCTCTCTGCAGGTGAGCAACCTAAGAAACGAAATGGGTGTCCCACTCCTCCTTGAGCGTCGCCTAATGGCGCCGGCTAAACGATAAACCCCTGTGACAGCTCGCAGATTGTGCGACATGCATTTTATGGAAGCAAACACATCTAAATAGAAAGTGTGCTCGTGCTGCATCATGCCAGAGTGCCTCATGCAGCAGTCGGTCACTTTCGCTGCAAACGACTGAGGCCTATGAAATGTTTTTAGCACGCCAAGAATAGGATTCTTCAGAAGGCAGTTATGTTAAGCGTAGTTAAAGCTCTAAAGTCAGTACAGAAACATAATAATCCGGCAATTAATTATAGCTTTAATGAACTCTATGCAATGCGTACAGATCCAGACAGGGGGCTCAACACCGCATCGAGGGTGCCGCACTTACCATCGTTGTTGTTACAGCCAGTGGTTACCTTGGCGATGTGCTATGTCCCGCTCAGTTCCAGCCAACTGTATCCCAACGACGCCTCTCTAGAATGGCCTTCCTCGGTGTGCTTATTGGCGCGCGGTTCCTCCCGGATCCATTCCTGCGACCACTTTCCCTCTTCACCTGGTCCGCCTCATGCGGAGCCGTTTCGCTCAAGCCGACTAATGCCGGCAGTTTTCCAGTGTTGCCTCTTGCGCTAATTCAACTGCGGATTACCTGGAGCCATTTTTGGAAGAAACCGTCTTTCTGGACTGGCAACCGGAGCGTAGCTTTGCCTCGCCTGGTGCAACCACAGCAGTAAAAAGCGCCAGTCGGCAACGATCCACTTGGGGCTCGACACCGCAGCAAGATGCCACTGTTACTACCATTGTTGTTACATTGTTTGCTGCTCACAGAATAACCTCTAAAGTGTAATTAAACGCGAATACACGGAAGTAATAATTACTGTTCGTATCAGAAAATTTTATGTTATTTATTATTTCTAAATGTTTTTCTTTGGCGCCGTAGCGGTGCTGTCAGCGCAAGACCCTATCCGGAAACACAAAACCTCATTCGAAAACTCCTCCGTGCAGCAACGCTAACACCCGCAAACCTCTTTGAGGCCCCAAACTATTGGGGCCCCTATTCGAAAGCTCTCTAATATATCGCGAAATGAAGACACGTACGTATGGAGCTGAGCTCAAATTTTGCATTAGGGATTATCGTAATCGTCGGTGAATTTTTTTTCTGCGTCGATGCCTACAACATTGCGGTTCGATCGCAGATATAGCCATTTCATGATCCCTTCCAACGGCAAAAAGCACGATGTTTTTGTTCGTCTCATACAGCAAAAACTGATATGGTAATGGCCTTTTATTTTTGTTCGTTTCTTTCTAGCAGCTGCTAACACATTTAGGTTTCAAGATAAATAAATACACACGTAAGTAGAGGAAATGCAACGCAGAGCTAAGGAACATGCCGAGGACATTTTGACAGAGTTCCAAGCGCCTTAAGTCATTCCAACGTGAGCAAGCATTTCTTTCGCGGCCTTTGCTCGGTGGCGCCGAGATAGCCATTATACATTACAGGGCTGCAGTTTTCGATGGATCTAAAATGGGCGCAGCTGCCGAGCAGCCTTCGGTTCTATGAAAACAAACATGGAAACGTAGCTAACAACGTCGTGAGACTCACTACGGAACCGAGTTGCTCTGTGTGCAGACATTGTTTTGCGACTTCGAGCAAGAGGCGCCGTCTGTGATCTTTGACGGACGTGACATTACAAGACACGCTGGGTACATCAACAAGTGTTGTGCCACCAAACACAGTGCCACTGTCCAAGCAAAACTTGCAACGTTTCACACTAAAATGCGGGTCCCAGGGGAACGGGTTAGGCCCTCGCTGGTTTTGAGTTGTACATCCCTGGCTGAACAACCAAACCATTTCACTCGTGGCGTCCTGTCTGTTTCGTGTCCCATCTGGCGCTCATCCACCTTGGGGGAATAACACGCTGTTATGGTGGCTAGAGGTCCTCTAGCCACCATAGCGCTGTCAGCGAGTGACAAACCGTGCCTTGCCCCGGAGACTCGTGTAGGCAGCTCCGAGACCTGCGCGCGTAAGCAGCCTTTCTATGGAAGGGTGGCGCTGCGTTGAGTGATGCCGTTCAGCAAGCGGTATGCAGTTGTTCGCGCGCTAAGATTGTTGCTCCACTTTTGCCGACACAGACGAAAAAATTTGTTGCAGCGCGAGTGCATTATGTACGCCCCCTCCCCCACTTCTGTTATCGCCTTTGCTTTGCCTTTTTTTTTCTGCCACGCAGCCCGTTGGCGATACTCACGCGAGCCGTGGAATGACGCTTCTTTCCTGACCTACATCAAAGTGTGCGCGTTTCACTGGTTTCCACGGAATGCGTCCGGCGCCTGCGTGTGGGAGGGCTTGGCGAGACGTCTGGAGACTCAGTTCCACATCAAACGAGCTCGGCTGCAATGTCTACGTCCAGAAAAGCAAGTGTTTGCCTTTTTCTGGTCACAACAACAAAACGATGACAGAAAAAAGGGTCTCCTACAAGCATGAGTTGGGGATGACTGCATGAGTGATGTGTGACCATAGCTTTAGCTGTTCTCGATTCACGTGTGCGCCTTCTAATGCCCCAACCACTGGCACGCGTCGGCAAGCTTCGGCGCGCGCCGACAAGCGAACGCTTCGCTTCGCGTTGGTGGGAGGAAGATGGCACGCAACCACTGGACAGAAGCTCCGACGCGCGCCGAAGCTCGCTCCTCGACTGCGGCACACTGTTGCTGGACTATTCCGTCTTCATCCGTCAAAGTCCGGCCTAAAACAGCCTGCTGTAAACTAAGCTTGAAACAATAACTTAGTGGTCTGTACGTGCTTTTATATATAAAAAACATGTTTGAATAATGAATGTACGCCTGCCGCAACAGTTTGTTTTTATTTTTGAAGTAACAACAGTGTACAAAATATCGACATCAGCGCTCGCGCGTCGTCTGTCTGCAAGATCGCTTTGCAAACACCTGCACGACGATGCCATATATCAAAAACTGTTGTACCATTTCATTTTTTGGTAGCTTATTGCACTGCCATTGCAACTATGTAAGAATTAGGCGTGCAATGTATAACTGAAAAAATCTGTGTTGGAAATATTGCCATGTAGTAGCGACGGTAAATACTACCTGGGGTTCTTTAACGTGCACCTAAATCTAAGCACACGGGTGTTTTCGCATTTCGCCTCCATCGAAATGCGGCCGCCGCGGCCGGGATTCGATCCCGCGCCCTCGTGCTCAGCAGCCCAACACCATAGCCACTGAGCAACCACGGCGGGTTGCTTGTTGGTGCATGAGAGAAACGTGAAAAAGTGGGTTCTGAGAAAATCATCAAAACAGGTTATTTTCACAATTTGTACACTTCGTCACCACAAAAAGAAAAATTGCAGTTTATTGTTTTCAGCCTGCTATGATGTTTTGACTGAGAAATATATATTCAATTTGTTCTGCGAGGCACGCAGTAATTGCTGTGGCATATTATTTTATTGTACAACACTGCATACAGTAGCCAGCCATTATTAAAACTCAGAAGAAATTAATAGCACAATGCATATGATCAGGCACATAGCATATTATTACACTTTCTTAATTCATGCCAGAACGACGATCACAGGCGTCCTTCTCCAACAAGGTGAGCATCCATCGTGCCTCCTTACCCATCGGGCTTCGCACCCTCAGCACGTTCAACCTCAGCTTTGTGGTGTTTAAAACAACCTCAAGTGCGTCTTACGCTTCCAGGGATAAGAAAGAAGACCGACTTGCCTACCTTGGCCTTGAAGCAAGCAGCTCTGGATTGTTTGCACACTTTCTACTTTGATCGAGTCCACATATATACGGATGGTTCTTCCACTCAGACCAGCTCCACCAGCGCAGTGGTTATACCATCACGATCACTAAGCATCCAATACAAGATTTCTCACTTGACAACATCGACCGGTTCGGAGCTTGTTGCCCTCCGAGGTGCCGTTGATTATATTAATAACCAACCGCCTAATCGGTGGGCAATATTCTGCGATTCAAAGGCGGCCTTACAATGTCTTCTGTCATCTCTTCGTCGCGGGTCATGTGAACAACTCGTGTCGGAGATACGAGAAATGCACCATCACATGATCATGAAAGGACACGACGTCGTGTTTTAGTGGCTGCCTGGTCATTGCGGTATCTCCGGCAACGACCTCGCTGACGAAGCGGCTAGGAAAGCCCACGAAGGAGCAACCCTTGTTTCTATACCTTTATCGCGGACCGACGCAGCTCAACACTTAGGCAAGCTAGCGCACTCTTTTGACATTGGAAAAGTGGCACACATCAGAATTCACTCACCATCGCTTGCATTCCCTCGATCCCTCTATGCAACTGCGGCTGTTACCAGGTCTTCCGCAAAATGAGGAAACAGTGCTGTGCCGCTTACGTTTGGGCGTCGCTTTCACCAATGCATATGCATTTTTGATTGGAATGGCTGATAGCGCCGAGTGCAATGCCTGCGGTGTCGAGGAAACCATAGAACACCTACTGTGCTACTGCCCATCTTTTGAAGATGAAAGGCAAGGCCTCTGCACAGCTCTCAGCCAGCTAGATGGAAAGCCGTTCACCTTGAACAAGATCTTGGGACCATGGCCTCGCATATCGCAGCTGCAAAAGGCCACAAAAGCGCTGCTGCGATATTTGAAAGATACCGGATTGAGTCAGCGTCTGTGATCCGGACTGAGTGACCGACTGATATCCCCAGTGGACTTTATCTCCTTTTAATCTTTCCGTCCCCCTTCCCTTTCCCCAATGGAGGGTAGCCAATCGGGCTCAGTCCTGGTTAACCTCCCTAACTTTCATTTATAATTTTCTCTCTCTCTTCTTAATTCATGCCCTTTCTTTAATTGCACAAAAGCTACTGCACTGAAATAGTATACTAGTACATACTTAAATAGCCCAATTTTATACTACGATAATGATCAATCATTCAAATTTTTATTGTAGTGCCCAGGAACAGCTAGAGAGCCTTTGTACTGGTGCACTTAACGAGCACTATGTGATACAAAATGTACAGAAAACATGAATGTAGTAGACAAAAAAATGGCAGATAGAGAAACAAATAGGGAAAAAAGGAAACGCGGAAAAGTAAAAGGGAGTTAATCCTACGTGATTATCTACAGATACACAAAACACAGGAAATGAACTCTGAAGTATGTTTTGGAGTCGAGTCTTATTAGCACAATCTTGTAACAAGCCCAGGCAACGAATCTGGAATGCTACCTGGTATACTGTTGCGGCACAAACAAATGCATATGATCAAGAAGCTTTAAGGAATGTATAATGTCATGGACCACCTTATACAGGAACAAAAGGTGTGATTAATTAAGACTTGAATCTAGAGATGCGAGTCAGGGGTGTAGCCAAGGGGGGGGGGGGTGCTTATGGGGCTTCATCCCCCCCCCGAAATTTTTTCGTGCTGTCCACGCACC